>NC_061770.1:42760848-43072723 GCF_022458985.1 Mugil cephalus
TTGGAGGGAGAGTGCAAGGTTTAGGATTATGGCGGAGAATGACTTTCCCGACGCGTGCACGCGCACGCACGTACACACACCGGCGCACGCACAAGTGCTTCCTCCAGCCCCTTCAGTGCCGCGACACAATAGGCACAATGCAGCTTTTGATTTGTGAGCATGGAAACAGGGAGCTCTTTGTCGACACATCACAGCCCTTTTTTTCCAAATGTTTCAGAGCCGTAGTTCCGCGTGTAAGAAAGAATTTTTTGACCCCATTCACGCACGGATTTTTGCTGATCTTAGTGTACTTGTTATTTATTTTTTTTTCTTCTAATAGGGAATTTGAAGAATCCTTTGTCACCAGGAGCCGCCGCGCACATGCTTCAAGCGGTTCAGAAAGCGGCGCGTTCACACGCTCTCCGCAATACAGTGTTATATATCACATGATTTTGTCTGGCGTCCCTCCTCCCGACTGGCCATCCATCATGGGCCTCGGCAGCTGTCTCGATCCAGAAATCATACACAGATCACCTGTGTAGTGAGAGGTGTGGCAGGCAATCCCTCAATTAAGTCCAGCACCCCATCCATCTCCCGCAACGTGCACGGAACTGGGCGAGGAACATGCTTCGGTGACTTTTATCCGACTTGGCTTCTTGGTTTGAAATCGCCAGATGATCCATCCACGACTGAGTTCTGCACCAATTGCAAACGAGGCACCGGCTCCCCGGTCTTTTTCTACCCCTCATGTGTTTGTGTGCGCGTCAAAAGGCTTCTCCGTTGCCCTAAAAAAAAATGCCACAATAAATTTCGCAGGCTCCGTGACTCGCAATCCCAAGGTGATTTATTTTGACCAATCGGCCGAGCAAATCTGGTGCTCTGAAGCGACTCTAGCATCACCGGTGTCAGGGTCCCTCCGCCAAGCTCTGCCCCATCCATTTGGCCCTTCCCCACTGTTAGTTGTCGGCGTCTTGTAAAGCCTTACCCGAGGATTTCTTTTGGCAAATGGCAGAAGACCTTGGAGGAGCATGCATTTCCTCTTAGTGATCTTGAAAGCCCTTCTACTCATGCGCTCATGCCGCAGTTTGGTCCTTTCGCCTTCCCCGGGTATGTTTGTGACAGCGTTTGGCCCTGTCACAAGCCTGAGGGACTCAAGATTTTGGCTGCGAGAATAAAAAAAAAAAAAACGAATCCAGCGTTTTCATTACAGAAAAATATGTTGGTAAAAATGGATTTGCGTGGAGTGCAGGGTTGTGTGTGACAGATTTCCACAGAGACTCCCATTTTGAAAATGCACATCAGCCGGCGCACGTTGTCTCCGCGCGCATTTGCCGCACGTCTATGAGCCTCAATCCCCCTTACAGTCCCACTACAGTGCAGTGCATATGCCAGCAGGCACTTCTGTCTCGTCTGTCATTTAACTCAAACACAGCAAGTGTCTCTCCGGGCCCCCGCGTCCGTCTGTGCATACATATCAGCCTCGCACTCGCTTCTCCCGGCGCTGCGTGACCTCCATCCATGCCCTCCCAGTTCCCGGGAAAAAGAGCTCGGGAATGAGAAATTAATTGCCAAACAATGCATAGCTCCCATCCATTACAGCTCTCATCATGTCAGATGATATCGAAGCATTACCTGATGTCTGGCTGCATAATTTACTGCACCTCCTCCCTCCACCACCACCACCACCACCACCAGCAGCAGCAGCAGCAGCAGCAGCAGCAGCAGCAGCTCCCCTCCCACCTCCCCACATCCCAGTTGCACTCTCTGATGGATTTGTGGTCTCGCCACAAAAAGCCCCATTAAATGACGAGGCTTTCTCCATCATTTTATTTTCCAGACACTCTCTCGTCAACACACGTGTAGAATTACAGTTGGCTTGTATGACATAGGCTTCCGAGGAACTGATAAGAAGCAGAGTGAATCACGCCGTCGTGATATGGGCGCTGATATCACCAGATAAAATACAGAGAGATTTCAACTTTTTTTTTTTTTTACGGTCTCATTAATTAATGCTCAATTAGCTGAGAATTAACAAGCCACTTGTGGCAACAATTCTCAATTCATTTTTTTTCTCCTCTCCACTTCATTCTGTGCTTTTATTTTGTAAGCGTAGGGCCACACTGGGACACATATTGATCATCATTTTTCAAGTGAAACACACAGATATTTCCCTTACTCCCAGTGAAGTGTTTATCTTGCCTTATCTTTTTTTTTTTTTTTTTTTTTTTTCCCTTCAAAAGTATTTTTTATACCACCAGTGATTATTGGCCGTTTGACCGATTATCTGGTTCAAGGTCCATTTCTTCAGCGATAGCATCAGGAGATGCTTCTAACTTGTTTTAACTTGTCAGAAAGTAATACGATGCGCGGTAGCAACGTGTTACACAAGCTCTGGAAATTGACAAAAGTTAAGGGCAGTATTTTGAGAAATAGTCACGCATTCTTTTGCTTTTTAAGAGTTTGTCTACACTGCAATTAGCTTAGCTTAGCTTAGCTTAGCTTAGCTTAGCTTAGCTTGACCGACTGGAAATGGGGGCGAAACAGTGGCCCAGGCTCCGTCCATTGACAACAGAAGCACAGAGCTTCCTAAATTACCTTTTATGTCTGCGTATTTACTCATTATAAAATATATAAAATCTATGTGTATGTGTAGCTGCCTATTTCCTGACAGCTAGCCGCAACACCCCTGAAGACCCAGTAGTTTCCGTTCAGCAAACAAACCTGCTAGCCTGGCAGCATTAAGACTGCAGATAACCCATAACACTTAACACCGTGTTGTGTAAAGCGGGAAACATGTCAACATTTAGATCTCTACTGCAGTTTAACCCAAAGTACAAAGTCAGAAGTAGAGGGGTGCCATGGCAACCACTCCAGTAAAGAGTGAATGCTGAAGTGGAGCCTTAAATTTTGCCATTTGTACTGAACCTGCATGAATTTATAATGGCGCTTATAAGTGGTCGCATTAATTTGAGATGAGTAACGGTGTCAAATATTGACAAGATTCGCTGCTCTCAGTGTAGCAAGTAACATAAACTCCCCGGATGGCCGTCACGGCGAACAGCCTCGGCTTCAGTGTAACATATCGGTTTAGATCCTTTCTCTTTCCTTTTGCCTACCTGTCCGCGCGTAAGAGGTGGAATTTGAGGTTGAAAAGAGAAAGCGGCGTCCAGTGATCAAACAGCCAAATGACACCAGTGTGTGGCTACGCCCCTGCTAACAACCATGAGCACGGATTACGGCTTCAAGTGCTCTTTGGTCTATAAATACGCGTCCCAGCGCCCGCAAATCCCATTTTGCAGGCTTTAAACAAGCTAGAAGGAATTTAATGGCTGGCATCATGCACAGACTGTCCAAAGTTTCTTCTTCACTACCCTGCTCAAGATGCAGCCATGCATAAAGGTTCAAATACTAAAATTAGGAGGTAATTGGGTTCAGCGCAAGGCTGAAAGAGTCACTTTCCTGTCTGACGTTGATTTCATTTTTTTACCCCCAAAAGCTCTTTGCACCTCTTTTGATCTCGAGTCTGCAGAAGTTTCTCAAAGCCGACGAAGCCGGCTCTCGGTGAGGAAATGGCAAGTCATATAGACCGGATCCATTTCATAATGGCGTAGCAGTTTTTTTTTTTTTTTTTCTTTCCTGGAGCAAAGTAGAGCGGGCTTATCTAATTGTGGAAGCCACGAGCCCTGGGATACAGGGAGAGAGAGGCTAATTAGTTGGAAATGAATGCTTTGAAATGAAGCACAAGGCTCTGTGTGTGGTGGAAACAGACTTCACGCGTTCGGTGACGGGGTGGGGCTTTTGTGCAGCCGAAGTGGAGCGTAAAAAAAGATGAGTGGAGCTGGTGTTTCAATGAGAGAGGAGGCTGGAGTGCCCCGCAGAAGTTCGCTGCTGTCTTTTATGAATGAAAAGGTTGCTGGTGTTGGCGTGGGGACGTTATAAGCCCTTAAGCTTTGGAAATTATGATTATCTAATAGCTGGCTGTTACTCATTTTAATCAACTTAGCGATGCCTTTGAGAATCTATTGAATCTTAAATATACGGAAGATAAATTACTTTGAGGTTAGAGGTTATTTTATTGAATTATATTCTTGAACTTTGTCTTCTGAGATACAGTTGTAAGGTACTGTTCTGTAAGTTCATACAGTAATGTTTCGGTGTCCTCTTCGTGCAGTTTTGGGAGGATTTCTTTGTTGCCCAACCCATTGAAAAACTCTTTGACAGACGTTCGCATTTTCCTGTAAGGTCGCAGAGCGGTTCCACGGGGCATACCAAAGACCTGTTAACCTCTCCGGTGCTCTTGAGGCCCGTGTTTAGTTTTTTTTTTCTCTCTCTGCGTCCCTTTGGATGAAATAGGAAAGCTGGCGGAGCAAAACAAAATGTCCTTGTGTTGTCTCCAAGGCGATAGTGTCTGCAGACTGTGGCTGTTGTCTGCTGCTGGCTTCCTTTTTCTTTTTTCTTTTTTTTTTCTCGTGCTCATCTCGTTGAAGAGATATTTAAGTTAGCTCAAGGACAACTCCTTCTTCTCTCGGTGTCTCGCGTATGTCTTTGCAGACGTATTTAACATGCAGACGGCACATGCTGAAAAATAATTTAACAGCAGACTCCATGGGATTACATTCGAGACGTGAAGACATCACCATCGCAGCACCAGCTTAACTCAAAGTCAAAAGGAACCAAGTCGTATTTCTTTGTGCTGCCATATTACACTGAACATCAAAGGAGGTGCTGTGATCATTATTTTTTATCATAATATTCACTTTAAAAGGATTGTCTTTGATTTTGGAACTTTCGCTTAGACTCTGTAATTAAGTATTTGTTGCTGCATTTGATTGGAAACAAAATAAGTACACGCCCCCAAATGCAGGATGAGTCATCAACGCTGTTTCAGGAAATGACTTCTCCAAAACACCATTAACAATACCTTCAAAAACTTTTTTAACATTGTTAGACAAAATGTCTAGACGTAGTTATACGTTCATTAAGTTCATTATGTACATTAAATTAATTCTAATGTAAAAGTCCTACACTAAATCCTAGCTTGATGAGATATGGATTTGGATAGTACTACCGACCCCAGGCTCCAAAATGAACACACAGTTGAATCACCAGCTCTCTTAGTTATTTTAAACAAATGCTGAAAACCATAACCTTCATAAAACTAAGATTTAGTGCAAGGCTGTTCTGTTTGAAAAACATTCAAACAACACAGTTTATTTCACTGGGACTTTAAAGCAGTTTGTTTATGAGCAAAATCAGACCAAAGCTAATGTATTCCATCTGAATTCACTGACCCTCTTTTATTAGTAATGTTGGGTATTGTTGGTGATAGCTTTCTGGACATTTGTTTGCAAACTATTAGTTGCCGCTGGAAAGTGGAAGGTGAAAAAATTCCTGACTGTGAGGATGACATTTTTCTTGCTTGCCCACACAGTCGGGAAGATTCGCTATAACCTCAGTAGGGTTTGCCAGATAGTGGTGTCAGTTTATCAATCTTGGTAAGTAAAGGAGAGTCAGTGTTATGTTTTTTGCTGGGGAAAAGTGAAATGGAAACACTTTTTCACTTCATTTAAACGATAAAGTGCATCAAAAACCCAAGTTGAGAAAAGTCATACTCCTGCTCTTATCAGATTTCACACAAATATTTTGTTTACTCGCATTAGCCACCAGAAGCTAATGGTCGTTCCAGACTAAATAAAGCTAGGGCCCAAAAATCTCTACCTGGACTCTATTTAACAGTGTACCAAGAAAAAAATAACACTTCTTGTCGCTCATCCTTGATCCCGATGAATTTCAAGTGCATTTCTAATAATATGAGTTTGCATTTATGGATTTATGCAACAGCAAAAAAAAATCTGCCAGGGTCACGATTGCTCCTCCATCAGCCACCCTGGCCGGTATAATGATTCCCTTATCCTCACAGGACCCCCCGCACACCTGTTTGACCACTAGCTTATCTGAGCCGGCGCACTGTGACCTCAGCTGACCTCAATATGAGCCGCGAATATCCATGATTGGATTTCCATCAGGTGCTCTAATGGCGTCCTTTCACCATTTGCAGCTTAATCGCCGCCGGCTGATTTCAATTATCCTGAAATAGACGCCACTTTCCTTTGCCAAGATTCGCCGTGTCACATTCGAGGTTATCATCGTTTCTCCTCGAATGCAAACGCTTAAATAAGTCCTTTCATAAATAATCAAATAAATAAACTGGTGTCCTTGAAGATATTTCTCCCCGCTGTTTTCGTGATCATTGCGGCGGAGGGCTGCTGCCGCGGCGCAGATTGATGATGATGTTTAATATAGCGGTTATAGGATGTAAATGGTGATGTCCTGGTGGCTGGTGGATATGCTAAATAGCTGTTTGAGCATTCATGTGATTTTTTTTTTTTTTTTTTTTAAAGCCCTGTGATGGGTTGTGGTGTCAGTTTATAGCGTCGATGAGGGTTTCAGTATGTGTGTGTGTGTGTGTGTGAGCATGTGATGTTATTTAAATGCGAGCGGCATTCGTATACACTTGTGTAACGGCAGCCTTTCCAAATGTCCCACTTCCCTCCTAATTATGGACGCATAGTTTGCTTATTTGTTTGTTTCGTGACTGGAAGAGAAATCTTGAACCCGCAACCTGCATTACCAGGTAGTCAGGTATAAAAACAGTCCTGAAATGCACATTGCAAGTCAATGAGAATCTTGTTAAAGTTCCACTTAACTGATGGAGTGCCTCCACGGGAGAGTCCGCGATACCTGCCGATCTTGAAAACAGAACAAACTCTTTTGTTAGCTCAACAAAACAAATACTCAATCAGCCTGGAACTCTTGCTGCGGCGGCAAACTATTTAATCAACCTTGGCTGTCGCTGACTGCTGTTAAGCGCTGAATGCATTCACTGCTGATAGTAGTCGGGTGTTATTACAGCCTCCGGGTGCCTCTGCGTCCCAAACAGTTGCGTTAATTTATGCTGTCCTATTTTACCCCTTCTAAATTTACCGTACGAGGGAATTGTCCAGTTGCAAATTGAATCTCGACAAACTGGATTTCGGCGGCCCCGCGTCCGTTATCTCGGCTCTCTGGACGCGTGACGTCTATTACACCTGCCAACGAAAAAATCGACCCTCATTAAATTTTGTTTTGCTCTCCTTTCATGCAAAGATTACGGCCATTTGTCACTTCTGTCGTTTTGATTGTATCTCTGCATTAGGCATAATGGCCAGCTATCCCCCCAATTGCATTTTTTGTGAATGCCCATAATCGTGTGTGTCTGTGTGAAAGTGCTTTCTCATTTATTTAAAGGCTCTCCGGCTAGCCTTCGTCTCCCCTACCGCACACGGTAATAAGATCATGACATACGGAAATGTCAGAATAGCATTTTGGAGAATCATTGTGCCAAAATACCAATGCAAGTGTATAATGAGTGACACAGAGCAATATCGCTGAATTAAAATATTCAAAAGGACGCAGTTTTGTAAGGACAAAAAAAAAAAGCCCTGTTTCCTCCCACTCTCTGAAGATATATTATGAAGTATGACCTCCCTGCATGTCCTCTGACCTCTATGGTTTGACTGAGTACACGCATTCATAAGAAGCCACTTGCTAAATTAATTTGGGGCCCCTATTTTCCAATCAGGGACACAAGAGAACGAGCATAGGAAAGGGTAGAATAGATGCGAAGGAGGGCGTGATTGATGACGGGGAGTCGCATGTGCATTTGAGTAGGAGGTAAAGGATTACTGAGGCAGCGTACGCCGGTGTTATGCTAGCCCTTGTCCCCAACAGGCTCAGGTAAACGGCATCATTAGCAAACACCCCCCGGAGTGTAACCACGGGGAGGATTCACATCCAGGAAGCAGGTATTCCAGTTTGTCCCGGCTGACCCAGAAATAGCGAGTAGCTGCAAGACCCAGCTATTGACTCGCAGAGATATGCCCTCGTCAACAGCTACATTTAGACTGCACAGCTGGAAGTGTGTGTATGCCGTTCGCGTGCGCGTGCGCGGGCGTGCGTTAGCTTAGCCGACGGGTGTTCCAAACTAGACTCCGTGCATGCCCGTCTAAGTCACACCTGCCAGTTCCAATTGATCCTCTTTGAACTATCTTCTCTTAAACTGACACATGGAAAGGAGGGAAGAATAGAACCCCTCTGCGCACATGCTCTCTTTTTTTTTTTTCAGCTGTACCAAAATAAATTTCAAACACAAATGTGGTATAATTGAAGAGAAAAGCCTTTTACTCTTTTTTTCCAGCACTTTTTTTGAATATCTCGGTTTACTTTGTTTGGCTAACCCTAACCCTAACCCTAACGTTCTTTTCATTTTCACTAGAAACTTCCTCCTCCGTGATGGTGTACATGGACACCACGACCACAACGATGAGGACCACCACTCGACATTCCACCGTCACCATGACAACTACGACAACCAGGACCACCTCCACCAAGGTGCCTGCCACGACGACTGCGGTCGCTCCGCGGCCACGGACCACGTCGACGTTGGCGGCCCCCGCCCAGACGATCATGGGAGGTTTGGAGCCAGAGGACGGCAACCGTACGCCTCCTTCGTCCAAGCTTCCTAACATCAGGGTGGAGTACTGCAATCCGCTGGTGATGATGGACATCTCCTGGCCCAAGACCAAGCAGGGCATGATAGCTAAGATGCCATGTCCACCAGGAAGCATCGGTAATGTAGATTTTTGTGTTGTCTGATAAACATAAATGGTAATTCTGCTTTTGTACTACTTTGGCCATCATTGCTAATAATCATAACCTGGGAAGTCTGAAGAAGTAACATGAGTAGGCAGCAGAAGTTTTAAATAAACCCCTGGGTTTGTCAGACTTATTTGGAAGATCATATAAAGGGCATTTATTAAACAGTTCTTGCAGCTTTTTTTGGATTCATGGTAGCAGGGCTAGGTAAGAGAGTCCAGACATTGTTCTTCCAAACCAAGTCAACCTAGTCAACTTTTTATCCAAGGTGCCCAACATCTACAAGTTTCAGAACCAATTCCAACTTACAGGAAGTTGTTCAACCTCCTTTGTTGTTGTTGGTTATGCTACAGTTTATTAAGTTATTCTTTGCATGTTAAAAGGTTGATGATTCACAAAGTAGTTTTAAATAATCTGGCCATGCAGTGTGACTCTCTTTTACAATTCTCAGTAATTTCTTTGCATTCATTCTCACTACTGTTAAGTCACACTACTGTGGCGTTTATGTTTTTGTTGGCAACTTCACAACTTTACAGTTTACAGCATTACGCACCGATCCAAATTGTCAAACAGCTCTCTAAAGAGTGCAGGTTCTTTATATCTGCTCTCTTATGAAATATATGTCAGTACACTCCTTGGGAGATAGTCTTCTGTGAGCCTTATTGCCTTGATGTTGTTCGCTGTTGGGTCTTTTGTGTATGTTTACATTCCCCCTGCAGCACTCACTCTCCTCACTCTTTATTCCCAACTCACTGAAGCAGGGCTAAAGATAGCTTAGCACCACATCTGCGTGGAAACTAGTAACTAGTACACATCGCACCTTTATTTATTTACTGCTTCTCAAGACGCAGTTCACGTAATGAGTTGGCGGCTAGACACGTCCGTTTCTGGCTGTTGTGTGTCGTTTATCAGGCATCAGACCTTTGTCTTTGTATCGATGCTGAGAGAATGAAGTGCATTATGATGAAATCAATGTTGGCTGCTTTAGACATAAAATTTTTACCTTTTTACAGAAAGTCCCCGAGTGCTGAGCCGAGGCTGTGTTTCATATTATAATGTGATCTGTCACTGAGCATATTTTAAAGTAAAAGCTCTGATGTTACACAGTAGAAGATTATCATCTCAGAGGACTCTTTGGGATTTAGGTGATTCAGTGTTATAATTACTATATGATCAGTTGTAGTATGAATTATTGTTTTATATTTAGCTTAGACCTAAGATCTCCTTCTACAGAGTCCTTCATGTGTTTCTACAGTAGCTCAAACACTGGCTTTAGAGAGGCTCTTTTGAATTTTTACAATGAAGTAGCAACGACAATAGGTACTCCAACACAGGGTGCTTTCAAATAGAGTGATGAATAGCCACGGAGGAATCGATAGTGCATTCACATGCTCCTTGGATGGTCTCATTTTCTGAGCTGGGAAGTCGTTTTACCAACTTCAGTGTGTTTGTGTGCTTGGCCGATATAAACAAGATGTGTTGGATGTCCGGTATTTGCACGACAGGAAACGGGAAAGGAAACAGATTGAGTAGTCTTTATATAAGATTCATTTGCACTACATACAGTGCGGTGTGTTTTAGGCAGGCGTGGAAAAAAATGCTGTAAACTAAGAATGCTTTCAAACATGTAACTAATGATTGTTTATTCTTGTGAATTTACAAAATGCTAAACGAACACAACAAAAATCTGAATCGCAACAATATTTGGTTCAAACCAGAATCAATCCTTATGAGTACACTTGCACGGAGTCAGGGATTCTGTAGGACCGTAGACGCAGCGGTCGGCCAAGGAAACGTGGTGCAGCAGATGAAAAACACATCAAGCTTATTTCCATTTGAAATCAGAAAATGTCCAGCAGAGCCATCAGCTCAGAACTGGCAGAAACCAGTGGGACCCAGGTTCACCCATCTACTGTCTGGAGAAGTCTGGTCTTCATGGACGAGTTGCAGCCAAAAATCCATCACTCTGACATGGAAACAAGGCCAAGAGACCCAGCTAAAGATAGGAACTGGGGTCAGAAAAATGGCAGCAGTTTCTCCAGACTGATGAGTCAAAATCTGAAACAGTTGTTTGTAGTAGAAGGCTGGTCACTGAAGGACTGGAACTGTACAATAAAGAGTGTCTGTGGACAACAGTGAAGCATGGTGGAGGCTCCTTGAATGTTTGGGGCTGCATTTCCGGGGATTTGATCAGGATTAATGGTGTCGTCAATTGTGAGAAATACTGGCAGAAACTAATCCATCATCAGTACCATCAGGGAGGAGGATGATTGGCCCCAAATTTAATCTGCAGAATGATAAAGACCCCAAACATGCTGCCAAGATCATTAAGAACTATCTTCAGCCTAAAGAAGAACAAGAAGTCCTGGAAGTGATGGCATGGCCCCCACAGTCCTGATCTCAACATCATCGAGTGTGTCTGGGATTACATAAAGAGACAGAATGATTTGCGGTTTTGGTTATAGTTCCTGCACATATGACGTTCGCATGGCTTCCAGGCTTCAAACGCTGTCAAGGGGTGCACCGACATCACCTGAAGACACATCGAAGCACAAAGAGGGTGTTCACACGAAGTCGTATTTTCCGCTGTCGACCATTAACGTTGCGTCAGCGAAGCATCTCCGCGGCCAAAAAGAGTAATGACTCCTTTCTGAAACTGAAAATAGTCCTTTAAAGATTTGGGGATTGACATCATACCCTCAAATCCAGCGCGAAGCCCGTTCATTTCATCAATCGGCAGACAGACACGCGCGTCCACGCTGTCTTCATTAACGGGCAACAGCAGCACCCGTGGAGACCTCACTAACAGCCGTCACATGGCAAGATAAGAGGAACACATACCCCACCTCCTCTCAGTGCACTCTTCAAAGCCGCTGCACTTCAGACGACACTGCCAAGCCGAACACGGCTGTGTGAGCTTCCTCTGCCACTCTTTGAAAGTTCCTCGAGCTCCCCTTCCATCTACCTCGCCTCGCTCGCTGTCATTCTCCCCCCTCTCTGTGACTCTTTCTCCCCCGCTCCCTTTCATGCTCCTTCCCCTTGCCTCTCAATATAGAAGGGAATGCAGAGTCCCTTATCTTATAAACCCATCAAACACGAGGCTGTCCTAGGTGGACGGGGGAAGGAAATTATATGTCAATCAAAATTTATATCTGTTAATGCCGGCCGTCTCACCCTTCAGCGCACCCTCCCTCTAAGTACAAGCAAGGGCAATTTAATGTCAGCGTGTAGCCTTGCTGATGTCAGCGGTGAAACACGAGCTATACGTGGGAGAATAAGTCTGCAAACATAATATACTGCGTCGTTTTGGTTAACATAACATATACCTGCTGTTATCTCTATCTGAAGGTAGATACAACACCGTCAAACAGTTTAATTTAAACTGAAATGCTCAGTATCTGGATGTGTATTTGTGCCAAAGCCCAGATGGAACTTAAAAACACTCACTTACCGAACCCACATCTCTTCTTTGAACCAGCTTGACTGAAACCTGACCTTTTGTGATGAATTCAGACTTAATTGTCTCCTCTTTTGGAGTATTTTTTTTCTTTCTTATGTGGGAATTGAGCAGCCTCACACGGACTCTGCCTGCCTTTTTTTTTTAGGAGAAAAATCGTTGGACAAGGCTTGAGTGAAGCGCAACATGTCAGTCACCGCGATAAAAGGATCCGATTACATTTGCTTAACACTTAACAGTTGTGTTTCTCGGGTTTTCCAAACAAGAAAAGCGCTCAGTGCCCTGAAGGAAGTAGTAGCAGGTAGCCTTCCAGCCTGAAACAATGCGTAGTCCGTGTTCATCTCCACAGAGGTTGATCGGAAACACCTCAGAAACACTAGAATCTAATAAACCTGATGGGGTCCCTCTCAGTTATGCCACTGATGTTCTTCTCTTCCCTCTCTAGGCGTGGCTTCCTATACGTGCATGGGCCCAGAAGGATACTGGAACCCTCAAGGACCTGACTTTAGCAACTGCACCTCCCCGTGGGTCAACCTCATCAGCCAGAAGGTAAAAAAAAATGCATAAATGTAATAGATTTTGCATATGTTCAACCCCAATTATGGCGGCTCCTCGCTCCCAGGCATGCTGACAGAAAAAAGACTGATTCTTTTCTCATAATCACATTCAGCATATCTACTGTTTTTCTAAGTTTTTCAATACAGTGTAGCGCTTATAGGGATAACGGTTATGAAACAACAAAGGAGACGGAGACTGTGACGACAGAAAGTGAAAAATAAAGCATAATAAGATGAGAGAATAGAATAAAAATAAATAAATAAATGTCAGATTGCTAATATAGATCAGATTTATGTCATATGGGTTCCTCGCTACATCCGTATATATCTTTTCAAAGTCTCAGGGAGTATTTTATTTGTTCCATTTGATACATTTCTTCTAATTTTTCAGTCGAAGCCCGATTCTTTAAACAGACACTCGACGAGATCCATGAATGCGGCCCACCAACTGAGAAGATCTGCCGGCTCCGTGACCTCAAAACAATTAGACTGCAGCGTCAGTATTTGGGCTGAGTTTTGTCTGAGTGTTGGCTGGTGCCTGCGAGTCGTCGTCCTCGCATCTTCATCGGTTTAGTTTCAGACAATAACAAAGGCTCCCCAGAGCAGATGCTAATGGTTAGTAAGGCGGCAATGTTTTCCAGCGCCACGAATTATAAGCAGTTTCTAAAACTAGTAGACACTTCCATTAACGTTACGCTCTCAGTGGCAAACTTTTGCATCTGAATATTACAGTTAAAGTCATTAAAGTTTAAGCACAACAAATTAATGGCCGAATAAACAACATTTTTCCAAATTAGGTCCGTATGAATGTAAATTTCTACGATATGAGTAGCATCTAAAATAGTATTCTTCAAGTTTTTTCTCCAATGCTTGAAGTAAATTGTTTAATAATGAGAGTTAAAAAGATGGAATAAGGTTTAGTGGTAGAAGGAATAATTAGCTGTTGAAGAACAACTGCTAGATTAATCGACTGAAAAGTTTATGGCCGCTTCTCTTCAAAACACAACCGTAGAAACGTAGCCCCCGCTCCGTTTTAATTAACGTTTGCCACGTGGCACAATGCAAATCCAGTGTGTATATATATCTCTCGTACTGTCTAGTTTTTGTGGGCTTTCCTCTTTTGTTCCTCGTCTCTTCTTAATTGGTTAATTAATGACATTGATTAGCGAGAGGCTTTGCTCAAAGGAAAGGTTATGCTCGTGTGTGTGTGTGTGTGTGTGTGTGTGTGTGTGTTTGGGGTGGGTGGTTGGATTGGGGTGGAGTGAAAACCAATACCACAGCACCTAACTCTAATGGACTGCCAGTCCAGACCGCTCTCCGTCCTACTACACGATCCTGCGGTTATTTGCATTCCATACTTCTCAAGCACAAATGATTTGTATCTCCTCCTCCTCCTCCTCCTCCTCCTCCTCTGCGGCCGAGTTATTATGCAAAGCCCCACATAAAGCTCCCTATGTTTAAATCTGCTTATAGAGTCATATCAGAAGAAGAGAAGGTTACCGCAAGTGAGGATCAGGGTTCCAGGTTATGAATCGCAGGCGTTGTTTGAAAATGTTCTCTCCCCTACCTAAACTCGCCGGATCCTGAGGCGCCCGTGTTAAGCTTATGGTCTACTCAAAGCTCAGCCCATTAAACAAACGGCTGTTTTGCAGATACGGACGGAGAATGGCTGTCGGGGAACGAAATGGAAGGCGGAGAAATTATCAGGTGCATTTTCGTGCAGCTGAGCCCCATTTGCGAAGGGCAATAACGCTACAGGCTGATGTTGGGAGAAATTAACTGCCGCAAAGTTCTTCCTGGATTTACTACAGAGTGGAACGGTTTGCTTCCCTCGTTTGCCGTTTCACACGGATCTAAAAGTAATAGTGTGCACAAAGAGGTGACGATGGAGCCGTGTGTGTATTTTTAACAAAAGTGTTATTAATCATTTTTTTTTATTATTATTATTATATATATATTTTTAAAATTTAAAAAAAAAAAGTGAATCACACTTGAGCAGCGTGCCTGTCGCTGCGAGACAGGACGACTCTAATGAAGATCAACCTGTCACCGGTTTGGAATTCCCATCTGGCACTTCGTTATTTTATATCCAGAGCCATTGTCCTGTGTGTGGCACTGCTCATTACCAGATGGTTGGGTAGACGAAATGAGAAAGGAAGATATAGAGAATAAAAAGAGAGAAATGACACCAGACAAGCAGAAAGGGAGAAGGGGTGGGCGGGGGAGGGGGGGAGGCAGAGCTATTTACCCTGTATCCCCAGCTCCCCTCATTAAGAGACGAGAGCAGGGAGGGTAAAGAGGAAAACATCTTCCCGAGACACGTTTCCCTGCATACACCTCTGTGAAGACCAATTTAAGCAGCCTAATTGGCTTCGCTAATAAACTCACAGGCAATGATAGCAGGTGATGCCACGGTAACTCGGGATGAACTCGTTTTTAGCTGATGTCACTGCCCCTTTGAGGCTCATCTCACTGTACTTAGCCAAATCTTTGAGGGAACTGACCTGGAACATTTGACCAAAAGAGTCAAACCGACAACATATTTGTTTTCTGACAACGTCCAAAAAAAAAAAAAAAAAAAAAGAGGCCTTATCAGGTCCTATAAATCAGATTCATTTCTAATCGTTCCTCACTTAAGGCCATCCATTTTCCACTGACACTATCACAGGCATTAAGGCTGCTTTAAATGTTTGACACCTACGGAGGGAAAAGGCAGCCATGTTTGCATTTTTTTTTTTTTTTAAACCGTTATCTCAAGATCACAAGGTCGTTGTGTGGTTACCTCGAGATAAGTTTGCTTTCACGTGGTGATTTACCTCAATATAATGAGATCGTTTATAATCTCATCGCAGGATAATTACAGAGAATGTAAAAAAAAAAAAAAGAGTTTCTGGTTAACTTGTTCGCGCCTGGTCTCAGTATAACTTATTAAACATAGATGTCATGAATGTTTTTGAGGAGCCGCAACCAAACAGTTAAACTTACAAAAGGCTCTCGCCTGTGAAGTTGAAGACGCCCCCTTAATTCACGACCACTGATCTGAATATTATAGTTTCCCTTCAAGGCTTTCTGGCAGTATTCTATCTGGGTTTGCAACACATGATTAGCGTTGTGAAAATGTCCATTTTAACCCAGGCCATTAACATTTCCTAAACCTAACAAAGTAGCTGGTGTTTTTTTATTTTATTTTATTAGAGAAAATAAGTGAATGGAAAGCACCCGATTGAGAAAATATTGTTTTGTCTTCATAATGAAGAAACCTGTTATCATGAGAAAATATCCATTCTGGTCAACCATAAACATAAAGAGATGACTTTTTACATTATTACCATTATGTAGTGAGTAAATAATCGGTTCTTAATTTTAGGCAACTTTAGAGATAAATTCATTTTTAAAAGGGCAAACCTTAGCTGAAGTGACTACTAACAACTATATCTAGCTAACCAGCTAGCTAATTAAGTTTAGTTTAGTTTAGTTTAGTTTAGTTTAGTTTAGTTTAGTTTAGTTTAGTTTAGTTGATTAAAATGTGCACCTTAAGCTAAGATTTGAAATAAATAAATAAGAAATGAAAATAACACAACATAAATACATAACATAAGTCTAACCTGGCTAAATATACATTAATAATGAGTAATGATTAAATAATGGGTTCTTAATTTTAGGCAGCTTTAGGGATAAATTGATTTTGAGTAGGGCAACGGTTACCTGAAATGACTGCTAACTATAGCTAGCTAATTAGGTTTAGCACAATTACTGGATTAAAATTGATGTTTTAAGCTTATATTAGGAAAAAAATAAATAAAAACAAACAAAACACTAAAACTAACACAACATGAGAACAGCTTTAGAGATAAAGGGCAACGTTTAGCTGAAATGACTATTAACAACTATAGCTAGCTAACCAGCTAGCTAATTAAATTCACTTTAGCTCAATGAATCGGTTTAAATTGATTTAAATCATCCCTTGTGAGTATTTTAACTTTTCCCCACCAAAAATAAATGACTAATTAAACCTGGTATGAGTCGTTATTAAATGTTAAAGAGCACGACAGACCTGCTAACGTAGGCCTGGATTCTGGTAGCATCTGGAAACCCACAAATGAATGTAGCAGTTTAGGACGTGCAATATGCTTGACATTACAATACAACTTTATCACTGTCCGTAAAAATGTAATCTCACATTTCACATACAGATGTGCTTTTGGTTTTTAAAAGACAAAAAAAAAAAAAAAAAATGATGTCGCTAAAATTCCACGCATCTGGCTGGCGTTGCTGAGCTAGGATTAGACGGTGGCAGTTAAGGAGACGGCTTTACAGAGGGCGAGGAGGAAATATGTTCAAAATCAAATAAAATGCTCCCCGTTCTCAGTCAAACAATAAAAGCAAAGTGCTCAGAATAATAATATTTCTCTTCAAAACCCCTGAGACACAGAAATCACACGAGCTTTTAAACTTAAGAAGAACTTTCTATTCAGTAGGATCTGTTCTTTGTGCAACATACTGTGTATGCTGCTTTCCCCAAGCTGCAGCGCTCCGGATTAGTTTCATAAAGGTGTAACGCTATCTGGGGAAATTCCCTCAGTAGCTTTATAATTACGTGCGGATACAACATTGGCCCCGCTGTACACTCAGCTGAGTACAGTCTCACCACATTAATTGTGCACAATGTTGCAGCGGTTGGGGAAATATTTTTAGGTTAAATGGCACTTATTTTAAGGTGCTAGATGTTTGTATATTGTAATTTGTCATGTTTTCCTGTGTGTAGGTGGTGAATAATAAGCGCATGCTACAGTAGAGAAATCAGGACGTGGGCTTGTTTTGATTTGTGCTTAGTTATAAAAGAAAAAAAAAAACATGCTGCATAAGCCGGTTGCCTCATCTAAATGGGTCGCAGTCACAGGTTTAAAGTGGATTGGCTTTTTTTCTCTCGTGTCTTTGTCCCTTTCCTCAGCTCAAAGCTGGAGAGACTGCGGCTGTCATCGCCCGAGAGCTGGCGGAGCAGACCAAGAGTAATCTTCAGGCGGGGGACATCACCTACACGGTGAAGGCCATGGTTCAGCTGGTGGATCTGCTCGACGTGCAGCTGAGGAACCTCACGCCAGGTGGCAAAGACAGTGCAGCACGAAGCCTGAACAAGGTACCGACTGAAACTGAGGCTGCACACAAACAACCTATATCTCCGCTTGAACGACTCAGTAGTAAAGCCGCTGCGTGTACGTTTACGTTCTGACTGTAGAACCTTTCTAAATTTCTAAAACTGAGCCCCAGACACCATCAGGATTCAATCTGAACCTGAACAGTAGGTATCCTTTTAATGATCTGCTGTTTGCCTCTGTGCTATCAGACAGAATGATATCCACCTCTCCCATGTGGCCCGGTGCATACAAAAAAAACCAAAAAAAACAGGCCTTCAGTTCGAACGGGTAGCTCCGGCGCTCCTCCCACTCTAATATCAGGCATTAAGCGCTGACAATTTTACGTTGCTAACGTTTAAAAGACGTTAACCACATGTCGCACTCGTCAAAGCCACCGCCACTTTTGCATGCAGAGAATCTTTGAGGACCGGATCTATTCTCTTTTCATATATGCTGATGCATTTATTCCCCAATTAACACCAGAGCCACAGCAGTGAGTTAAAATAATACTCTCTGCAGCCAACAGAAAAGCAAACATCAGTGAAATTCAGAATGTCAGTCGTTAATTTCCCGGAGCGACCTCAGCCGTAGACGAACACCTGTCCTCGGATCGCTTTTTTTTTTTTTTTGGGACGTTTTCTTTTTTTTTTTAATCATTATTTTATTGCCGCGACAGACACAGATGTCCCCATTGAGATTTTAGTGCCAGTTTTCTCCAATGGAGAGCGAAGGCAGTAAAAGATGGCCAAAAGGCCTCGGAAGAGAACGCGACGAGTAAATTCACATTGAGGAGCAACTAGAGTTTATAGCACCTCTTGGAGAAGAAGAAGAAAAAAAAAAGGTTTCTCATAAACCGCAACACTCAAGGTAGAGGCAGTAGATTGCCATTCTAGTCCTTAGTTACTCTTATACCGTTGGGGAACGAGAAGAATTTGAAGAAATTGCCTAAATCAGCGGCTTACGAGTGATTTAAGATTCCCTCTCCGTTGACGTGTCTTTGAAGGTAGCAGCGTGGTGCATCCACGGAGTATATGGAGCTATTTTATTTTTGTGTTCATCTTCCTGAGACCTCTCCCCAAGGAAACACCCACAGAGCTCTTCTTCTCCGCTCTGGCAGCAGTGGCGGCTGTTTACCTCTTCGAGTTCAATCATTTTGACACAATCTGCTAAGCGAATTAAAGATTTTTTTTTTTTTTCTGATAGAGACGCACAGTGCACTCTGCCAGCAGACAATGAAAGGATTGAATTGGCAAACGGCGAGATCAATGTCGTTTTCATGATCAAAGAGGGGGGTTGCTGGCTAGTGGTACGGACGGGACGGTTTCCAGAAGAGTGGGCTGTGATGTGGAGCAAGAGGCTCTTTTGTGGGGAAGTGGTACTCTTTGCGGCTAATCTGCATGGGATTGAGCGCGGCACCAGAACCGAGCTGTTAAACCACAGAGTGGCCGTTGTACTACAGCGCCCGTATCAGAACTCAATTAAAATGATTCGCTCCCCATGAAGCACTGAGAGCGCTTCTTTGAGTCTCAGCTTGCTGTCATTTTTCAGGTACGCCAAATTTATCTCGCCGTCTCTCTTAAATTGGTGGTGGAGGTTTACAGGATGACTTTCTCCCCCGTGAGTTTCCCAAAAAAAAAAGATAACCTTGAAATCACACTTAAAAGGGCTCTTCTCACTTGTCGTGTTTGTCTCATTATAGTGCTAATTAACACGAGAGTGCTTTAATGTTTTCTTAATATGTGTATAGTTATGGCACACTCCGCTCTGCACGCGCCGCATCTAAAAATGAGCGTTTAAAGCGAGAGCAAGGTGATGTTTTTCTCACCCCTCAGAGATCTCCACTTCGAGCGGAAACGGGCCCCGGAGAAGAACTGTCGACCTTTTCTCTAACTCTCGCGTTTTTCTTCTGTTTGCAGCTGCAGAAGAGAGAGCGCTCGTGTCGGTTTTACGTTCAGGTATTTGGACCTCCTTCACCGTCTTCATTGTGCCAACTCTGCTGTCATTCACTCACGCAAGTGCATTTGAAGTTTGGCCTCTTGAACTGGAGTTTTGACCCCTCGAGGCGGCAAAGGAGTGGAGCCGCCGCGTCTGAGTCAATACACATGGGCGCATGTGGACTGCAAATCAAAGGGTCAAATTTCATTGTCGGCCGTAGTTTCCTCCCTGCATGCGCATGTTGTTTCTGTCTGTTTTGCCGTGTGAGACAAGTGTCTCAATCGCATCTATAAAATGCCCCAGAACTATCACATCAGCGCTGCCTCTCAGTGAAATAACCCACATACGTAGAGAGCACCACTCAAAAATAAAGCTCCCAGGCATATACCACATGCCTACATTTCTCAGAAAATGCTTAAGAGCCAAAAGAAGTGACCTCATTATACCAACAAGTCAACTTCTAACTACTAAGTCAGCCAAAGTCATGGCATGTTATGCTTCTCCCTGATGCATAATACATATTTGTCCCAGTTTAAGGGGAGGGGCGGGGCAGGGGGGAGGGGGGTCCTCTCGTGATCTCTCGTGATCGTGCCATCCCTGGGGACCCACCGAGGCATGTCAGAAGGCGCTTCGTTATTTAGAGTCACATGACAGTACAACTAGCATCCGAGAACAAAGTGAGATTTCGTATGCTTGATGGTTGAGTGTGTTGTACAGTATGTGCATGGAAGGCGCTTGGTGGATGCTTATTGTCAAGAAATGCAACAAAAAGACCAACAGTTGAAATGCAAACAAATGTCAATTATCTGTATAGTTTTATGGAGTAAATGGAGTTTCTTTCATGCACCAAGTTGTTGTTGTAGCTATCTTAGTCTATAATAATAGAATTCAGTTCACCATTAATTCAAAAATGAGGTGCAGTTGAAGGAAGATGCGCAAAGCAGACAACTAGCAACCCAAGACAGCATTTACCTGTCACTCATATTTGACATGCCCGTATGTATCTTAAGCCTTGATGTGATTTAAAGTGGTGAGGTGTGTAAAATTGTCACTCCAGGTTCAGGTAAACGGGAAAATTAGATGCCAAAACTAGCTGTAACTTGCTGTAAAGTTGGGCATTTTAACATAGATACGTAGATAGAAAGACACGTTTATTCCTTGGTAAATTCCGTATGAAGGTTATTGGGCACTGACTTCCCTTTAGAGGCACAACCAACTGGCTGGTCATGGAAGGAGCTGCAGTTTTTGGCACTTCTGGATCTGGTGTGCCTTTTCCAATTAATAATTAATAACGTTTTACACTTATCACTATACAGGCTACAGTTGAGGGCAATGTTCCTAGCTGTGCAAGAATTGAGTCAAAGTTCTGCGTGGATGGTGACGCTAGAAAAATATTCCAATTGTATACTCTTGTAATGTATACAGGCTCGTCACAACACGTTGGCCTGACTGTCACTGGTGCTAGCATAGGGCTAATACCACACTAGCCAGACTTGACCGAGTTAACCCGCCACAATGCCAAAGCTTAACCCGATTCAGACAACAAGCTAATGCTAGCCAAACCAAGACCCAATGAGCCCAAGTTACACAGACACAAGCTACCAAGTAATAACACAGAGTAACCGAGCGACAACTCACCTTTGCGCAGACACTCACCCTTAACAACTGCGTAACTACTTTCCTGTCTTACTACGAAAAACTTACTACGTCTTATTACGAAAGACTTACACAATTCAAACAAAGCCAGAAAACTGCGTTCAGCAAAATTCTTTTTCACGCGACGCCGGAGAGCTGATCCAAGCTAGCCTGGATGCGCCAAGGGAGCTTATTGTTGTTTCTTACAGGAAGAACGCGAGAATAAGTAAGGAAGGGGTCAGTTGACAGTGATAGTACAAGGGGGCGGGGCCTGTATCACAGGTCAACCTGTCCATCAAAGACAGACATAGCGTCATTGGAGCTGCCGTAGTTGGTCGCGCTCAAGGTGATAGCGAGACACCAAGCAAAGTCAGAAAAAGAACTGTTGACATCGACGCACCGCGCTATTACTCTTGGCTATAGTTGTTGACACGAGTATGTTTATCTGGAGGCATTTGTGTGTGCATCTGGGCTCTTGTAGTGTATACAGTTTAGGATCTGCTCCGCCACACATGGCTGTGCACACAGCTCAGCTGGTGCGCCTCGTCCTCTGCTCCATCCCTTCGCTGGGTTGAAAAATTCAAACAGCGGCGAAGTGCTTTCACTTGACAAACCGGAATAATGGAGCAACATCTGTGGCCTTAGGTAAACACAGCCATCGACTGCACGCGCTGCCAGCCTTTGAGGGACTTTCATTGATTAGGGAAATTGGGCAATGTTTTCTCCAACAGGACCCTGGTGGTTGACATAAGTGGGATTAGCAGAGGAATACAAAGCAAATGAGAGATGCACCTGCCTCTGCTGTCCCTCCGCTCTGAGACCACGCATGGCGCTGAAAACAGACTTTGACAGTGCTGTGGGGAAAGACAGATTGTGGGAGTGCAGGTGCTGTTGTGAAGGAGGGACTTAGTCCAAAATAAAGCGCGAGGCTCGTGGTTGATGTCTAAATGAAAGCAGGAGTGGTTCTCGTCGTGATTGATACTCCCCGATCCGGTTTAAGTGGTAAACAAGTAATTGAAACCTGAACACATCTCTTGCTGAGGTCTTTATCTCGTTAACATAATCGGTGAATTGCCATACAGAGTTCCGTTCGCTGTTTCAGGGGAATATTCATAAAAAAAGTTCAACCTGTGGCACCCGCCCTGCCTAGGTTGATGAAATTAATTAAGACTACTTCTGAATGTTTCCTGCTTGTTTATAAAGAGTCGTATCTGCTCCGTGTCATAGCCAATTTAATCCCACTGAAGAGGATTTGGCCTTGATAAAACTACAAAGCGTATAATGATCAACTCCCTATGTTCTGTTTTTCCCCCTCCAGGAATGTCTCTGTGTTGTGCTCTTTGATTTTGAACAAACATGATAGAAATGGCTCCCTGCCTCTCGTGCCTTTTGGTCATATTAATGGCAGCTTGTTTATAGGCAGTGACATTACGGTCGTCCAATTACTGTGATTACATCCGTGTTGTTCTAAATTCAAACGCGCCGGCGTTGAATAGTTTCTTCCTCTGCCGTTTATTTCGTGTTAAGGCAAGTTGGAGATGGGGGATTTACAGTAAATTATAGCATAACTATCCCTGCTTATGTACACGAAAATATCAAAAATAACATTGCGCGCCTCAGTAGGAGCCAAGTGAGTGTGAATTTGCCAGATACAGGGAGGATAAGGAAGCCAGACCCTCATTAAACTGACACCTTTGCGCGAAAAAGATGACCAGGGGGAGTGTCACAGTGCGGGATGACCTTAGAGCAGGCGAAACAGAGGGAGGTTCCTCGTTCGGGAATGTAACGAGATGATAAAATTTCCCCGGTAGTCAATTTGTTGGAAGATGAAGGTAACCACATCCTCGTAAACAGAGGCCTCCTCATCTGGCCTGCACTGCGGGATTCTGCTTAACAGTTACAGCGGAGAGACTTGTGCTGATCAGTGTGGTGTAATACCTGAGAATGCCCCGTGGTTTTATTTCGATGTGTTTTTGGAGATTGTGATCGAGACCCGTTGATGAAATTGAATGTCTTTGCATTTACAGTATTACCACGTGGGAGTCCGTTTAGACACTTGCGTGAAAACTCACAAGCTGAGAGCAGTTAGTGATACATGTTCCATAGCCAGCAGTCATTTTCTGCCAGAGGTGGAAGTCGCTCGGCGTACCAGCTCTTTTACTTATGTGTGCTCAGTGGTGGGTAATTTGTTTCACTGCTAGTGTAGTGCCAAACGCACAAAGAAACCGCTGGAGAGATTGCTGTTGCTATTTTCAGTGGTTAGCTGACTCATATGTCATGTACAGAAGGTCTAACATTACTAAGGACACTAACGTACTAAGGACAGACATGCGTACTTGGTCAGTTTGAACTCAGCGTAATTGAAAGTTAGTTTCTGATGCTTGATGAACTATAAACAGTAGACGAACGGCAGCTGTTTACATCGCTGGGGTTGTCAGGTTTAAAGACATAACACCATTTACAAGTCGTCGCCTCCAAAGAGAATGAAATGGAGATCTTCTAGATTGCTGCTTTAATGCGGTCAAAGGAAGTTCTTGAATGAATGATGTGTGCGAACGTTGAGCAAATGTTAAATCCACCACTGTCTATTTATTTCTACAACTGTCATGTGTTGTTCTTGTGGTGTTCCAAAAGAAAATAGATACAACAAGGTGATCACCAAGATACCTCCTTAGAAACTAGTCATTTGCATAACTGTAAATACTGTGAGTAATCGTTACGTATGCCATTGCCCAAGTAGACAGATGAACCATGAAACACGCATACAGTTCATATCTTTCAATCCATCTTTCAATTTCAAGCCAACCACCACTGCAATCTACAACCCTCGCACCGCTGCAGGTCATTTGGATGCCAAATGAATTAGCTTCTAACAATAATTTAATTAGCTACTATTTAAGATAAGTTGGACGATAGTGATTCCGTGTAAGGTAAATTATGGCAGTGAACATATCAGCTCCCAACAGCACAAGTGCACATTTTGCAACATATATTTACCATCTTCAAAAAAAAAACAGTATTTCAAGTTTGTGTAGAAGGTAAACAGTGTACGTGTAAAGTAGGTCTTCATCAAAAAAAAAATATATATATATTTTTTTCTATAGAAAGTGCTTTTAATGTGAAAAATTTGTGTGGTGTTGTTTTGGACAGTAGCTTCAGAGCAACCAAAACAAAAAACTAACTCCATAAAAATATTTTTTCTGCCACAGAACTGACATAACAGCATGCTTCTAACATAACTCTTTTTAAAAAATCCAGCCAGGTTTTCTCTGCAGTGGAGTTAAAAAAAAGGGTCCTATCTTGGAAGTAATACACCTAAGACACAAGGTACAAAAATGTGAAGGTAATCCCTTAGGAACTCACCTACACAGAAACAACCACCCACTTACTAGAGAGAGAGAGAGAGAGAGAGAGAGAGGGGGCTTCATGAAATATTAAAGCAGAAAGTTTCAGAGATTGTCAAAGAAGACAGATGATTTGGCTAGCAGGTAAAATGAAACAGGTGAAAGAAAGGCAGAAATGATGCAACGGCTTCACCTGTGCCAGGAGACATCTAGTCAGATAGAAGAGTACACGAGGAGCAAGATATACCGCCTTGTTTATGTTGTCTCTCTTTCCCATTTCGAGATCTGCCTTCGACGTCGGTGAGAGAAAACAAGTGAGGGGAACCAACTGGTGAACGGGGAAGCGAGGAGGGATGAGGGGACGAGTGCTGAGTGCAGAGAGAAAGAGGACCAGAAAGGGACGAGGGGGGGAAATCAGCCGCAGCCAGAATCAATTTCCCAGACCCAGAGTTCATTTCATCAATCAGCGCACAGATAGAGGCGCACACACACCTGGACTCTCGCCAAGCTCACACTAATGTCCACCTCTCCCTTCCTTCCCTCCGCATCGGTATAAATGGCCCGTGCACTGCAGCTTTTCACGGCCAGCCATCATCCTTGTTCCAAGTGGAACATTCCAGCAGTCGCTTGACGATTAGCATTTCCTCACGTACCAGGGAAATGAAATATATATATATATATATTTATATGTTTATTACTGGCTTACATTCTTTCACCATAGGAAAATAGCTTAAAAACCGGTTGGGAGTTTGAAGCAGCAGAGCGAGCTGCCGCATTTGACAGATGGAGTGGCAGTGTGCTAATAGCAGTAAAATAGCAGCAAGCCACCGCCGCACATCTACAACTCAACTGCACAGGCTGTGATGACGGCAGTGGTGCGCTGCCTCGGTGAACCATCTTCCACCCGCAACACTCTGCGTGTTCTCACCAGAGCTGGAGGTGTGCAGTTGCTTTAAATTAACACGTGGCATGAAAAAGAATGAGAGCAAATGTGTTAACTGAGCGTTGCTTTCTCTTTCTCTCTGCTTTTGTGTAACTTGTTGCGACTGGGCTCAAGCAAAACTCACGTTAACCTTCCACGTCCAATGAAATAGCTTTCAAATTTACTTTTTTTTTAATGCTCCGACACCTTTTTTTTTTGGTAGTGCCACTACGTTTTTTGAGGGTGTTAGGAGAGCTGTGCATGATCAATCCGAAAAAATCTGCGATGACATTTTATTCAATAGAAATAATATATGTGCCCTTGGGTGAAAGATCCTTCAGCAAAAACACTTTGACACCTAATAGGGAGAGAGGTTGATGGATTTCACAGAGAAACACATTATAAAAACCAATGTGTCACTTCTGTGCATTCACAACTCGGATATTTTAATGGCTTCAGATGAGTTGGTGTGGTCATTCGTTTGGATTGTTTTTGAAACATCAAAACGTTTTATAGTCTCATAAAAAATGTCCGTAAGTGAATATGTAGTAACATTACAAATAGACATTTTGGAAAGTACTGCTCGAGTGGCAGCTAATATTAAGATAGTTTAGCTAACTTAAACTTAGCACAAACTAGAAACAGGGCCATGAGGTTCACCAAATGTAAAGAAATCCACCCACTAACAACTCTAAAGTTAATTAATTACCACATTTGAATCTATGCTAACCTTACCTAATGACCTGTTAACTACCCCTTACATTGTAGCTATACAACTCTTTTAAACACCAGATAAATCTATTTTTGTTTTGCGTAATACACCAATTATTATTATTATTTTTTTTAATCTGGTGCCTTTTCTCATGCAGTGTAGAGAGATGTGTTTTTTACATCAACCAGCAATGATTGGTGGCAAAACTGAACAAGAAACAACCATATAACCAGGAGTAGGGCAGCGGAGAGTGATAGTTACCAATGTAACATGGGTTCTGCGAAGTCACCATCTTCAGCAGTCAGGAAGAATGAAAGAGAACCGAGCGAGGTGCCAGGAGGATAAAGTAATTCAGAGGGACTGCAGACTCTGGGCATGTGTCTTGCACACAAGTTGACAGCGTTTGTGTAGTCGCTGCCACGGCCAGAACGGGAAGACAAAAGCTCTACACCGTAGCTTTAACAGAGGCAAGATAACTAACAACAGCACATCCCAAAATTTCTACCAATTTGTCCAAAATGTGAGACTTTAGGGATGAGATATTCTCCATGAAACAGAACAAAGGCTCGAAACAAATCATCTGAATGTGTTCCAGTGGAGTTTATACTGCAGCAATGCGGTTATTATTATTATTATTATTATAGATTAGAAGTGCATGCTCAAGCTCGGGTAATTGTGTCATCAGGAAAGCATACTGTACTTTCAATCACCTGCCTTCCAACGCAATACTCTAGTCTTTGTCGTAATTTCATTCCATTTCTTAAACGAGGGGGAAATTGTCACACTATGTGAATATTAATAACTGTAATGACTAATTTTTTTTCACAGTTATTTGATAATCTGTTGCGTCCAAAATGATGCGCAATGAGTCAGCGTCTACTTTATTGCGTCTCTCCGGCTGGTGCTATATACGCCCCGAGGACCAGTATGAAAACCGATCTTTATTCCAATATTAATTTTTGATGCGCGCTGTACGCTCTGCCCCTCGGTTGTTTATTCACTCTTGTTTAACAATTATCCATTGCATATTCCCACCTCATCAAGTTTTCTGACCCGTCCCTCGGGCTCCGGGGGACGAGCCGTTCCTCCACCTTCGCGCGCCTCCTCCGCGGGTGAAAAACGCAAGGCAGCGTCTTCCGTGAGTCCCTCAATCCTTTCCCCCAAAAGGACCATTATTTGAGTGTTTTAAGACATGCTCAAAGAAAGTCTTGCAGCGGTGAACAAAGGGGGGGAAAAAAAAGGAAAAAAAAAATGTCAGCGCCTGAAGAAAAAGAGCCCCTTAATTGAGAGTGAATCAACCTCTGCCTCTAGCTGAATGTCAAAAGGTGTGATTGGAGATTGGCTGCAGATAATGAATAATTACATCAAAGTTGCTCGACCGCCTGTGCACACGTGTAGCTGTTGTGCTGAGAGCGTGCCTTGTGACTTTGTGTATGTTCCTGTGTACTAGCAGGTGCTGAGGTGTGTGCTCAGTCTTGCGTCAGGCTCTCACTACGTGTGTGTGTGTGTGTGCAGGGGGTGTGGGCGGCTTAATATGTGCCGGGTATGTTTTGAATGGGGAGAAGCCAGCTGGTGCTATTTGAAATTCCGAGCCAGTGCCTGCGAGTTCAATACAATCAGTCCTCCATCTCCTCTTGCTATCGCAGCGATTTGAAACAAACACAGAACTTAATATTATAAGGTAACCGGGGGGTCCATTACACTCGCGCTTTGTGATTGAAAAGCCATTCTTCTCCTCCTTTTCTTTCTTTTTTTCTTTTTTTTTTGATCAGGTATTCATTTGACACACTCGCACGAGCACATGGTTTCTCTTATCGCCTTTAGCTTTATCCCCCATGCTGTGTTGGAGTCACACTAAAACTCTTATTCCCTTTCATAATCCATTGATCAAAAGGGGATCTGTGCAAAAGCTCAGAGAGAGGGGTTGTGTGGCCTGTTATTTATTTCATTTTTTTTTTTTTTTTTTTACATACACACACCGTAGCTTTCCTTTTCAACTTAAACTTGCTTTTGAAGAGACAGACTATACTTCTTTTTGTTTCAAATCCAAGATTTTCCTCTGTGGTGCGTGCAAAATCTTACTATTATTAGCAGAAACACAGAAGATTTCGAGTAATTATGCAGCACGTTTGACCACCTGCTGGACTGTAATGGCTGACTAAAAGCTCTTTATCCAGGGGCAGTCAGACTCGTTTTGCTAGTTCGGAGCGGCGCAACCGGGAATGAGTTACTTTGCTTGACCAATTAGGAGTTTCATTCATAAATCTTGCCATTGGCATTTTTAAATCTTTAATGGCTCTTAATTTTTCATCTTGTCTGGAGGAAGTTCTTGTTTCCACCTCGCTCGCTCGCTCCACCGTTGTTGTGGGGAAATTAAAGAGGGCGTAATAGTCGTTCGGTGTTATTAATATGCAGGAGATATCTGAGCCGAGCTGTTGCTGATAGTCGCTGCCAGCAAACACCTTTTTCCGTCCACTGGAATGTCAGTGTTGTGCTATTTTCTTTTTTCATTTTTTTTTTACTTCTTTGCACTCCATTTGTGTATTGGGATTGTCTGCGTGGAAGAGCATTCATCACACCAATTAAAGCCTGTAGCCTTAAGTCATGTAAGAATTGTCCTCTAGTCTTGTAAACAGTGCCTCCCGATTCATTTACGTGATTAATTCCCCCGTTTCAGGAACAGCAGCCACAAACGGCGTATCTGATGTCGTTACGGGACTCTATTATTAGAATCACGAAATTGCTCTGTAGAAAGATGCACGTAACATTTTCAGTAGAAATGAAAGAGGGGGGCGACGAAAAGGCTTTATGGATCTTCCCCGCGCAATCCCAAAGCACCGCTAGATGTGTCTCTCAGCGCCGAACCCTCCCTTTGATCTCCCTTCACTCACACCATTTACCGAATCACCACGTCAAATAGCAGCGGTCCCAAGCCACCGTGGCTTCTCCTCGCTTAAAATCGATGATCTGGTCTCCTCAGGCCATGGTGGAGACGGTCAACAATTTGCTGCAGCCGCACGCCCAGGCGGCTTGGAGGGAGCTGAGCACGGCCGAGCAGCTGAGGGCCGCCACCATGCTGCTGGACACGGTGGAGCAGGGGGCCTTCGTGCTGGCGGACAACCTGCTAAAGACGGACATCGTGCAGGAGAACACCGAGAACATCCGTGAGTACACATGAGACGCTTTAACTGTCTGTCCCCAAAGACTTGTTTGGGTTGTACAAGATTTGAAAGATACGCTATGGCATTGCCTGACTCTGCATAACTCCTGCTAATTTAGAAATGGGCGGCTTTAAGCCTTGCCGTCATTTAAACTGATGAGTTAGATACAGTTGTTTTAGCCATATTAGCCAATTAGCCATAGAGACAAGATATTTTTTGTACCAACCACTCCACTCGATTCGTTTCAACACAGAGGTCTATGTGGAATCATAAGCCAAGGTTTCACTTTCAGCTTCAGTTTTTCACTGTGCTGCATCTTCGACTGGGCTCTGATCCACAAAAAGGTTTAATGACCTAATTAAAAACTTGAGTAACAATAATCAGAACACGTTTCTGAGTGGATGATAGCATTCCAGCAAGGTTACGATATTTCGTTTGTGTGAGTAAACCAGCTTGCGCAGATTTGTCTCCTGAAACTGCGTCAGAAACGGATCATTAGATCATCCGGAAGACTCTGCACTGCCAGCTACGACACTAAAGACAATTACGAGATAACTTTAAAGAGTTTAGTCCTGTCTTTCCAAGGTTTTCTCTCGTCTGTCTCAAGTGTCTCAGCTTTTACTGGTCTCGCTTGTTGTCCAGGGGTTACAAAGTTCACCGTACAGCTATTGATCCACTTTGCTCCAGTATTGACAACAGAGCTCCTCAGGCGGCGGATCGGGTGTGAAGGTCACCGGAGTAATGCTTTCGTCTTGCAGAAGGGTGGATGGGGGGGGTGCTGAGTCTGGCAGGGCTGCTTTATGGCTTGTGGCAGCCAGCTGTAAATTGACAATTATCTCAAATGATCGTGTTTGTATTTGTGTTATTAGACAGAATGAACCACTAGTTGTGCAGATCGGGGATCACTGCTCATTATTTAATGTATAAATACCAAGAGAGCGCGGATAATGGGGCTTCTGTCATTACTGTTTTCCCTGGTGAGGTGATTCAAAACTACATCTATCAATTGTTGGAATTTAGAATTTATTAAATCTGCAGAAATACTTACAAACCACAGACTAAAACCACATTTTCTATAAGCTAATGCTAGCTTGTGGCCAAGGGGAATAGGTAGGAAAAAGAATTAAATAATAATAATAATGTCATGATGTATTGCCCTCTTCTATGAACGTGTGGAAGATATATTTTTTTCCTTGCTGCCATGGCAACCTAAAAATATAGGTCTGCTGATTTAAAAGGAAGCAAGTGTAAGGAGAATTAATAAAATGGGTTTTATTGTATCTGGAACACAATTCATCTGGGTATTAAGGAGATTCTGGGCTCGTTTGGAGAGTGGGGAATGAGACGATGCCTACACAACTCGAGTGAGATTTTATAGCTCATAGTGGTAGCCTGGTTAATTATGTGCTGGTGACATGTTTACTAGGCCTTATCTCTCTGTTTGCTCTGCTTATTTTTTTTCTGCCAGTTGGCTAATGCAATCCCTCACGCCATGCAGGGTAGTTAAATGAGGGCAAGGAGGCCCTGTTAAACATTGATAATCACAGCAGCGGCTAATTATTGATCCCTCACTTGGAGCTACATGTAATTTGAAGTTTTTTTTTTGTGTGTGCTGTATCTCAGATGTGCCGCACCTGGTGACACGTCCTCGTTGGTGTATGGTGACTCTTGATCAGTAAAAACGCCTTGTTCCAATTTTAGACTTGAGCTGATAATGAGATTTTTTTATTTTCTTCGCTTTGAAAGAAGAATATTTCCTCAGCCATTGTGTCTGTGTTTGTGTTTACACGTCACAGTTCATGTGCTCATCTCGGGCTTTGTCTGAACGAGAGTGTGCTTCACTTCTCTGCATGATAATCCTACCAACAGATTTCTGCCGATTAGCGTGCTATTTAAACCGCCTTTGAAGGTATAGCCTTTGGGTCCGACTGCTCCTATGGCATCAAAGAAATTCCCTAAAGCCCATCGTAAGCTCTTTTACACAACCACACAGGGAAAAGAAAGAGAGCAGGAGAGGGAGAAGAAAAATGCTTCCTCTATTCACAAGGCGGGCTTGGAATCCAGGAAATGGTGAGCTATCTGGGGTATTGTCTTAGCTAAGTTGAATAGGAATATATCACAAACCCTCTGGCCTTTACAAAAGCACAAGAGAATGCTAATACAAAAGGTTTTTCTTTTTTTTCTTTTTTTAAGAGAAACTATAGGCATGAGAACCGATGCAGAGGGAGGATTAAGTGTGCCCTCTTCGTAGCTTTTTGTTGCCCCTAACCTTTATCAAAGTCAGAAATGTCACCATCCGCTGACATCAGATCATCAGCTGCAAGCGTTATCAGGCTTAATTAAGTTTCTGTTCCCAACACTTGATCAAGTTGAGTTTCAGGTCGAGAGTCTCCAAATAGAGACTCATATGCCGGCCAGTTTAAGTGTTGCCCTAGCAATGACCACTATCGTCTGAGCGTTAAATTTCTAAGCATGAAGGTAGCCTCTGAAGGTAGGCTCTGTTGAAAGTGAATGTTTCATGACACTTGAAATGAAATTGGTCATGGCATCATCCATGGGAGACAAATGAAAATCACTTGTCCCGACATCTAGGTCGAGAGACTAACCATTTACCATTGATCAAGGCTCTTTGAGAGTATCCCGATCTCAGCGACTTGATACAACCATGTGCAAAGTCAACCTTGAAAACGGTTTTGAAAAGGGCAGGCACTTTCAAAAATATACTCAGTCATCATTTATCAACCTATCAGGTGAAATGAACCGCAGTAGTGGGCATTCTGAAGAGCTTTTAAAGCTAGCAAGCAAGTCATTGTAGCTAGGGATGTAGTTGGCATGTCAGCGGACGAGTCTTACCAGCTTTGCAAGGAAAAGACTCTTAGGAGTGACTCTCTTTCTAGGACACATGGCCATAGCTTCCAGTAGATGCACACAGGATCCCCTATTGGTCCACACCACCTTGAATCAACCAGATACACATAGCTTGAAGCCTGGCGAGATGGATTGTCATACAGTCTTACAGATCCATCGACAATCAATTACCTTGCGGGGTTAACTTTGAAGGAGCTGCCAAATCCAAACAGGAAGAAGGATTCTACCAAGAGAACTCAATGGACTTTAACAAACTACAAAATTGAGCTCGGACATCCGTACCAAACAGTTGTTATTATAGAGAGTTCTGGAGGTTGGTTGAGGCAGTATGAGAAAACGCTCCTCCTCCATGTTTCGAAACAGTCATAAAAGTGTCATGTCATGAAGAGCATGCTGTAAATCTGCATCAATATGATTGGGCTTATGCATCTGCTGACTGTCAAGAATCAGAAATAGTAAATTGTGATAAACATTTTATATCTTTTAAGCTTTAAAGCATATATCTTCAACAGGGGGGCACTGCAATCTTTGGTGCAATCTTTGGTTGATTAGAGATTTTTATACATATATTTTTTAATTTTCCCAAGTTTAATATAGAACACATATCGTAGGTTGGGAGTCCCTACTTTATCTCTCCACCAGTTTTGGGGTCTTTTCCCTGAAAAATGTTGAAGACCCCTATTTTAAATGTTCTGGTAGAGGTTCCTTTAGGCTTCGCGAGGCTAGCTGTTCTGCATAAACTAATCTCTGCCAATATACTGTTCTATTAACGTCATAGACAGTCTCATAATCTCTTTGAAATTATGTTTACATCTAGGCCATGAGGTATGCAGCTCATAGTACATGTTTGCGTCTTTATTTACACCTACAACGTGGATGAATCCACACTACCTATTTAAGTTCCTGACATTAGCACAACTTTCTTTCCGGCATATCAACCTACCGATGAATCACTGGGTACATCTCACAGCCTTGGGAGATAATTTGACATTCAGGAATGCCTAGACTTCACACAGGTCATCGGTACTTGAGATAAGAACACACTAGACTGCTTTATTAAATTGAATTGTGGCATACCATAATAACTTTGATGGAGGGAGCTTTTTTATTTCTGCCAGACTCCTATCAGCAGCTCATTTTCCTCTGCTGCATGACACCGGAATCTTTGAACCATAAATTAGGATCTCGCTTCAGACACAACAGCTGTCGAGCTGCCGCAGAAGCGAGCACGTCTTCCCTACTCGGTCTTTATCTTTTTTTCTTCTTCTTCTTTCTTTTTTTTTTCGTTGTACATTTCAAAACCCTTAGATAACCTTGGTTTTTACATCTTATGAGAAAACAACGTCACCTGTACACATGATAGTCACTTAGAGCAACACTTGGCTCCCTCCCTGCACGCGGAAGGTCGAGGGGGAGGCGGTCCTTCAAAGCTGCGGGAGTCGAGAAGGGGATGTGTTGCATTTAGTGCTCGTCGGAGATGCGGAGATTAATGAGACCGGCTGTAACACGAGGGTGGCTTTTTGAATCAGTGAAGAGACTGAAGGCGCGTTTGACGTCTGCTGTAGCCGCTGTCTTTATCTGAGCAATGTTAACATGTTCTGACTGTAATTTAAATGAATTTCTTTAAATGCATACCCAAGCCTATGCTGGGCTGCACTAACATGCCAAGTATGTTTAGATACTTAATTATTTATAAGAAAGAACAAAATCAAATCAAGTGGTGCACTTGGTTGAGTCACGGCAAAGTCAGAGAACAAAAGAGAGTCAGTCATTGACCGTAATACGAGCAGACAAAATATGAAATAATTTGATCACATGAGATACAAATAAGACACAACCCGAGTCTCTTTATGGTGTCCCCAGCCCTGTGTCAATCACTAAATGTTGTTTTTTTTCTCCTCTGTCCGTGTGCAGAGCTGGAGGTAGCGAGGATGAGCACGGATGGGAATTTGCCGGATCTGAAGTTCCCACAAACCGGAGGACAAGGGAACTCCATCCACCTCTCTGCTAACACGCTGCGGCAGCACGGGAGAAACGGTAAGAAGTCAAACCTTTTCGGTCCGCTCTCACTGGCCCCCTATTGTTGGCGTGAAGTGCAATCACGGCTTCCTCTGAGCTTCAGAGCTCCTGTGTTACTTGAGGGTTGAGCTAAATTTGACTTAGCTACAACCGAAATATTGTTGTATCACCTGAAAAACTTTTAGCCATACAAGATCTACATTAATTAATCAAAAGTTCTTTTTGTATTTTTTGTGCTGTTGCACGGGGGCTACATTGGTCTTGAAGGAATTTCATTACAGATGCCTGTGGATAACTTTCAATTTGCTACTCAAATCCTTTGTTGGTGAGCATATAAAGCGCTTAGATCTTTCTGCCGTCTTCAAATAGGACCCTAGCTGCAGAATTAGTTACATTCTCACGCTGCCTCTAAACTGTAAATGAGGCAGTTAGACACAATACAGAGCTATCTTTGAGAGCGTCGCAGCCCCATTTTTAGACTTTTATTATCGGCTCATGCAAATCACAATCGACTCAAGCTGAGCCCGGAGCGGCGCCGCTGGATGACTAAGTCCATGTCCAGCCGTGCCCAGGCGGATCATTATAGCAGGGTGGCGGATATTTCCCCGTCATCTGGCGCTATAGCACCCAAATTGTTTTCCTTTCATCAGAGTGAGTGATCTCGGTCGCGGCGGGAGGGAACTTTCCTTCATATCAGTGCCTAAAAGTGAGACGGCAGGAGGGGAAAGTGATGTGTGCGAGAGGGAGAGGGAGACGGAGAGAGAGAGGAGGACATTATTAAGAAGAGAAATGCTCAGTAATGTGGTAACTACATTTTTTTTTTTTTTAGAGGCTGAATTAAAGTTGTTGATGAAGAAAAGATTTCTCCTGCGGAACGATTTTGGCAACCTTGACACTGGTCGTTTTTTTTAACGGTTCCACTTTCAGATTCTTTCCTTAACAAAGTTTGAACTGAAAGATTATTACTTTGTGGTTTTATTTCCAGTGTTTTTCCAGTGTGAGTCCAATCCATAAGCCAAATAAATGCCACTGAGCTGGATTTTTTTTAGATTTTGTTCGAAATCCACCTCCATGTGCCGTCTTTATCCTCTGTGGGTACAAACACAGAGACTCTCAGTCCTATAGCATGTAATGATAAAAACAACACCTGCGTCAGCTACGCAATCCCACAAGGCTAAAGGACATTCCACAAAGAAATAAGTTTCTAAAGGTGTTGACAGTAGCTGCTACCTCTGTCCACAACACAGTGATTGTACGGAATCAACCAGAAACACAACTCATCATCCATCAGTGAGTAGCTTAAAAATAGGTTAAAAGAAATGGTTAGCAGCCTGAACCCATTATTTTTTAATCAAATCATTTCATCAAGCAGTGAAGCTGCCCCAGAACCATTTCTTCTCCACTTTTCACTGTTGGTTGAGGAAGTACCAATAATAAATACCAGTAATATCACTGGAACTTTTAAAGTCGGCAACAGGAAGTTAAGTTTTTCCTAAAGAAGCTAATCTAAACGGTCAACGGCTGGAAGCTAATCCAACATCCAGGTCCCAAACTCATCAGTTAAACTCATTTGGATTGAGATGTTTAGGTGTCTTCATCCTTTACCCCGTGTTGCATTCCTTGTCCTCTTGCAGGTGAAATCCGAATAGCTTTTGTCCTGTACAAACACATCGGGATCTACCTGTCAACGGAGAACGCCAGCATGAAGCTGGGCAACGAAGCCATGTCCACCAATTACTCTGTCATTGTCAACTCCCCGGTCATCACTGCTGCCATCAACAAGGACTCTAACAAAGTCTACCTCTCTGACCCCGTCATTTTTACCATCAGACATCTGCAGGTAATTCCAACTGTGTGTGTGTGTGTCTATGTTTTAGCGTCTTTCCATCTGATGTGCCCTTTGTCTCTTTTTTCTTTTGTTTACTCAAAAACTCACTAGCTTATGCGCTTTCTTGATTGAACCTTTGATCCTAATTTTCTCTATCCCTGAGGCGCAACAACAACAACAACAACAAAAAAAAAAAAAACTAATCTGAAACCGAGGAGATTAAGTAAATATGAAGAAATTTTATTCCAGGAAAGGCGCGTACAATTAAATTGTGGAAAACAGCATCGCGCGCGAGGTGACGGCGGAGGAGCGCGCCGCTGTTTATTACTTTGAACAGCGGCCTGATCTCCTGAACAAATATCAGCCTTATTGGGCCTCACTGGAGGCTGCTTAGTCATCGCGGGGAGCCGTGACTTCTTCCTCTTGACTCCATTACCTTCTCCCCACTCGGCTAGCCTCAGAAAACCCCTGTTTTGTTTGCAAACAGCACCTTCGGCGATTAGCGGAGATGTTGAACTGCCGTGGCGAGAGTTGCGGCGGGGTCTCGTGCGTAGGAGGGACCCGGAAGAAAGCGGCAGCAGAGAGCAGATGGATGGAGAGAACAAAAGGGACGCTAGCTTAAGGATGTCAGAATTAAATAGCGGGGTGATGTCAGCGGAGGACTGCGTCTGCACACTCATTGCCTTAAGTATGATTTGTAATTTGGACGGCGGTTTCACTAATTTTACTTTTATTCTTACTCAATAATAAAGTTATTTCCTCATGTCAAAGTGTCATAAACACAGTCATTTACATATAGAGTGTATTTTGTGCACACCAGCGTCTTGCGCAATAAATCATATAATGATCATGATTACAATTTCCCTCAATTAATTAAACTTGATTGGATGCAGTATTGATGCACAATATTGACTGGTGCATCAAATCAAAGGCTCCCTCTTCTCTGGTAAACCAATCAGAGGTGCTGTTAAGAGATTCCTCCGCTGAAATGGCCTCTTCTGCTTGCCACGCGCGGTTGTGGTTGGAGGCAAGAGTGTTTTCTTATTATTTTCCGCAGTGATTAATTTTTCATACTGTCGCCGGCGCCTGTTGTCGTCTCTATTTTTAGCCTGTCTTGATCGTGTCCCTAGCAGCCATAAATAATAGTGCGAAGTGAATGGGAAATATTCTGCGCAGCCGCTATATGGAGCAAATATTAGCGCGCATGTAGCGCGCTCAATCGAAGGTATTTATTATTTATCTACAAAATTGACTTTAGTTTCATGCTGCCCTTGAAATAAATGTTACATGTGTTTACTGAGCAGCCCAGGAGGGCTTCCCAAAGTTAAGCCCCCCTCCCTCTCAACCGTGAGTTCTTGGATCACTGGTCTTCTGGGATGATGGTGTGTCCTCTCGTTATTGTTCCGCTTCCTTGCCTCACCACTTAATAGGACCAATTAGAGTCATTAATGGGACAGGGTAGGAGGGGAAGGGAGGAGCGTCATCCTATCTCCTCGCCGTGGAATATTTTACACAGGGTTTGGGCGTGTGTGAAGGGTAAACTCAATCAGCGTCAAATTTACATTCACAGAGCATAAACCTTATTAGACTAAACGCGGTGTGAAAGTATGAAAAACTCCTCGCTGGGTTTCGCACGCGCAGTCGTTTAACCTTGGAAGCTGAGCCCGCCGCTCCCTTTGTTTTCCCATGGTTGCAGAAGAGGCTGGTGGTCGTGAGGAGGGGGCGACTGATGTATCTGTTTATCGGCTGTTTTGCTCGTTGCTCAACCTCAGGGTTGACTTTTAGGAAATGGCGAGCTGGGTAGCGGGGAGGCTGGGGCCCGTCATTAGGAGGCTAGCCTGTCGTAGGCTGCGGCGATGCCCATTAAACAGTGGGGTAGTCCATTGTCGCGCAGTGGAAGTTAAAGGGAAAGGTCAAAAAGCACAATGAAAAACAGCCGTGGGGAGTCTGGATGTTTTATGACAGGAAAAACACCTGCTACTCACCTTAAAGTGGATGTGGATTCAAGCTTCCACTGCAAACAAAGGACAGTTTAATATATGATTATATCCAAACCCCTGTGTTTCATAAACCAATCAGGCAAAACATTATGACCACCTTGGTTTGAATGTCCAGAATGGACATGGGTCTTCTGAGGGTGTCCTGTGGTGTCTGGCAACCAAATAGTGTTAATGGGGTCCAATGGATCTTCTTTAGGGTTGTGAGGAGGGTGTTCTGTGGATCATCCCACGTATACGTGATCAGTTTGGCGTCAAGTGAATTTGGAGGCCAGGTCAACCTGAGTTGTTTCCCAGCACACTCGATTCTGCTTATTTATCTATGCTTTCTGTTCTGCCCTTTAACAGCAATCTGAGGAGAACTTCAACCCCAACTGTTCCTTCTGGAGCTACTCCAAGCGGACCATGACCGGTTACTGGTCGACGCAGGACTGCCGCTTGCTGGGCACCAACAGGACGCACACCACATGCTCCTGCACCCACCTGACCAACTTTGCGGTGCTCATGGCTCACGTGGACGTCAAGGTAGGCCGACTCTTTTCCCCTTTTTCTCCTTGCCTCTCGGTGGAGAGCCCTCCGAAATATGTAATCTTGTAAATGATGTAGAGAGAAATGAAAACACATTGATCCGTTGTGGTGTACCCAACCACTCGTTGGTGCGGTGATTGGCTGACAAGTGCGCTCCAGACAGTGGAGAGAATTGTCGAGCGAAAGACCGCATTGGAGTTTGTCAATATGCTGTATGTTTTATTTTCCACTTTTTTGCAGTTAAAAAAATAGATTTCTGACCTTCACGGTGCTTTGCAGACTAAACTGCCAATACGCTCATATAGTTTTAAACAATGACCCTGTTTAAGTGTGTATTGATTGCAGCCATCTTAAACCTTCTCAAATATATGATTGGGCCCCGGTCGGCTGGGTGTTTGGGAGCGGCAGCTTACAGTGATTTTAGAATCGTGTGTAACACTGTGACTTTATAATGGTTTGTTTTGGCCTTCAAACCTTTGTCAAACTGTGAATGCGCATTTGTTGATCTGTGCTAAAGAAATACTTTCTCTTGCCACTATATGTGGCACAAAGTTCAGGGCAGTGGTGGGAGAAGTATTGAGATGCTTTACTTAAGGAAAAGTAGGAATCTCACATTGAAAATACCCCACAAGAAAAGTCCTGCATTGAAAACTTTACATAAAGACAAGGCGGCCTGAAAGATTTCAGTCCTGGCTGATTATGCAACACCTGGAGTTACTGGCGGTAATGTGTTTTAATGCTTCAGCTCCCAGAGTTCTACAGGCGGCAAACCCCTTTTTCTAAAGATGTCAGGCAGTAATTGTTGTTTTCCATCATCCTCTGATCATTTGTGGGCTGATTTCATTCTGCAGAACGCATGAGTCTGCAAAAAGCACAGAGAAAGGAGTTGGTTGGTGCCCTGCAGCTCTTCATCTGACAGCTCACTGTGGCTGCTCAGTATTTCCAGTAGTCCTCCAGACGACTTTGATTTCTGGCAGCTTTGACGCATACCGCTATTAAAACAGAAGAAGATTTTTATGCTACTTGGTTTTGTTTATGGCAGATCTCAAACAAATATCTACAAAGGTTCTGGCTTGGCTACTTACTTACTAACGTAGGCCTTTAAATTCCCAGTGGAACATAGGCCATCGACGAAGCTCCTCCATTCAATCCGGTCTTGGACTCTCTGCTTCATATGTTGCCAGGGCAACCCTTCTTTCTTCATCTCCTGTTCTGTGATTCTTCTCCAGGTGGTTCTCTTCCTCTTTCCCTGTGGGTTCTACGTCAGGTAGCTCGCCTAGTGCAGCTTTCAATACACATTAGCAGGAGTTGGTTGGGCTCGACGTGCCGAGACAGCTTGTACACAAACCCAAAGACTGTCTGGCCTCCAAACGCTGTCTGGCCTCCATACAGAAATATCACCAAAACTCTGGCATGGCTGGAATGACCCAATTTGATCATTTAAAAAAAAAGCCATCCAGCCAAAAATGGCTGCCATGTTGTTTTGCTCAAAACACATTACAGTTCCTGTGACTGTTTCATAATAAAGGTCGAGTTGGGTTTTGTCAGTATGATGTTGAAGCTGCAGCAGTCTATCAGCCATCTGTCTGATGATTACGTAATATCATTACAACCTTTAAAGCAGGTGTCTTCAGTGTTTTTTCAGGCCAGGGACCCCCAAACTGGTGAGAAATATGTTGGATTAATGCTAATGAAACATACACATATATATATATATATATATATATAATGTCTAATCAGATTTTCAGACCCCCCTGCTGTACTTCCGCGGACTCCCTAGGGGTCTCGGACCCCCTGTTGAAGACCTATCCTTTAACCCTTTAATGCATAGTGGCATAGTTGTACTTGCAATCAACCAACACACCAACTGGCCCATTGGTGTAAGTGCAATTTAATGTTTTTAAAATAATGTTGTTGTTTTTTTTACTCAAAATCAAGATGGCTGACAGAGCCAGAAATGCTAAGGGAATTTTGTGTAAATAATGAAATAGCAGTGCACCACTAAAGGTAAAATAAAGTAATAATAAGAAATGCTGGCATCAAGTAACATCTAAGAATTCATGTAATTCTGGATATTTATTTTGTAGGAGAAATTTGTAATTAATCATGTGAGTGGACAATTTTATAACTTCATGAAAAATGGGTTCCCAAAAAAAAACAAACAACAACAACAAAAAAAAAACAGTTCAATAAAACAGGAATAAAAACGCACAGGAAAAAAAAATCTTGACTAAGGGTCTCATAATTCATGCATGACAGGGTTAAAGTATTAAAGGTAAAGAAACATCATCTTCTCTGGAATAGTATCACTGCTGCTTTCCTGTGTATGTCTCACTGCTGTGGGTGTTTTAAAGATGAGCTAATTTTAACTACTTCATTTACTTCTCGGCTGTTTAATCAGGAGCAGTGAGTCATACCGTATTCTTCCACATTCTGTCAAAACAGTTACTGTGAGCTTTGTTAACTTTATAAAGAATGTTACACTCTCTTCAAGAGGGTTATTAAGTAGCTGATAAGTCTTATGAAGTGGGAGGAAACTTTCAACCCATAACGGCGTGCTTTGTTAAGAACATTTCTGAATCATTGTGATCGACAAATTTAAAGATACATACTTGTGAAAGTATCGTATTTATCTCTGGTATAAAGTTCTGCAAAGTGTTCAAGTAGAAACTTGGCCGTCTAGCGAGTTCCAGTTTTAAAGAAAGCTACAAAAAAAATGTATACATACAGAAATGGGGCGAGAAGAAAATGTCAGAGAGTCGCTGGTCACAGAGGAGGAAGTTTTTATTGTGATACTTGACAGACAGCTTAATCACTTCTGTCTGTAGATAGTTTGAGGGGCTGACTGCTGGTGGGGCAGGTGTCTTTTTTTTCTGGTATCTGTTCCTCCAGAGTCTTGCCTTTGAATCAGTGGGTGAGAAGAATGAACAACTCTCTGAGCGACGTCCACAGAGCTGCTACACCGTTCTTCATCTCACTCCGTTCCCAAGTCCCACTTTGTTTTTTTCACACAATGTGTACCCCAAAAAAGATGTTTTCCTTCACCGTGCACACACAAACCCCAGGTCTGGGATGGTGTGCTTCAAATCGAGCTGGAGCCGCTGTTTGTCACTCAGCAGCGTGACTTTTCGGACCCGCTGAGCTCCCTGCAGGGCTCAAGCCGAGTCTGGAATAGCGAGGGAGCGGCGAAGAATGGGAGCCTTCACGCAATGAAAGCAAAGCAGCAGAGGGAGGAAAAAAAAAACAGAAAGAAAGAAAGAATGAAAGAAAGAAAGAGAAGGAAGCAGTAAAAGAAGCTCTTTCAGTGAAGCCAATCGCTAACATTTTTGGAAAGCCCGGCCTGCTTGTGGCACTGCGTTCGGAGAAGCAAAGTGGACAGCAGTTACACCCCCAGTTTGAGCGATAGAGGTTTTTTTTTTGTTTTGTTTTGTTTTGTTTGTTTTTCCCCCCTCCTTAACTTATTCTGTATCTTTTCCGCTCGGATGTTGTAAAAGGCAGCTTGTTGGAAGGGAAGGTGCCACTGAATGGGAGCCACGGAGGCTTTTTATTTGACAAACTGTCACTGGGTTGGATCTGAGGAACACGGTGAATGGGGGGGGCGGGGCGGGGGGGGGGGGGGGGGTATAAAGAGAACAACACAGGGAAAGACATTTCATAAGCTGAAGAGCCTGCGCTTTTGTATCCATGGTACCCGAACATACCACTGATCATCTCCGCATTGTTATTACTCATTACCCTCAGAACAACAGTTTATATTTTAGCCTTGTTTATTTCTCAGTAGCATGTCAGATTGGCGAGTTGTAATTACAGTTTTCCTTTCAAGAACGGAGAGACACACTACGGTATCGTCATTAATCTTGTTTTCCCCGCCAACCGATAGCACGCACGCTAGCTGGGAGTGACAGATCTTTACGTTGGGCTTCATAAGCCGCATCTCAAATTAGAAGCCATAAACCGTTTTGTCCTTGCCGGTGATTTGGAGTTTCTGAAAGCCTGAATTTAATTATGATTTTACATTTCAGCTCAAGTAGAAAAATAAGCTTGCCCGTCTGAAAGACATGTAAAGAATGCCACGTCGTCCAAGTGGGATGCATTGTGTCAAGATAACAATCATTTTCAGGTAATTATATGTAATCACACCTGCAGCGCAGTTACCGATCATAAACTTCAAAGATCTTACTAACTAAACTCCTCTGAGACCAAGCATTTGTTATAAAACCATTCTACTTTTTCACAACCCTGTAATCAACCCGAGTGTGGGCAAAAGTTTGCCCACACATTCATATTCATATGAAAAAAAGAAAAAAAAGAAAGCAGCAACCCTTGAACTAGAACTTAGTGCACAGTACGTGGGATTAGTAGACACTCAGCAGTGGGAAAACTCCAGACTGTGTCTCACTGGGATTAATTATATTTGAAGTCAATTAGTCCCGCGGAATAATTTCTAATTCCCATAAAATAGATGTTGTTGAAAGTTGGAGTACCCAAAGATGTTAAGAGCCTTGTTAGTTCCTAATGTCCTTAGCTGATTTTTTATTTTATTTTTATTTTTTTTAAAGGTGCATACTCACTAGAACCGAATCAAGCCTCGTATTTTTTCTTTTTTTATTATTCTTTTTAGTAACATACATGCAATCACGGTATATCATCCTTCAGTAACAGGGGATCAGGTTGCTGCAACAAAATGATAAAAGCCTCGTTTGCTAGTTTTATCTCCAGCCAGAGTGCTGGTGACTGATCCTGCACCTGGAGTGGTTGATGCGCCCATCGGCCACGTAAACAAATTAAAAGTGCGCTCGCAGACGGCGCTCGCGTGTGTGTGAGATTATTCGCACCCTGTATCTTTCAGAGTGATTGCGAGTGGTGATTTGGAGGGAGCGACGAGGGCTGGTGTGCTTTGATGTGGCTCTGCTGATCACGCCTACCTCAAGGGCCTCGAGACGTTTGTTCCGGTTAGAGGTGCCTGAAATGTATCGAGGAGAACTCATTCCACTCCGCTCGACATTGAAAGGAAGGATTTAGCTCTTCCAGTAATGCTGTTGAACTTCACGCGATATTTCCAATGAAATCATTCGATAGTAGCCGCGATGCCAACCTGTGCTCGGCCTATATATTGGCTTTGTTGGCGCGTAAACCTTCCTGAACCACTTGGACGAGCTTTAGCGGATGCGAGGGAGTTCAGGGAACGCTACAAAAAGAACCCCGCGAAGGACGGCCGCTATTTCATGACCTTTATTTTTTATGACTCCCCGACGGCACATGCTCATTCGGCCTCCTAAGGCTACTTATTGAACTCTTTCCTTTGATTTTTAGTCTGCCAGATCTGGAGATTGCCATTGGGCATTAAGATTCCAAAGAAAACTCTTTTAAATGTGGGCTAAAGCACAAGCCCCAGCTCAAGAAATATAGACCTGCTCTGCTTCCACCTACGAGTCATTATTTACGTAGTAGATGTACGTTCTAAGATAGACTCCAGGGAGACGTTGAGCCACTGGTAAGTGATGCTACTCCCGAAAGACCAGTAAGTATAAATCAATGGTGCAGCCCGGTGCATGATGGAGAGGGTGATATTTGGGTAACATCCGTCACTGTCCACGTCCAACATCTCGGTGCTAGCGCCATCAGACAGCTACTATGATGAGAAAGGACAGCCAAGGTTAGCTGTGTATTTCATGATGTGACCGAAAATGCATGGTACAACCCACGAACCAAGAGCAGTGGATCGGAACAAATCTATTTATGTGTTTAAGGCACAGATGGAGAAGAGGGAGACCACGTTAACTGCCATAGCAACTGTGAGTAGTGCTTCGACGCTATATCATCGTTACTGTAGCTCAGAACTCCGTGCGATACTCGGTGCATGTGCAGAATGTCAACTCCCGGCTTCGCCAGCCGGAAACTTCTCCCCCGGCCCTTTTAGATGTGACGAATGTCGCCGGGACCCCTGATTCATATGCCCTCTCCGAAGCTGTTCCCCCATCCCCGCGCACATCATAAATCCTCGATCATAACGTAGGTGAACTTGTCACGCGGCTCCCCGCAGTGGGCCGCTGCCCCCATCCGCCCCGGCCGACCGTATTTCATGAGTCAAAGCTCGGCTCTGAAAGCATATAAGCAGGAGATTTATGCATTTTAATTGGATTGGCTTTGTGGCCTCGTGCTCGGGCGTTTTCTTTGAGTTCTAAAGCACTGACGCTCTCTTCTCCCAGCGTTTTAGACAACTGGTTTAGGTGATCGTGGCTTCAGACTCAGGATCTTATGGTAATTAGGTGCAGGTGATGTATTGTCAAGTTAAGACGGCTTGGCCAGAATGACCATCCCGTGATTAAAAAAAAAAAAAACGTCTCGTTGCCATGTTCGTTCCTTCCTGTCAGCTTGCACGAGTGAACCTTATTTTGTGCTATGTGCCTGCAGAACAGGGGCCAATCTCCTCGGTCATCCGTCTGGAATGAAAAAAAAAAAAATGCGTGTGCTTAAGAAATAAAAGAAAAATGTTGGAGTGAAAGATTGCGAGACAAATGGAAAATGCACAAATGCGACTCGCCCGGCTAAGCAACGTGGACGCCGTGTGACTGGGCCAGCCTCGCGACACAGCCAGTGAGTTTCAGAGTGAATTACGTCTTGCCCTCTTTAGAGGCCCTTACATGGATTCCCATCGTGGAGGCTCGTGGGTGTGAGGTTGGGTGCGGAGGCTCTGCAGATCACATCATTTGCTATCCTGTCTGGGCAAAGCTCCCGGTTAAAGGAAACTTTCTCAGCAGAGACATTGTGCCTGGCGACGTCTCAGCCATCATCCACCTCCAAGAACAAAGAAATGATCCCACAGTAAATCCATCACCCAGGTGTGGATACACTCCCCGCCTCTCTCACTCCGTTTCCACAGCTTTGTCTCTTTTTCCCCCCTCTCTCCCCGTTGCTGCTCCTCTTTCTCTTTCTGACCTGGCCCCTTTCCATTTGAAGTCGAGATTGTGATGGATAGAGCCTGCAGCCACTGAACAGCTCACTAGCCCAGGAGACCTGAGGGTCCCCTCGCAATGCGCTGCGGCTAGTACCACCCACTGCATCAATACCGCTGTCATACGGCGGACTGGAAACAGACTAATGTGTCACGCGCACGGCACGCCGCAGAGCCCAAACGCCGACATCTGTTGCCACCTACCGCACAGGCGCCCGTCTGAAGGGACGGGGGCTGGAATCGGCTTCGCTTTTCGCGCGGGCCGACTTCGCGCGCACAGATGTCTGCCCTATACAACATCTTGCAAGCCCTCCCTCCCCACCAACGTATACACAACGGCTCATCAGGCAGGAAAATCAAAAGAGCTCTCTCCCCAGACTCAAGGAGCACTGCGGCTGTTATTGTACCAGAGCCTGTTAATGATCAGCATCTGTTCCTCCTCTCTGCTAGCGTTAGCCTCGCTGCCACTAAGCAAGGCTTTCTGCACGACACTTCATCCTCCGAGTTTCCTAACTTGACTCGGGGGGGTTGGGTGTTGGGTGTGGCTGATGCTGGCCGAGCCCACGCCGGGAAATACTGCTGACTGTGGTTAATGTAAAGAGGTAGACACGGAGTTCTGTTTTTCTGCTTATGCAGATGTTTTCCTGGGTTATGTCCCGCGCTTTACAACCCCTGCATTCATATATTATTTGCAGGAGGTTACGTCTGAGCGCTGTCTGCGATATCAAACAACCAAACCGCTCCCCGAGTCTGGCAGTTAGACACAGTGTCACTGCTTCCACGCTTAAGGGAAGTTTAGCTCAGCTTTCACCTGCGCTCTCTTTAACTGCCCGTCAATGCAAATTCACTGTCTGCCGTCACGCATTCGCAACGTTCTTCTGTTTTAAAATAATGCCCGCTTGATCATCATTAGCATTCAGGCGCTGTCGTCGTGTGCGACTTCCACCCCAGACAGTCTTTGACTCCCATCAGTGATGACAGGCAGTTGTAAGGAGGCTGGCAGAGTGCTTTAAAATTAACCACCCACCTTCCTTACTTCCTTCCTCCCTTGCATTTTCTTTCCTCTACTCTTTTTTTTTTTTTTTATAAATCAACACCCAGCGGTGTTAAAAAAAAAAGAAGAGGATGATCCCGCCGGGAAATTAGAAAGTAGCTGACCAAAGTGTTTAGATGGAGTAATTATGTTTAGTTAATAAATCAAGATGTCGCTCCCCGATCCTCGCGTTTTACATGTAAGTGGTGACGGCTGCCGCGATCCCGTTCCCCTCCACTGGTTGAGCAATTGTCAGATAAAGATGGTTCCTTATTTCAGATGTCAACTGCACATCTGTTTCCATGGCGTGCGCTGCCAAGATGGTAAAACATTTCAGTGTTGTGTGGCAGGCCTCAACACGACAGCCTGAAGTCAAGTAGGCCTTAATTAACGCTGCCCATTAAGCGCTGGCTCTGCTGGTTTTAGTTCATTCAGAGCTGGATATTGCTTCTAGCTGACTGTTTCAAATGCCCGTCCAATACTTTCAGCTACAAATGATCTTTGCATGTACCTTTGGGACACAGGAATCCCTTGTTGGAGTTGACGGTTTTAGAACAGTTTTTTGATAAGATGTCACCTATCGTCAGCACTGGGAAGGTTACTTTCAGTTAATTCTTTATTACCTTTCTGACAAATTTCTGAAAGTGGATGATGAAGGTGAATATGCAGCCTACTGGACAGACACTGAGCAAAATACAGTTTGAACTCATATCAATAACATGTTGGAGAGGAGGTGGTTGCTTTTATGTGACTGATTTGTCGGTTTATGATCTCGGAAGAAAAATACTGTCAAATTTAGATTAGATTAGATTAGATTAGATTAGATTAGATTAGATCAAATCAGATTAGATTAGATTAGATTAGACATTGACCAATAGTTGGGCTGAAATTCAGTCATATAAATTTTAGCAGCAGCTCCAACAGATCCCAGTTACTATTTTACTGTACAACCCTCTGTAAACTCTAATTTTGCTTTTGTTTGCTTTCATGTGGTCACGGCCTGAGAAGCCATTCTGCAGATTCTGCTGTTTTCCGCCTGTACGTTCCTCCCTGTGTGCACTTGACTTTTATGGACCAAACGGAAATTATCTCTCGTGGCGACAGCCGAGCAACGGTTTGATCCTTGTCTCGCCCATAAAGCCGCAAATTCGCTGTATTCAAGCAAAGGGCTTTTATATATTTATTTATTTTAACCGACTGTGGAGGCAAATTACTAGCTGCAAAGAGAAAATGATCCGAGAGCAACAGTGAAAGTTATTGACCATGTTGTGGTTTGATGGAAGTCCTGTTGTGCCGGGCTTAGACACCTGTGGCCCCTTTGGGATGCTCACTTTGTTTCACTTTGCTGCCGACCGAAATGAAACAACAGGGAGGCATTTTAGATTGATTCGCTCTTACTCATTCATGATTCATAGCGACCACCTGTGGCTCGCGTGTAGTGGTTTATTGGAGGTATGAATGAATGCCCTTTACCCCCCAGAAAACAGTAATGAAAATAAAAGCTTGGGATTGGTTTTAGGATGAAGTGGTGGTGCCATTTTTGGTTATTTCAATATTCTTTTTTTGTTTTTACCAGTCATTGTTTTTGCCTTGTTTATGACACATACTTTATATCTTCCCTGTTCACCAAAATGTTGTTCCAGAAGATCCCATATGACCACTTTCTGTCGTCCCTCCTCCTGTTGCAGAACACCGATCCCATTCACGACATGCTCCTGGATGTCATTACATGGGTCGGCATCCTCCTGTCTCTGGTCTGCCTCCTCATCAGCCTCTTCACCTTCTGCTTTTTCCGCGGCCTCCAGAGCGATCGCAACACCATCCACAAGAACCTCTGTATCAGCCTGTTCATCGCCGAGTCCCTGTTCCTGGTGGGGATCAACCGGGGCGACCAGCCGGTAAGACTGTATCTGGTGGGGAAGAGATTGGAATACTAATCAATGAAAATGAGATTTAGTGCTTCTTTAGAGTTGATGTTGGAGTTATATCAGCTTTGGACAAGGGGGGGTTAGCCCAAGTCTTTATGCTAAGCTAAGCTAAGCTAAGAGCTGTTACATACTGTGCAAGAACCGAGAAATTTGTTCATGCACCTAGGGCTGCAAGATTTATGCCATTCACAGCTTCACATCAACCGGCCAGAGCTTCCTTCTCTTGTGGCAACTACTGTGTGATTGGTCAGAAACTGGAAGTGTGCAATCTTAATGCGAAAAAGCAAAAATACTTACAGCCAGTCTGCGAGCTCCCAGATGCTAATATTCACAGTGTGACCGTTAATCTCTCCTGGGCATACTGTGTGTGGGTGCATGCTGTCATCAAACCGACTGGCCGACATCCGAAAATAATAAGGAAAGGGCCCCCTCTGGCCGCCCATCTCCCGCATCTCTCGCAATCCTTAGCGGGTACGCTGCAGTGGGAGCGCCCTATGAGGACGCTTGAGTTTCTCGTGAAGTCAATGACCCGGCCAGAACGAACTTTGCTCTGTTTGCGCAGCCCTAGGAGCGAGAACAAAGTCCTCGCTTCTTGCGCAGTGTGAAACGAGCTCGACTGTTAGCCCAAGCTACATAAATTAATTAGAATTATGTCCACACTTTTCCTGTATAAAGAAAATTGTTGACCTGGAACCTATTTAATCCATAACGCCTTCACCTTTAAAAGCACAAAAACTGTTTTTCTGAGTCCGTGTGGGCTCCCGGGTAGCTGTGTAAAACAACCGGAAGTGCCTTCTAAGTGCCCAGTTGAATCAGAACAATGTCTACCATCGTCGCTGTAGATCTTACAGCCTGAAATGTTTTGAGAAAATATAACCTTTTGATGCCATGCTGAGCTGTGAGTGGTGCTTCCCGGTGAGTGTCAGTGGCCTAGAACTTTTTAGACTGCCAAGTTCAGTGAGACGAAACACTGCAAAAAAAAAAAAAAAAAAAAGGCTCCTCCTTATTCAACAAATGCTCCTTCCCAGGGAGCCAAACACACAAACTTGAAAGTAGACTCACATACTCGCGTCTAGATCACTCTTCTATTGTATATACTCACTGACATGAATTCCTCCGTTCACCCCGCCACCCTCTTGTTGCAGTCCGTCTATTTGCAAACACTAACTAATCTGGATCAGGCAGCTCGATAACACCAAACCTCCTTATACTACAATAATTCTGGTTCAGATGGCGATTACTTTCCCGTAAGAGCTCAGCTGTGGCAGCAGGTGGAGGCGTGCTGTCACCACACAGTCATCCTCAAGTATCTGAACTCAACACTCGTGCGATGGAGAAATGTCGACGTTGTTGCACGTTCACAGGTTTGCTCTGGGCTTTTTTTTTTTTTTTCTTCCACCTACAGCTTCTCGCATTTTTGATTGCCAGTTATGTGGAGCAAACAGTTCGATTTGCAATGCCGGGTCGCGCACGTTGCAGCCGACAGTCGTTGCAATTATTTGAGTGATTTACTGGCGTCGCTTGTGTCTCCTACACAATTCGCAGCCTTTTACAAGTGCAGGTGAGTTAGGAGGAGGGATAGAAACTTTACAGAGAAAGAAATGACACGCCCTTACTTTTTAGTCCCGTGCTATCAAAACACGTATATAATCTGCTCTTTAAATATCAGCGTAAGTGCCAGAAGTTAAAAAATCCACAGTTTAGCCTCAACTCCTGGTGAAGTTAAAGATAATGCTTTGCCCCTACACCTTTTTCCTTCCATAACGTTTTATGGTTATGATTCACAGCCCGGCTGTAAGATCACTCTCCTTGACTGCAATTAATGTCCACTGAGCCTTTTAGTTATTTAATTGAACCCATTTCAGTGACAAAATATGCTAGTTATGTTCAACTGTGCCAGTAATTAGATCAATTCATGTAAGCCCTGTATCTTATCATTGTTAGGAAGCACGTGGGCATGGGCATACATGCAAATTACGGAGCTAATGCGCTCGTACCTGGCTGTGCCTGAGTTCCAAATGGCTCCTGGACGGTTGACGTCGCTTCTTCATATCTCTCTTTTACCCATGCCAGCTACAGCAAACAAGGCCACATGGGCTCGGTAGCTGCGGCGTTCCTCTGCCAGTCACTGCAGGCAAACATCCAATCCTTTCAGCCAAACAAAGCTTAGCAATGCTAATTGTCAGAAAGAAGCAAACATGGGGAGGTCAGGAAATGCTGCTCGGTTGGATGACATGTCATGTTACACCCTCTAGCATGCGATTTAATCATTCAGGAAATGCCCAAGAGTGAGATTCATGCCCTGAAATCTCTTCAAATTCCCCCCCCTCTTTTCATGTCTCTAATAAAACCTTCCCAGATTGCTTGTGCGGTGTTCGCCGCCCTGCTCCACTTCTTCTTTCTGGCGGCGTTCACGTGGATGTTCCTGGAGGGCGTGCAGCTCTACATCATGCTGGTGGAGGTGTTCGAGAGCGAGCACTCGCGCCGACGCTACTTCTACCTGGTGGGCTACGGAGTGCCCGCGCTGATCGTGGCCGTCTCGGCGGCGGTGGACTACCGGAGCTACGGCACGGACCGAATGTGAGTACGCGTGGGGAACCGTCTTTTCTTTCTGCATGAAACACTCATCCTTTGGCAACTTTTCTGAGACCCCTTTAGTACAGATTTAATTTGATTCTTTACACACTTAGTGAACAACTACGGAGAATAATAACATGACATAATAGGTATTTCCACTTCACTTCTGTCGCTTGTCATGCTGATTTTTTTATTTTTTATTTTTTTGTACTAGTACACGTCCTTGTCTGTAACTTTCCACAAAGTAAAGACAGCTTGCCGCCCCCGTATATTTACAGAGAAAGGATTTATCTGTTAAGATTGGTGCCGCGTGTCCTTGGAGATGAGACACAGACGTGGCCTCAGTGCGTTCTCTGTAGCTTGGCGCCAGACCGGAGAGATATACATTTGGGAGCGGTGTCGCCCAAGTCACCTCACATATGGATACTGTAGCACAAAGGGACATTCTTCCGCAATGAAAACCTAGAAAAGTTTGTTCATCTTTTTTTGTTACATTTCTATTATTGCAAAGTCTCGGCTGACATCAATGAGAGGCAAACAAAGCGGCGTCAAATTGCATTATGGGAAGCCTAGAACTCATTGGACTTAACCCAAACCAGTGACCGCCCAAATTTTTAAAAGTAAAAATGGGAAATCACTGAATGTTTTGTCGGATCGGATGCTTCCGCAGCGATTCCGTGTGTGTCTGCAGCTGAAAGCGGAAAGACCACTGAAGACTCCGCAACCATTTGTGTTGGTTTGAGGGGCTTTAATAAAATTGCAGATGACTCCCCGATAGCTATCGCTCATCATCAACTTTTAATGAAGCAGAATAGTTGCTCAAGCAGAGTACATTTTCTCCATGCTGAATATGCATTGTTTTGACAGTGAAAAATGCTTACGTCAGGAGATGGGATTGCTGGATGAATGTCGGCCTGTTGCGGTTAATGTGCTCAGCATATTAGGACGCGCAGATTAGAGAATGGGAGTAGAGGGGTTTAGGGGAGGGAGTATGAACGTGGAGATGTTGACTGAAAGAGACTAAAAGATAAGGGAATGGCACAGAGTGCCTTCCTCCACACGTTACGTAAGATATCATTTCCCTGCTCCTGTCTCTGAAATACAGTGCAGTCTATAAGAAGTGCGGTGCCACTCTTTGTTAAACCCAGCCTCATTTTAGAATAATGAAGACCAACACGAGCAGGTTGCTTCAGAGATGCTTATCATAAATGGCTCGCACACGTACACAACTGGTAGACTTTGTAGACTGGCGGCGCAATAGTTCCCGGTGATGGATGAGGTGATAGCTGCCACCGCCTGAGCCTTGGCATCATGTGAATAATTAAAGGCTGCCACCGGTGGAACAATTATACGCAGTCACTGAAGGATGAGGGAAGGGACGAGACGTGACGTGTGGTGAATAGCAGAAGGTGGCGGCGGAGGCGGCGGCGGTGGTGGTGGCGGTAGCAGCAGTGGTGGTGGAGGGAGCGCGCAGTCCTGTGCTGCAAATTGATTTTTGGTACCTTAGCAGCATTAGGTGGTGTCACTTTGAGCGGAAATATCCAACAAGTTGCGGTGACCCAGATGCAGCGGATGACTGAAGCTATGCCGAGTGACTCATAATAACTGAGCACATAAAAGAGGCCGCAGTAGACTGAAGGTCAGCTTGCTTGTGAAGTCTCCTGTTCAAATATGACTCTCTGATCTGAGCAGGATTTCCATTAATTTGCTCACCAGCGATTGCTCTAAATGTGCCCTTGAGCAAGGCTTTGACCCCCCTTCAGGTCCACTGAGGCTGCTTAGTGGACGGCAAAACAGTCCTGTGATCCTGTGTAATGTCCACGGTTTAATGAAAGTCGTGCATCAAACCACCTGTAAAGTCAGGAGACGGACTTACCTCTTAGAGTCAGTAATCTAGTTTGCAGCAGACTGTTGAGTGTTTCAGTTCAGTGACTAATTGTTGAAGTTTTCTTATTCTTCGACAAACAGTTATATGTGTCCTTGAGGTCTGACAAACATGTTGCAATTCCTTTCCCGTAAAATATTAAAAGCCAGCTTTCTTTGAAGTGCGATATATTTATATATATTTGATATTAGCAGGAACGACTGCAGGTCGATGGTGGTGGATAGCGGTTCCTGAGTTAGCATTACTACTAGCAAATTAAATTGCTACCGTGTTTGCTTTGACAGGTGCTGTGAGTTGTTTTTGCGGTGCTGCCTTACAGCCCACACTAGCTGTGAGTGCAACTATGTAAGGCTTTCTACTATGAGCGCTACGGAGCCTTCTTCACTATCTGATAGCTAATTATCTGGTTTCTCGCTTGACATTCTCAAATTTGCTAGCCGACAGGAACACACATAAGGCTTCATAATAATAATTTGTAGAGATCTTTAATGCGGGAATGTTTACTGTGCCATTCATTTGCCAGGGACGTCTTTACTTGCTTGCTTTTTGCTGCCCTTCTAATGCCTTTGATTGTTACACCCAGTCCCTCAAGAATCTATTTTTTCTTCATTTTACTGGTGAACATCTGTTACATTTAAGCCCATGCTAAAACAAGTTCACAAAATGATTATTAAGCTAACCAGCCGCGTGTAAATCTCCCCGTTTTGTCATTTGTATGAGTTTTGAACATTTTATCTCTGGTGACAGTCCTTCGTTGGCGCACCAGTAGCATTGTTCTGCGTCCATTAGTGATGATTGTTCACCAGAGCTGAAGGGGGAAGCAACCGCAGTGATTGAGTAGCACACAGGAGCTAGGGATATGGCAGGGAAAGTTACTAATGTAACCAAGGTTCTATGAGTTCAGCTTCTCCGGCGACAAACAGAAATTACGATACAGATGAACCATGAACCTGCTCATGAAAGTGTTGCACCGTAGCGCCTCCAGTGGTCAGTTGGCTAGGCTAGTTAGCTGGTGGCTTCAGGTTGCTAGCCGACTGCTAGCCTGCTGGTTTGTTTTCAGTTGGACTGGGCTTCTAAATGTGTTTTGTCTGGGATCTTGGCACAACATTGTGTCTTCTGCATTACTGAATGCTCCTATATTTTATTTTCATATCAACGAAGCTACTCTCCCAGAGACCAGATTAAGTTGCCTCGGCTCTAAGAATGGTATGCGTCCTCTCACTGCAGATTGATGACACGAATGCCAGAGTGCGGAGCAGAAGCTATCGGCTGCCACATGTTTACATTTTCCCACTGCCTGCATTCTGTAGGAATACTGAAAACAGTAACCCACCAGGAGGTAAAACTAGCTGTGCTCCAAAAGGCAAAGACTAGCGTGACACAAGTGGAGAGGAGGAGGAGGAGGAGGAGGAGGTGAGGGGAGGCAGGGGAGAAATGACAGCTTGCAGCTCATGCCGCCTACCGAGTCTTTAAATCTTTCCATGATCTGAAGAAGGAGAAGAAGGCAAAAGACGAACAATGGAGCCTTCGGCATAATTTATAGCAGCGACGTTCGAAGGGCGCGCTTTGATGAACTGCCTGAGTTCTGTGCGCGTTGTTCAGCTTTTGTTTGCGTTTGTTCACTCCTTTATTTGTCCATATGTATTTTCGCCTCCTCTCATCCATTGATGCCACTGAGGGCTAGACATATCACATCCAAGAAAAAGCAAAGGAACAGTCAATGTCGTCACGTCACTAGTTGTTACGCGGTATTGTCTGATATTTAAGAAAGTCGTTGGGGGACAAACAAGATGCTCCTCGATAATGGGACCGAAATACCGTGCGTCATTGTGTCTTGCTTTGTATTGCCACCACATCGGTTCTGCTTAATATCAGAAGTATGTTTGTTTTTTGTTACTTTTTTCCCATGTACTTTCTTAAGCCCGATGTGTGTTCTTCTACAGTTCCCCAAACATTCCAATTTTCCTTAAAATGCTGTTAAATTACAGCTAATTCTCCGCCACTTTCAATTTCCCCTTTCTGTCAGCCTGAATGACAACGCCACCGTGTGAACTGTAATTTTCCAGTGGCCAAAAATGGAGGCGTCTATCTGCTGCTGCTGCGGCGGAGATTAAAAGATTAATAATTCAACCATAGGTCATGAATCATGTTTTTCTTTTTCTTTTGCCATTTCAAAAGAGCACCGTCACCTTCCACCGCACCACGTCTTCCCCCCCCCGCCCCCCCTAGTTCTGACCAGGGTTTAGTTTTCTTCTGAGGAGAAGAGTCGACTTTCTGTATTGTTTTGATACGGAGTCCCAGCTCGGGGGGAGCGCTTTCGTTTCATTACCGGCATAATTATCGCGGCGCCGGAGTCGTGGCGGTTAATGCGTACATGTGGGGCGCTTTGTGGAGTGCTTAAGGACCGCGTGTGGCCGTGTCTGTCGGGGTCAAGGTCAATCCAATTCCTTTGGAGTGATACAGTCAGGATTTCAATTGGAGACTAATTGAATCATCCGTAAATCATCGCGCGTGGTGGCAATTTGCTACCTTAACCCGACAAATTGAAACAGAAAAGCGCTAATTTCTGGTCACCCGTCCTTTGCAGATTTAAGTCTTGCTTTGTGTATCAACACCTGTTTGCTTTGTTCATTATTGTGGTCGTCACTGACGCCGAATTCTCTTTGATGGTTATAACCCTTCAAGCCACAATCCGTTTTATGAAGGGGCCAGTTCCCGTGGGTCACTCCAGCCTCCCACTTGATGCATGTCCTCTGAGCAGGAGTATAAATCTATAAACTCAAATCTTTCTCCACCCTCTTTCCTTCCTCAGCTCATATTCTCATCTTCTCCCTCACCTCTCACTCTGTCTCCTTCATTGCAGTTGCTGGCTTCGCCTGGACACCTACTTCATTTGGAGTTTCATAGGACCAGCAACCTTGATAATTATGGTAAGCGTACCTCCCCCCTTCTCTCCCTTGTCCCCTTCTGCTCATTAACCCTACTTAGCCTGCGGGTCGTCGCTTAAATGGTCCGCAGAGATCCCTTTTTCCAGCTCCTATCTCCCTCCTCTCTCTGCCCTGTTGAGCATATATGCCACCGGCGGGCACGGAGCCGTCCAGAAAAACGAATGAGGGGCGCAGAGAATATATTGCAGTTTGTCACCCCCGCCGCAGTCACCGGCTGAGACAATTTTAGGGGGTAGTGGGGAGTAAGAGACGGAGAGAGTGAACTCTGCTCAGTATGCAGCGTTGGAAGTAATCCGCACTGCGATTATGATTGATTCTGTTCCCGTTCCAACCCGTACTCCGCTACCTTTTTTTTTCTTCTTCCCCCCTTTTTTTCCCCCGTCACTTTCTCGCGCGAACTGCCACGGGCGCGGATATACATGCGAGGAGGAGGACGAACACACGCACTTTTTGTCCCCTTCCCAACTAGGACAGCCCTCGTTTCCTATTAAAATAACTCATTTATTGATCCAGCTGCTTTAAATCTGAGCTAAGACTGGTGTTCATCTAAGTATTTACGCGGTGCCAAGCTGTAAATCCTGCTTTGTCATCAGAGATGTGCTCCTAATTTTCCAAGACATCAGCCAAGATAATAAATATTAGCAATCAGGACATAAACTCAAGAGTGTCAAAACAGATAAGTGCCAACAGGCTTGTCCGGTAGGATTATTTAGTAAAAAAATAAAAAAAAATATATAAATATATATATATATATATATATATATATATATATATACATACACACACACACAGTAGATTTTAGTACATCTCCGGGTGTCACACACACATAATGCACTTTCATGCTCCACTTTAGGGTTTAATCACTTACAATGCGTTTCTGTGTACCTCATGACTCACCCTATTCTCTGTTCGAATTACAAACATCTATGTTGGGGTGAGTTTGATGGAGGTTGGCCCCTGAAGCTGCATTTAAAAAAAAAATAAAAAATGTCCAGAGTTTGTATTTATTTATTTTTAATCCTCGCCTTACGCTAGCTGAATGTCACCAGTAAACAGCGGAGAAGTAAGTGAAATCCGACTAATTGCTGTAATTTCAGAGTCGGAGTCGTTCAGGACCGACCCCCGCCGTCACGGCCGTGACCAAAATTGGCTCGTTTTCTATTTTTGCGATTACCCACTCGCGGAGAAACAGAAAATAATGAGATACACCAGAGTGGATCTGTTAAATACAAGTTTTTTTATTTTTTTATTATTATTATTATTGTTAGCATTTTTTTTTTCTTTCTTTCTTTCTTTCTTTGTCATACGCAGCAAATATAAGACTTATTTATTTCCTGGCTAATTGCAGAGCGTTTGGCAAACGTACGGAGCAAAGGTTCAGCTCACGAACATGTGCTTCAAGTTTTCTTCTCGACGTTCAAAGAACAAGAACACAGGAGACAAATGCAAACAGTTCTTCAAGCACTGAGAAAAAAAAATACATATATATATATTCAACCATTGCCAAATATTTCTTTTTTTCACGAATATGACAGAAAGCAGCAACAGCGGTGGTGGCAGTAATTCCCCTTGGCCGCCTCTAAGTGTGAATATGGTGAGACAAGTGTGAATAAGTTAGACGGAAAGGCTCCATCATAAAAGTATGCAGCTGTCTTGTCTCACCGGCGCTTGTTCGGGCCGTTGTACCGCCGTAGAGGTTTCATAGGATTTTTCGCTCTGTTTGGCAAAGTGGGAAACCAAGTCTGGCCGCGGCGTTCCAGCTTAGTGCTACAAAGTGCCCTGATTTAAAATGAATGGAGGTGAAAGAGAAAACACACTCGCTTCATTCCTCTCTTTTTGCCCCCTCCCTACCTCCCCGTCTCTGCCCCATCTCCTCTCCTCCAGCTCAACGTGATCTTCCTGGGCATCGCTCTCTATAAGATGTTCCACCACACGGCCATCTTGAAACCGGACTCCGGTTGCCTGGACAACATCAAGTAAGAGCACACAGATCATTTCCATTAAAGTCGCCCAGAAATAGCCCTTCTGGTGACGTATTGTTTCCAGAAGGAATCGAATGCTTTCCCAAAAACGCACTGTATCCACTAAGCCTCAGTTTTGGTTTAACACTGTTTCCTTTAGTAAAATTGACCCCCTGGTTGAAGAGCAACTTTTAGATGAAATTAAAATGATTAAACGGACTATATTCTGGAGTCTGTTTCCCAGCAACTCACCCTGTCTTTGATATTTATAAACCTTATTAAAAGCACTTAAGGTTGTGAACACCCAGCCCAGGAGTCCTGGAGTCTGAGCCTGTGAGGTAAGCACCTCCCATTATGCTGAAAGGTTGGGTCAGACCGGGTTAAGATCTAACAGGTATTCTGCTGCGTCTCCATCATTATCTGAAAAGCACTGTTGTCTGCACAGGAAAAGGCCAGGAGACAATCTGACAGACCTGACCCTGTGTTATCTTGGTGTCAACATGCTCCTGATGAATATGCATTTTGCGCGTGTGTGAGATTCAGTCTGTTTATCTGCCCATGCCTGGCTGCCTTCAGATAATACGAAAGCTCGAGGGACAATAAAGACTGTTACGCAGGTGCAAACTTTTCTTTGCCAGCAAAAGATGGGAATTATTTGCCCATACGTTTGCTCAACGGGTGGAATTAAAGTCGGTGTCGCAAAGTCAAGTTTCAGCTGGTGAGCAGTTGCTGCTAAACTTTCAGATAAAATAACTTTACTCTGGGCAAAATATAATTGGAAAATGCTTGTGAGGTATATACAAAATCCTCTTGTTTAAAATTACCCTTGCAAGCCACGCGAGTGATTGAAAACAGTAAAGTTTTTGGGGATTTAACCTCTAGAGCCTGAGTGCCCTGGTACTTGGGGGCAGCTGCACGTACAGATGGTCCCCAAGATGTGCCAAAAAAGCCAATTTGGAGAGCTTACCTACACAGGCCTCGACTAAAACCTCTCTAGAACCCAGCTTCACTTTATTAGTGTCAGTCTTAGCACAGGCAATGTTTCTGTGGTCCATCCTCTTTTATTCCTATCCAGTAACGTATAGCCAGAGTCTTACACCTCTGATAAGAGCTACCTTTGTACCTGATGAGAGACAAAAATTGTCCAAATAGACCCTGTGGCTGCTCAGACGTACTCCATTTATTTGGGGGAGTATCATTATCGGGCAGGAATCGGAGAAAGAGGTTTAGGGAGGTTAAAACCAGAACAGCGACGACACCCGCAGACAGATACTATGGCTTTTAATTAGTCTCAAATCCCATGCAGATTAAAACCCGGAGCGTGAACGTGATACAAGGACACAGAGCGGTGTCCTCGGGCGGAAACCATCTGCTCCGTGTGCACAAATACAGTCCTGCTAGCGATGAGGCTGGGGTCAGCTCGACCCCGCCCCACGCGCTCACATCTGGGTAACTCCTGCTCACTGGTTAAATTGAATATCAAGACTTTGAATGGTGGGATAGTACCTTGACTTCTCACCTTTGATTGGTCGCTATCAACATCCACAGACTCGGCTTATCTCTTAAATGGATACACCACCCCCATGTGAAATTTAGTCACTCACTATATATCAGAGATTTGGATAAGTGAGAAAAAGCATTTTTTAAATCTGCCCAGGCATCGTCCTAATCCGGCCGCGCAGCTGTTAGCTTTAGCTTAGCACAGGCGTGTAGACTTGCCAGTTAGCCAGTGGTTCCCAAAAGTGATAAATAAACTCAAGAATTTTCTTCTGACAAAGCCCCGCTGCCAGACACCACGCAGCACCTGAAAACCCCCCAACTTCCACCAACACACCAGCATGACTGGGTTTCAGGTGCTGCGTGGTGTCTTTGTATCTGGCAGCGGTGCTTTGCTGGAATATAGTCCCACATCTATATCTGCCCCAGGTTAAGTTTATTTATCACTTTTGTAAACGACTGGCTAATTGGCAACAGTACATTACAGCGCCTATGCTACGCTAAAGCTAACAGCTGTGCTGCTGGATTAGAACAATGCCTGGACTGATTTCACTTATCCAACTCTGGGGAATATATTGAGTGACTAAAGTTCACATAGGGGTGGTGTATCCCTTTAGCCTGTGAACTGCTTTTTGTTATGATCTGTGTAGTTTGCAATTGGTACATAAAAATCTAGACACTGGTTGCAGAAAGTGCAATTTAACCACCTTAACCTAGTAACTGACATTACCAACCAACACACACTAATAAGAACACATGAGTCCAGTCCAAAAACAAAAAACAAACCAAAGGCAAAATACACTAAAGCCCCTGAAGCATGCCTACATAATTGCGCGTTGCCTAATTGCTCGAGGCTAGGCTGGCTTGAGGCAATAATAAATTGCTTTGTCTTGTTTTAACACCACGTTGACACTGTTACCACTGCGGCGGGCTTGTTTTACACTGTAGTAATGTGGTATAATGAGGGAATATATAAGCTATAATTTTATGACAGTGACATGAACGGGCATCTCTAACAACGACAAGGGGGGAGAAAAAAAAACTTGTTATAATGAGAAGCTGCTGATATTTTTTTGTCGTAGTGGCAGCAATACACTGTGTTGACTAATAAACAATTCACAAGAGTTTATATGTCTGTGTGGAATAATAATAATAATAAAAAAAGAGCAGTGAGTGCCAATAAAAACCGTATCAGTGTGGGTTTGTGAAACCAAAAACTTTGGCTGAAAGACACTAAAATGAATCACTATGAGCAAGTCCTCCTCCAGAACATCGATTAGTTTTTCTAGATTTTACTGTACATGTATGATATGCTAAAAGTTTCTTATGCAAAACACGCAAGTTGTCTTTGCGTGTCCCTTCCCCCCGTAGAATGATGCAGCATTTTCGCCCGTTGTCTTTGACGTAAGCTCCAGCTACCTGGCGTCAAGGCGGGCTCTTTCCACAGTATAAAGTTGTTTTGCTGCCTGTTTGCTATGATGGATAAGGGTCTGTGCTCCGTTGTTTGCCGTCTGCCTTACTTTTTTTTTTTTTTTTTCCAAGCCACTCTGGACACATTAGTCTGCTTCATGTCCAGGCATTGGGGCTGTTTTTTTTTGTTTTTTTGTTTTTTTTTTTGTGCGGCATCACATCACCGGTTATGTCTCAGCACAGTGGCCCCTGTCTGCCCCAGCGCCTCTCCGCCAAGTGATACATAACATAAAAAATATATATATCTCCGGCAAGCCCGATATAGCTCGCTTTGGTTACACCGTGTCAGACCATAGTGCTCCGATGCGTTTCTCACCGTGGGATGTTCAGGCGACGACCCACACGGTTTCTTAGAGATGCCTTTGAGCAGAGCCGAATTGAGACCTGTGCAGACACCGCAGTCACCCCGAGAAGACACGTGGGAGGAGGGCACCATTTAAAGGCGTTGAGCTTTCACTCCTTGTGTGGATTTTGTGAAACACAGAACTTGCTGCTATCCCTTGGTTGCATCAGCTCTACTTAGGTTCAAACTTGGGCCTAGGTATTACATTGCATTGCACAGATTTACACAGTGTTAATGTAACACGGGTTGCACCACACAACCCATTGCAGTCGTTGCAGTTAAGGGTGTGTTTCTGTGTCAGTAGCATAATTCATAGACAAATATAGGGTTTGATAGCTAAGTTCTGTTCCATGTAATGTGATACGAGGAGGGAGTATGAAATAAGGTTGACATAGGAAACCTAGACTTTGATAGAAGGATGTTTAATAGTGGTGTGAAGTAGACTGTTGGCGCGGAACTACCAAGCAACGTCGGCTTTGATTTCTTATGTACATGCACGATCCTAGATTTGCACTACTAAAACTATGCCACGGAGACCTACTCTCGCCACCCCATGAATTCTTCAGTACATTGCTACGTTTCAGTCTGTATTCAGTGACACAGAATTAAGAACAGTCTTAATTCATTCAAACACTCATTCCGCAGTGTTTTAATGAGGCCGCTGTACTTTAATGCCACGTTAATCATATGTTAATCTGAGACTGACACCTTGTTCAGTGTCTGCGTGGTGAAAGCCAATCAGCGCTGCCTCAAGTGTTCCTGGTTTTCTCCTCTTTTTTTTTTTTTTTTTGAGAGTGTGTTTAAATATATCACTTTAAAACATAAAGGAACAGAATTCATTACACCTTCCTATATCTACAATATCTGGTCTTCTAAGAGAAACATGCTTCTAATGCAGATGCATGTTCACACTTGCTGCATTTCCATTACCCCTAGAAATGCGCAAAACTTTAATATCCCAATAAAAAACTGCTAATGGAAACGTCTACATTTCTAAAAACCTCTCGAATATCGCTGAAACATTTTTATGGTCTAATGAGGTGGTTTTTCAGACTATTAAAAGTATAAAAGTGTATCGCAAAAGTGCAGTGGAAACACTTTTTTGCACCGACGAGATGAGAATTTACGAGAATCACGGCTCATTTGTAAAACACCTTGCACTGGAAACAGGTACAACTGTACTTTATCAAGTTTATCAGACATATCACTTTTATTTTGCAAAAGACTGGTAAGAGAACTGCAGCTACTGAGACATGTGCAAATAAATGGGCTCATGCACCGTGGTTCAGACCACTGACTTTATTTAAAGATGGACGAAGCTTCCGTAACAACGGGTTTAGGAGGAAAAGGATCCCTCATGAGTGGTTTTGAAGCTCAGTGTGGTGGCACGGCAGTCGCCATCTTGGAAATGCCTGATTCCGACGACCACATCTGGAGATATGCGTGAATTTAAGGAACTAATACAACTTCAGTGGATGTGTTAGTAGATGATACGGAGGTCTGCAAAGATTGACTACGTTGAGAACCAGCTTTAAGCGGCCATTTAGCCCCTTGATTGACGCTAGGTGCATTTCAATTACAGTTTTTCGCAAAATAAAAATTTTAAATTTTTTGAAGAAAAAAAAATCTGGTATTTTGATGATTGCTTTTTGTACGTGTCTCCATTGAAAGGTGTTTTGTGAATGACCTGTAACTCTAGTAAAGTCTCGTCTCGTGATATCCCATGTTCTCTTAAATTCTCATCATGCGAGACTTCACTTTGATGAAATGGACTTCCAATGAACTGGTCACATGCGTCATGTGAAGTGACGCCGGTGACGGGGAGATGCGGAAAAAGTGTTTCTATTGCACTTTTGTTATATCGACACATCTGAAAAACCACGTCATTAGAGCGTTAAAGCGTTTTAGCGACATTTGAGTTTTTTTGCAATGTAGACGATCCATTACCAGTTTATTTTCTTTTTTGCGATATTTGGGTTTTGCGCATTTACAGGGGTAATGCAAATCCACAAATATCCAACTCAGGTTGGAGTTGTAGGTTGCGGTGGAGTTTTTTATCGGGACTAGCGGGCTCACATTATAAATTCCTTGACAGATTCGTGCATACGGTACTTTCACACCGAGACATCAAGTGTACGCGCAAATAAACACACAGAGCCAGTTTGAGACATATGATTACATGCGTGCGTGGTTCAAACACTGGCAGCAATGCAGGCAAACCACCTGCAGCCCACACAGACTCCCCTCGGCTGGCTCTCTAGCTCATATACACACACAAACTCGGTCTGGAAATAGATTGCTTAGCGGCGTACTTTGATACAACTTCAGACGACGACTGCTGTTCTCCTTTTCTTGAATAAAATTACAATGAGTAATTCCCTTTTGTTAGGCTCTTGTGTTTTTGGTTTCACATTCTTCTTGGCCATTTATGTATGTTATCTTTGGCACGGCAGGGTACACGGCGTACTTTGTTCTGCAGAAGAAGAAGAAGAAAAAAATATCGACTGCTCGGGCTTTCAGTGTCATGTGATTTATAACTGCACCCGCCTAACTGCACCAAACAATTGACCTCCGGACCCCGAGCCATAGTACCTTCAAAACAGCCCCGCTCTGTCTCAGATAGCCACTGAAAAAAGGGTTTAATCTGCACTGCCGTTGTCAGGCCTCATTCATCTGATGTGCTTTTTGCGCCATTACTGAACGACGCACCTGCACGGGCAGAATCGGGAAAACAACCGCGGCGCCTTTGTGTTCCTCTCAACACGTAGATTCTCAAAGCCAGATTTGTGTTGGTGCGGTCGGTTCACTTTATCAAAAAAATGGACTCTAAACATCGCAGTTGGATCTTTTTAAACCATTTTTTTCTCTTTCTGTAGCCTTTCCTCAATATGACTTATCAAGGTGATCTGGTTTGTTGATCATGGCAGCATTGGGTAATTAAGTCAATTTAGCTCAGTTTAATGAGGTGCGTCTCCTTTTGTTTCATCTTCTGGTTCCTCTTTACAGTTTGATGTCCCGTTTTCTGTTCAGATTTCATCATTCTGCCTTGTTTTAATATGAATGTTTCATCTCTCTTTCGCCGTGCATCTCTCTCTCCCTCCCTCCCTCCCTCCCTCCCCGCGCTTCTTCTTTTGATTAGCACTCGCTTCCTCCCTTTTTATCTTATGCCGTGTTTATCTTTAACATCTTTCCGTTTTTCATCTCCCGTCTTTTTTTTTTCCTCCTCCCCCCCTCCCCCTTCATTTTAGCTACCGTTATTATGATGGATGTGTTATTGTAGAATGGCACTGGTAAGATGCAACATTTCTCAGTAGAGGGTGTAGAGTAGAATTGATATTGTGTTTGATGTGTTTTTCCCTCCTAACCCCATAATGGAGACAGCGGCTGCCACTGCCCTGTGATTCATGGATTGCAACATGACTTTTGCACTATTGGGACTCTGAATACCAAACCGGCTTCTGAATACGCAGCATTTGTAACATAATATTGAACATTTCTGCGTGTGAATGCCGTGTCAGAGTAGATCCTCCCAGGTGCAAGACAAGAAGCTTCAAATGAGACGTGCTAATCGCGCAACGTAAAAGATACAAATGTCTCCAAAACCTTTGCTCCTGCTGATGTCTCAGACGCTTTGAGGCGATTAGCATTTTAAGCATACCTTTAGTTAAATAATTAACACCCTGCTGGGCTGATTGCGGCTCCTCTTCTTCCCAGGAATGGCCCATGAAACGACTTTATGCAGATTTAAAACAGGCTGAATTGACCAATTGCTGTCTCATACATAAATGATCTGTGACATAATTCGCGGCGAATGGCACCTCCGCAGATTAAGCCATTTGGAGAGAAATAGGTAATTTGACGAGCCGGTCTGAAGTAGTCCGCGGCTTTAAAATGGCTCGTTTTTTGGCGTTTCTTCTGCACAATTAGCACGATAAATCAGTCGGGGCATTCTGCTGCAGACCTCGGGAGCGGGTGGCACGTCTGTAGTGCAGGGCAGAGCCATTCAGCCGGATCTTTTGTGACGAGCACAGTCGAACTTAAGGGGATGGTTGGGTTTCTTTGAAGCGGGGGTGCGTGAGGCTCTTATCCACGGTCGTCGTGAAACCTATAGAAGACGGCGGTTGGATAGAAACCGAGCAAACCGAGCAAATGTTCAGGGCCAGGAGCGAAATGTACTTTAACCACAGAAAACAATCAATATCAGTCAAAGTGTATACGCTATATTTAAAATATTACCATAGCTACACGTTGTTATCTGCATCCATCCACAGACAAGAACCTCACGCAACCCCACATCAAACAAACTAATCTATCCCTTCACCTACTCGAATTACAGAGATGCTATATTTGACTTTCTACAGTTGAACATAATGATGCCGAGACCGTGAGAGAATCATTAAGTGTTATTGTATCGTTAGCTCTCAGGCAGCGACCCCGCAACGTAAAACTCAACTCAGATGCAACCCCGCCTCATTTGTAAGTGAGCCGTTATCCTTTTCAGCGACAGTCTCAAAAGCTGTTGCCTTGAGGCCCCCGGCGCACAGCCCTCGAAATCATCTTCAAATTTTCATCTGATAACTCCGGAGGAAGATAAGCCGCGTGTGCCGATATGAGCCGTAGCCCTCTTCATATCCTGTCCTCCCCGATGCATTTCTCATGACCTCCCGCGTCTCCGTCAGCGGCCGATCCTTTGAAGGAAACTGGAACTAGTTAGAGGACAATATTTAGTTCTTTCCGTGCCCACTGCTTGCGTTTCTGTGTCCAATCTGAGGGCAATCGCCTTGATGAAGTACCGCTCCCACCAGGTCATTAAGACAGCCCTGGGAAAATTATGTTTAATGGTTGCCCGGGTGAATTCATAAATCATTTATTTTGCCGCACACCTGGCCCATTTATAACAGCTTAAATGCGAAGGTCTGCCAGCATTTATGAGGAGAGCTAGATACTTCTGTGAGCCCAGATAATTATGGCTAGCATCTGCGAATCCCTAACAACTCTATTCCCAAAATATCTGGATGTCTGGTCTACGTGTTTGTATGTGGATGCTGTGAGTGTAGCCCTGTAATCTTCTACCAAAGTAAACCATCTTCCCTCTTTGTTTGTTGTTTCCCCCCCTCATGTCTAAATTTGGACATTGTGTTTATGTTGATACACATTTTGGATTTACACCTCTTACACCTTGTGTGATTTGATTTATTTCTGCCTGCTTTCTTTTTCCTTTCTTTCTTTTCTTTTTTTTTTATGTTTCGTTCTTTTCATCTGCTCAGCTATCAGGATTATGAGCCCGAGATCAAGTAAGACAAAATTGGAAGGGGTCTTTTTCCATAATGTCATCTTTCATTTACTACTCCATATGAGAGAATCAGCGCCCAAATCCATCTGGCTGCCTTTCTGACTCATTAACGTGATTTATAGTGGAGCACTCAGTCATGTTGACGGCCACATTAGCCTCAGCGCACACACTCCTCTGGTCTTAGATATACATAGCCTACGGATGTCACAAGCAGGATTAGTGTTAAATGACACCTGTAACTTCACAGTGCACTGTATGGAAATATTAGTACTGTAAAGGAGACACACCACTAACTTTTTTACACTTTTTATCAGTATCCAGTCTGGATATAAAATACATAAGTCACAGTGTGAATTAAAGTGATGAGATAGTTGTGACTTTTACATTTGCAATGTGACGATCACTGACATTGAACAAACCAACAAAAACTATGAGCAAATCTTAAAAACAAAAGTAAATAAATAAAATATTCAAATGATATGTGCATTGTGAGTAAGAGAAACAATTTGCTAAAACCGACTGACTGTTCAATAGATAAATTGCAAAATAAAGCGCTAAGAAATATGTAATACATGCTTAAAATAACTGGATAAAACTGAATGTTAGCTTAAAGTAAGTGTTCAGTAAATTCAGTAGTTAAAATAAGTGGCTAAAATTGACAAATAAATTGTTAGAAGCTTGATAGCTGAAGAAATTTGCTAAAAAATGCTCATAGCTAAGGAAACAATCACTACATGGTTGAACATACTAGCAATAAATAATGAGTGCACAGTATAAATAGCTTATATTAATGGATTAAATGGTCAAAATATCTACAAGTAATGAATGAATAGCTGGTGCAGTAGGATAATGAATGCATTGCTAGCAAAACGTAATCATTGAGTGGTTGAAGTAATTTCCTTAAAGTACTGGATAAACAGTAGGAACAGTTTAAATTTATAGCTCAATGGTCGATGTAGCTAGCTAGGTAGCTAAAAATAGCGGTTAGCTACATGGTTAGAGACAATTTTGTTCAAAGTGTTTGCTTGTAAGCAATACATTGTTGAGTATAACTTGCTAAAAGCGATGAATAAACCATAGAAAATAGCTGTGAATTATGGATAAATGGAGTTAGACAAAGCGTATAGCTACGTGGTTAAAGCCAGTTTGTTAAAAATGTTTTCTTACTAGTTAGAAGTAAGCAGTAAATAATTAAAAATAACTAGATCAAGGATGGATAAATAGTTGATGAAGCTAACTAAAAAGTTGTGTTTTTGAGGCAGTGTGTTAAAAATGTTCTGTAGCTCGCTAAAAGTGAACAGTAAATAGTTGAAATAATTAGCTTAAAGCAACGGATAAAATGTAGAAATCCCTAAAACAGAAAGCAAAAAAAAATATAGTTGAAATTTGCTTAAATTAATGATAACCGATTGACGATTACAAAATAATGGGCAAATGGTTGATATCGTAAGCCAAAGTTAGTAAACATATGGTTGGAAACTATATGATTAAAGTAATTTATAGCTAGCAAAACGTTTTTAAAATTTTTAAAATGCTTGGTTAACTGGTAAATACCTCAAATTAATAAGTGGTTAATATAGTGAGCTTAAAGTAGTGGATGTATTTTTTAAACAGCAGGTTAAATATTATATGAAGAGCGGATTGTTTACTAGATAAATAAATAATATTTCCAGGTACGTATCGGCAGCATCCAAGAATGTTTCCATTAGAAAAAGTTTTTTGTTTCTGCAGTAAGTCAGAGAACAGTCACTCATGGGTAACCTGGTCATGCACGAAGATAAATGAGGTTGAACGAGTGCGTACATAATAGTAACAGCTCTTCTCATTTGCATTAGATCAACATGGAGCTAGACTCCTGATATAACCAAGGACTGATGCACAAGAGCAGCGTTCCGACATTATTTTAGACTGTCTGATGCTGTTTGCACAATATTCAATCACCTGATTATTCCACGGTGGATAATTGAGCTTCGACGATGTGTGCCATTTAAGAGGGGAGACGTAGCTGCCTCCCTGAGACGCTTGTGTGAATGGATTTGCTCCACTGAGAGGGAGGAAGGGTCTTGTGCATCTCTCCTCGTACTTGTTGGCCGTTGTGGACGACAGATTCAGACGAGAATCAGATATTAATCTCGACCTCGCCTCGCCCACTCCGGCGCACCAAAATACCAAGAGGGTGCAGGTGAAGAAAAAACAAAAGCCACTTCTTTTGAAGATAGAGCCCCTCATTTTTAATAGACTGTGTTCTCCCGGGTATTTATCTCTTATACACGTTTTGCTTGAATGAAAACTTACGCATACTTGATAGAATACCTGAATAGAATCCAGCATGAAAAATACTTTATTTGTAAGTCTCCCATATACACAGATGAGTACATATTTAAATCTGCTTTTTCATCATCATCTAAGGCTTATCAAAAGATTTGCCATTCAGCACAAGTTTCCTTTCCGTGTTCATTTGTTTTGCTCATTTCCTCCCTCTCATACAGTAGAATGAACTTTATTTTTAATTTAAGTGATGCCTTAAATTTGTCCCTTTTTCATATTTTTACACCCTTAGTAAGTTGGTATATTTGACAACTGGTCCAAACTAGTCATTGAATCCACCCAGCACGCAGCACCTTTTGTCAAATGGTTTGTATGTATCTTCACAGGTCGTGGGTGATTGGGGCCATCGCCTTGCTGTGCCTGCTGGGCCTGACCTGGGCCTTCGGCCTGATGTACGTCAATGAGAGCACGGTGGTCATGGCCTACCTCTTCACCATCTTCAACTCCCTTCAGGGGATGTTCATCTTCATCTTCCACTGTGTGCTGCAGAAGAAGGTACAGATCTGTTCTTAGGGCAGCGTCACATCAGGTGACTGCGCGTATAACGGAGGTCCTTTTCTATTTTGAACATACCAAGAAAGGTGTGAGATGTCAGTTTGTATGCGCTGTACTTGTATGGGTTTTTATTTTCATGCAGGTGCGCAAGGAGTACGGGAAATGTCTGCGCACCCACTGCTGCAGTGGCAAAAGTGTGGACAGCTCCATCGGCTCTGGGAAGGGCACCGCCTCCCGCGCTCCAGGACGTTACTCCACAGGGTCACAGGTTGAAGGACTTTTTTTTTTTTTTTTGGACTTTATTTTATTTATTTATTTATTTTTTTACCAACCGAATTGACTTATTCATTTATTTCTTACCACTGAACGTTATGCACGCGCACGCTTTCCAACTGCACAGTGTCTAGAGGCAGGACTTGAACCTAGGTGATAGACAGATTAACTCCACCGAGAAGAAAAGATGCGACTTTTAATAATGACTTTGTTGAGTGTGCGTGACAGATTTCAAAGACGTACAGCATATGTTTGGATACGATAGTAAAAAAAAAAAAAAAAAATGGAGCAGGTCTTGGCTGAACATTTGTACAGTGACAGTGACGGAAACCAAACGCTGGCTCCAGCTTGGTAATTTCTTCAAGCTAAAAAAAAAAACAAAAAAAACCCTATCTGACTGCCAAACTATGTGAATTCTGCAAGTGTCTGCTTGTAAAGTCAATTGTTAATGGATTCCTCCCACACTGACATGGAGTATAGGATGAATTGGCATGATACGCCGTAATTGAACATCATATTCATATTCCAAAGAGTGTGATTTCCTTCCAGTGTTCAATTATAAATAGTCCTTAGAGTAAAGCATGCAGTGGCAACCCACGGTACAAGCTGGATTCTGCATAGAGATCAAAGCGTTTAATTATACACAGTGCTTCAACAAGATGGCTGTAACCTCGTGCTCTGTTGCTTTATGCGAGCGAGATAGAAATGGAAACACTCAGAAAGATGTGGTTGTTTATTGCTAACTCTGAGCCTTCTAAATGAATGCGTAATCAGCAAAGTACATTCTCGCCCGTCGGCTACGACGGCTGGTTCAAGTTTTTATCCCCCCCCCCCCCCCCCGAACAAAAAAAAAAAACAAAAAAAACAAACAGCCGCGTCATTTTCAACCCATCTGTGTCCTCGGTTTCCGGGGACAGCGCGATGTACAATGTGCTGATGAGGTCGGCAGAAAACGTCGCCGTTAAAATATACGAGCTGCGGAAGTCGATTCATGACACGAAAAAATGCCTTTAGCTTTTATGAATTAAAAAAAAAAAAAATACATAAACGACAACAATAATAAAAAAAAACAAAAAACATGTCCTCGGTCTAAATGCCACCCCGCAAATGGAGAATTTCGTGAAGAGATTAGACGAGGCGTCTTGACAATCGCTCCAATTTTAGTCGACGGTGATGGCAGTGACTTAATTAAGACGAAACCTGCATGAGGCGTTGAAGGAACGCGGAGAAAAGCAGTCCTGAAAGCGCCACTTCATTCACAGCTCTCCTGTCATTCCAGACGTTGCACATTTGCATATCGCTGGTGATATCTAGCTTTTTTTACGACGGCGTAAAGATGATTTCTGAATGCGGTGTCGGGGGGCTCAGAACCAGCCTTCCCTAATGGGGACCGGTTTTATGAATCCGGCCCATTGTTTTCACCAGCTATGATAATCCTGCTTTCACAACTAATGGCTGAAGTAGCAAGGGCCGTGAGTGACCAGACAGGTTGTAATGAGAGAAAAATGATACATTACTCTATTAATTTGCTGGTAATAAGTGCGTCTGCAAACTTACTAATATCCTCCATTGCACAAGAAACTGACCCAAGTACAGTTAAGTCATCAAAATGAACGAGCGCTATTTAATTAAAGGATTGCAGATGACCCCATCGATTAGGCAGATTTATGGGGCTAAGGCCCTGTAACAAGCGTCCGGTCGGGGATCCCCCAGGGAGCTGTACACGGAACCTTGACATTGTTGTTGATCCGGTAGTCGAGGGGGCGAAGCAATGAAGAGGCACAGGCTGCAATAAAAGCAGGGCAGATAAAACAGGTGGGGCTGTTAAACTGAGATGATGAGTGGATAACTGGAGGTCCGACAGATAAATCCAGAGGAAATCAATGGGTAATTTCCTCCAGATAAGCCTTGCTTAAACCCGGGTGATGCGGCACTCCTGTTTCAACCATTAGCTCGGTCAACATTTAACGCGCTATTTTCTTCTCAGGCGTGTCAAACCTTGGATGTTTGGATGTGAGAAACCCTTCCAAGCCAAGCCTTTCTTACACACGATATATTCATGCCCTTAGCTTGTGCAACAGCCCATGGGACTCTCTTGTAATTAACCAGGATGAACTGTTTTGAATTGAGCCTTTGCAGCTCAAGAACCTGATTCAGAAAGCTTGACTGATGACATTATTATTGACCGCACCTATCCCGGCACTCATCTTTAATTGGAGGCCATCCCCACGCGGCCAGCACATCCCATGGTTCAAAAGATTCAAAAGACGACAGTCGGAGGCTTTGCTGTGCTCAACGCGCTTCAAATGTGACAATGATGCCGCTCATTTCTGTACCGCCGACAGGGAATACTCACTCGTGTTCTGGCCTGTGTCCTTGTCTCCGCAGAGCCGCATCCGTCGAATGTGGAACGACACGGTCCGAAAGCAGTCCGAGTCCTCCTTCATGACCGGCGACATCAACAGCTCGGCGTCACTCAACAGAGGTACTTGGCGCTGCGGCAGATGCTGTGTTTTCTGGAATGAGGGGTCGATTGTCAGGCCTTCACCCCAGACTGTATGACTCCCGCAAAAGTGTTTTTTTTTTTTTTTTCAAATTGCTGTTATAATTGCTTCCCTCTCAATGTGAAACGGGGCCTCTTTAGAATTAAAAGCGCTCCTTTGGAAACGCACTTTTAGCCACAAACCCCGTCGCAACAAATAACACCCAAGGCAAATCAGTCATTCCGCAACCTCGGATGCTCCAAATAATTAAAATCTCCAAGAAAAACATGCCTTCTTTCCTCCCATTCAGCCTTTAATTATCGCCGAGCGCTGGAGTGACTTTTGGAATCTGAGAAATGAGATGCATTGAGGCCGCTGTAGGTAGCGGTAGCATTTTTTTTCTCTTGGACGACAGAAAATGCGGCGGCACAGATTGAAACGACAAAACCCTTAATGTTACAGAAAATTACATTTGAAGTATTTTATTTTAAAGTGCAAACAGGATGTAGGTACACGGACCAGTACGCTGTATTAGGTGTTAACGACGTGACAGAAGCACTAACTTAAATGACCCATTCAGTTAAAACGTAAATAGCGGTATGAACGTTTATCCTTGCGGCTGTAAAACCCTCGAAACAGAAACTGGGCATCGTCTCAGGGAAAGTGCTGAATACCAAACCGAAGATCAATCCACTAGAAATGAAACACATTAATAAAAAGGATTTTCCCTAAACGCGATTTGACAGGGTGCAGGCTGCGAATGGAGTTCACTTCGGAGTCTCTCAGGTTGTACCAGAAAATAGACACCGCACCACATCTGACGTCAAGGAGCAAACACTCGCTGGCATCCCTCCCTAACACTCCCCGCAGTCATCACATCTCTTGATGGAGGGCTCGGGTTCCTCACCGCTCGCTCTCTAAATTCACTCTGGGTGCCTGCTCGCATAGACGCTAATGCATAGTTACAATGATGGATTAATGTTCGACACAGCGAGGAAGTGTCATGATCTCAATAATTAGGCACTCAGCTTAGCGCCATCAACAGACGCCGCTTTTATCAACCCGCGAAGGAGCTAAACTGGGGCTGGGAGGTGGAGCCGCAGGTCGGGAGTTGGAGAAAAGGCCTACACGGATCTTCCATAAACACAAAAGGCTAGATATCGAAATAATGAATGCACTTTTTTTTTTTTTTATACACCCTTGGCTTCTTACCAGGCTGGGTCTGCTCGAGAAAACACTCAACATGAGCTGAAAAGCGCGCTTGCGAAGTACGTTCTGCCTTCACCAGCATCATAGGGAACAGATGCAAATTATATTGCACTTAGCCCCGGCTGCTCCCGTGTTGTTACGAAGGAATTATATGTTGAGGATGCGTATATATATATATATTTCTTGCTGATTTGTCATTTTCCTTCTCCGCGGCGGGGCTCCTTCCCCTCCTCCCGCACGCCAGCTCCGCAGCTGACACTCTCGCCGCGATCTCCTCGAGTCGCGCAATCATCTCGACAGCGTTGCGTGTTCAATTTGTCCCGGCATTCAGGATTATTGCCGCACAATCAGTGTGATTTTTTGGAAATTGTCCAATTGAAACAGAGACACAATAAGTGTGGGGGGGAGGGGGATCTGTCACCGCCGGGAAAAAAATTCAAAAGGGGCTGATGTTTACGGAACACACTGTAATTAGGGCGAGCGGCAACAAGAAATTACAGTTTTTTTTAAATCAAAACAACATTCGGTTTCCCGGGCAAAATTATAACATGCCTAATTAATACTAACACAAACTGTGAATAATGCTGAAAGACGAGGCCAAATCAGTAGCAGTGTGATACTTTTAAAACTCCATTAAAAGGTGGTTCACAACGTGGGAAGCACAATTAAAACGCCCTCTAAAAAGTATATGAACAACTTTTTTCAAAACATTTATGGAGTCAGGATGTAACGTGAAATCCTTTCTGCATTGGTGTGACAGATTCAGAGCATTAGAAAACAACAGCACAGTCTGCGGGACTAATTGCTCCGCGCTCGTTCCTTTAGATAAAAGATGTTAACCTGCTCTGGCACGGAAGCGTGCGTCGCACTCACAAGTCTTGAATTTGGCTTCTTTAAAAAATAATAGCGTCATATCGCGTTGACAGGAGGGAAAAACATTTTGTAAACAGGAAGTGAACGCGACCCACAAATATTTTCCAGCGTCCTTGATAGATTCCGCGTAATGTATTCAAACACTCGCAAATAAATCATTTTTATCATCAGCGGAGGCAAAACAAACATTGGAGAATATGCAGCGTTCACGTTTAAGACACCTCAAACCTGCAGCTAATCACCGGGGCTCCGAATCCGGAGGCTGCTTCTTTTATTTATTTTTTAATTTTTTTAACTGTGGTAGTATGTGGATGGGAAACTGATGAGTCACTCGGGCGAGATCCTGGCAGCAAGTATCTGAACGCGAGCGTCGCATAAATAGAAAATGAGCCTCTGTTCTGTTGTGAAGGAGGCGAGGCTGAGGCAAAGTAATGACCGTCTTGACTAAAGAGAGGACACACCACTTCATTCAGAGGTTATTCCTGCAACGCCGCGAAAGAGAATGAGCAAATGTTGAACTTTGCTCTTCGGAGAACAGGAAATGTTATACCACTTCAGCTCATAAGATTGGCAGGAGGAATAATAATAGCGGAGCAATTGGCCGTTAGTGAGGTCCTTTCCTGCCGTTGCTGCACAGGCCCCTCGTATTGTCTTTACTTTTACACAACGTAGTAGTGTACTGTTGTGAAGCAAACTAAAAACCCTTAGTTTATTTAAAACAAAAAGGAAAAAGGAAGACAGAAGCTGGCCTGTCATATTTGTGGCGTCCAGTTTGTTACCTTAAATGGCAACTTTTCCTGGTGAACTAGCTTACAATGCTAATGCTAGCTAAAAGTGTGGTTAAAATGCTACCTTTGTCAAAAGTAGTGACTTTTCCAAACTCTACTATTAAGATGTTGATATAACACTATAACCAGGCTTATTTTCTATCATGTCCTTATAATTCTTAGTTTATTTCTTTTTAAAACAGCAGTTAAAAACACCCTGACCCTGTGATACCTAGCTAAAATGACTTCATCTGACGGAGCTAGCTCACCAAGCAAATGTTAGCTTGTTGGGTTGGTAAAAATGTGGTTAAACTGTTATCTTTAACCTTACTAAGCTCATGTACTAGTGTCTTGCCAGTAAAAAAAACAAAACTGTTGCTTTGAGTTCTGCTAGGGCTAGCTTGCTAAGCTAATGTTAGCTTCACAAATTTGTTGGAAAGTAAAATGTATTTTTTTAGGTTATTTCTACACAACCCCAGATAAATCTCCTCAAATCAAATACAAATAATAAAGAACTGAACTTCAACATAATTTGAAATTAGAAAACCTGTGCAATTCACAACTATACCGTGAACAGGGTATATTTTTTTTAACATATTCTTACTTATTTGTAAAAATTATAAGAACAAAACACCTTATTCGTGAAACTGTTGGAGAAAAAGTAGGATTTTCTTTTCTTTTTTGACTAATCATTGTATTCTGTCCTTCTTGGGTCTAGAAATGTGACGATGTATGTGTTCTGTTGGCCATGTCGACGCTTCTTTGTAATTCTTTATGTCTGTTATAATGTGTACGCTGCCTGAATGTGGAGCACACACACAAAAAAAAAACAAAAAAAAAACAGGGGGCTCAACACTAATAGCCGGCATTAGCAATACAATTAACATACTTTCCATCGGTCCCATTAGCCATGTCAGTTTCATGTAGCAAAACCTCCCACATTAATGATCATGTGATCATTTGGATGTTAATGGCTGTCATTGCTCAGCTGCATCTGCCCAACTGATATGTATGTTCTCTCTCTTTCTCTCTATATCTCAATTTATCTACCCACCCACCTTCTCTCTGTCTCTATGCTCTTGTTCTACTCTGTTGTTTTTTTTCTGTCTCTGTCTCTTTCTGGCTGCTCCAGGGGCTATGGCTAACCATCTTATACCTAATGCACTCCTACGTCCTCATGGCACTAACAATCCCTATAATACATTGCTTGGGGAATCGGCAGTCTATAACAACCCTCTGGGCATGTACAACACACAAGGTGTGCTAGCTTATTTTCATTCTTTAACATTGTGGCTGGGGCAGTGTTCTTTTTCTCTCTTTTTGTTTCATATCTGGCCCTAAAGAGGCTATTAGGTGGCACATAGTAGTTCCCCGAACATGGAGTAGATTGGAGAGTTGAAAGTAATGGACTTGCACTGAGCTGAAATGCCAGCGCCGACCCTTGAGAGTTTTTACGGGGCTTTAATTTAAAAAAAAAAAAAGAAAGAAAGAAAAGAATCACTGCTCTAGTATGTCTTTGTGTAAGCTTTGAACAAACGATACCTTTGTCTCAAAAATCCTACAGGTTTGTTTTGCTGTGTTTTTGCTTTTTTTTTGTTTTTATTTTGTTTTTTTTTGTCATTGGAGATGCATCTCGGCTTCCGTCCGCAACGCGCAATTCAGTTTGGCCAACGTGCGATTTATTAAAAATGAGTAAATTCCTTGAAATTAAGAAGAACGTTTGCCCACGTGGAGCACGGATGCATCTCCAGTCATTTTTTTTAAATGTGCTCTGATGTTGTTGGTGAAGCTCGTTTGCCGTGTCCTCTGTCTCTTTGTCTTCAGTTGTAGCATCTCTTTACTTTTGCTGCTGCGCTGTTATTTTGCGGCGCACGTCACTGAAACCGAAACAGTTATTTTAAGGCGTTTATGTTTCACAGCAGAGCGTAATCTCTCACAGTCTCTCAGTGAAACTCTGCAAAAACTAAAGCACATAATTTATTTAAATAAATTCTCTTTTAAATATTCAATATGTGGGTTTCAAGTAAAATTTTATCTGCGTTTTCGTGACACAATTTTCCGATACATTAGCTATGACCCCATTACAGTTATTAGGTCTGAGTATTGGAAACTATTTTAGATCAACTTTGCGTGCTGTCTACTTTATTCAGGGTCCGTCCTGACTATTGGAATTATATTCTAATTATTTTCCGCGGAGCTCATTTTATTCCAGCTCTGAGCAGTCAATAAGAGATGGCTGTAAGTTTGTGAGTCTGTAAAACTGGGAAACTTGTGTAAAACTGAGATAAAAAAAAAAAAAAGGAGAAATAGAAAAAAATCACCCACAGAGCTTTGATCTGCGGATAATTTATGTATGCAATAGAAGCACTCGCATCCGAGCTCGTGATGGGGGCCTATAATTTACTTACATGGCCGTAGATGAAAAAGAAATATGTGTAAGAATGAAAATGCTAATGCATCCCAAGATTTATCTGTGCATTTGATGCTCAAGTACCTTCGCCACGTTCCCCCCCCCCCACCCTCCCTGAGGATCTCGCCAAAGTAAAAATATTTGTTAACTGATGTGCCGGGGTTCTTTTCTGCGGGTGTTGCAGGATTTGCATGGTGACATAAAAACATTCCAGAAACTTTTTTTTTCCTGATGCGTCATCAGCATACTGTATGTGCACATTTCTCTTTCTACCTGTCACTGTTATGCTTATGGTGTTTTCTTCTTTCCTTCCCCTCATGCTGTCCCTAAAAGAGCCCTACAGAGAGACAAGTATGGGAGTCAAACTAAACATTGCTTATCAAATGTAATTGACTTTGGCTTTACTTTCTTTTCACTTGATGCTGACGAAGGCTTTATTGAAAACAATGTCATTCCTTTTGGCAGTAATATATATATATATATATATATTTTTTTTTTGTGACAGGCTCCTCGCTATGAGAGGAGTATTTGATGTAACAAAGAAAAAAAAGAAAAAGACATTTGACTCTTTTTCACGTCGGTCCATTGATATCACGCTCTGAATAAGCACATCCAATTACAGCCACCTCAACATCTCATAAAGGCACGTCAATATGAATTGATCTGTAATCTTTTCGAGGCGCACTGCCTTTTGTTATTTTATGACATTTCTTTACCATTGACTCTGATCAAAGACGCTTCTTGAAGGTCTGAGAAACGCGTCTTGTCAAATTTTGAAGAGGTCAGGCCGTCTTTGCTCATTTAACAAGCTGGATGGCCTTGTCCGAGGAAGTGCGAATTATCATCAAATATTTGCTTTGATGCTGATGGCGTGGATTTGATAAGATGTGAGAGCTACACGCTCGTGCAACAGAGAGAGAACAGGAAGTCCTCCTTCCTTCCACTGAAACATTTGAACTTTCAATTCATAGTTAGGGAGTTCTGTTCACGTGGATATTTCAATTGTTCTGTCCATTGTTACACTGTTATATTGCGATGCTCACATGGGACAATATGGTTGGGGTCTAGACTTCCGGCTGGTGCTTTGGCTTGTGTTTCACTTCAAGAGTAAATTGCATGGCTTGGATTTTTTCTTTATTTGTGTCTGTGATTGTACGTGTCTTGTGCCGTGCCGTGTTGTGTTGTTTTGTGTCGCACATGTATCGGTGTTTTCATCACTGCCACGGACTGATCAGTCACATTTAATGTTGATTAAATGAAAGAAAAGTGTTGTTTTTTCTGTGGTAACAAGGTAAGTGTGTGTGAGTTTCAGACTGTGTCGCTCTGATCTAAATAATGTAGGGTTTTTTTGTGTCCGAGTGCACTTGATAAAACTGCGAGGGTGAGGAATAAATGGGCTGCAGTATTTGATGGCAGCTAAATGTCTGACATTTAGCTGCGGCAACCGCGTCCGCCATTCTCGCTCACTCACTCTACCTCCCACCCCCCAACCCGTGTTTGTCATTCCAGAGGGAATCCTGAACAATGCCCGGGATACAAGTGTCATGGATACTCTACCACTGAATGGTAACCATGGCAACAGTTACAGCATCGCCAGCGCCGAGTACATGAGTGACTGCGTCCAGATCATTGATCGGGGCTACAACCACAAGGAGACCACCCTGGAAAAGAAGATCCTGAAAGAGCTCACGTCCAACTACATCCCCTCCTACCTCAACAACTCCCACGAGCGCTCCAACGAGCAGAACCGGAACCTCATGAACAAGCTGGTCAACAACGTTAGCAACGGCGGCAAGGACAGCGGCTACGGGATGGGCCTCGGGGTGGGGATCGGCATGAACGTGGCGCTGAGCCTGGACGACCACTCCACCTTCGGCCCGCACCACGACGAGGGCCTCGGCCTGGAGCTGATACGCGAGGAGTCGAACGCCCCGCTGCTGCCGCAGCGGCCGCCCCCGTCCCTGCCGGCGGTGGACAACCTCCACAACCACCTCCACCAGTCGGCGCCGCCGCCGCCCCTCCCGCTGCCCCACCACCCGTTCTCGTCCGCCACCGCGTCGTCCTCGTCCCGGAGGAGGATCCCCCAGGAGAACAGCGAGAGCTTCTTCCCCCTGCTCACCAACGAGCACACGGGGGACGAGGGCTCGTCGCCCGGCCACAACCACCAGAGAGACTCGCTCTACACCAGCATGCCCATGCTGCCCGGCCTCCCCGACGTGTCCGCGGAGCCCGCCGACGGCTCCAAGGAAGGCGGGGACGCCAAGAGCCAGGACGCCAGCTCGGACGACGTCTATTACAAAAGCATGCCGAACCTGGGCTCCCGGAACCACCTCCACCAGCTGCACTCCTACTACCAGCTGGGGCGGGGCAGCAGCGATGGCTTCATCGTGCCCCCCAACAGAGAGGATCTATCTCCGGAGGAAGCCCACCCGGAGCCTTCGCACCTGGTCACCAGCCTATAGGCCCAAACACCCAGCCACCCGGTACCCCTCCCATTCCCACAGCCCCCCCCCCCCCTCTTCCCCCGTGTCCCTTTGTTCCATCAGTCGTTGGCAGTGGTAGCCTTTCTTTTTATTCTGTGTCCCGGAGACTGAGGCCGAGCGAACGAACTGCACTCTCGCCCGTTAGCTGACCACGAACAGGATAATGACTGCGACGAACGAGGGGGGGGGGGGAGGCTGATATGTGACTGTACTCGCTTAGACATTACAGGATGTTGATGTTGTGTCCCTCCCTCCCTTCCTCCCCCGAACCCCGCGCGGTTTGGCGCGTTTTGTCTCATCGTGAAAAGAGACGATTGCTCACACAGGATTTTTAGGTCTCAGAGATATAGCCCCGACAGTCGGAAAAGGAACTGCGTTAGCCCCGAAAAGTCTAAACCGTAGACTTCACCCGAATAAATGGAGGAGAGGGGAGGGGAGGGGGGATTTAAAAAGAAAAAAAAAGGACTATTTTATTATACTTCTGTATCTATATTGACTTTTTGAGAAATTTTCTTCCTCTTTGGTGAGTTGCAGCACATTTTGTTTGCTGGAGTGTCCCTTCAATGAAAAAAAAAGAAAAAAAAAGAAACAAAAAAACACACACACACACATTTTGAACAATGAACATAAAGGAATTATTGATCGTATGCTTTCAAGCATAGCTGTTCTTGTTTTCCTTTCATTTTACTGTAATAACAGTTGTTAAAAGAGGGAGAAAAAAACTAATAAGAGAATTATGAGATATTTCTATGTAACTGTACAGATAACTAGCATTGCACATAATAGTATGCTTTTTTTTTTCCTTTGCTTTTTTTTTCGTTCTGAGCAAACACTTTGTCTCTGTAAAATGTAGTGATTAGGAGCAATTTTAGTTCTGTTGTGCTGGCCTCTCTGGGCTCCTGGTACAAGTCTGTTTTTTTTTCTTTTTTTTCTTTTTTGGTTTTCCTCTTTTATCACGTTCCACGATCATCTGGATAGGAGCAAAATAACACACACACAAAAAAAAGAAAAAACACCACAAGAACACACGTGTCGTGCAGGCATATTTGTGAGACGCGCTCAGCCGTTGTTTTATTTTCCGGTTTGATTTCCGTTTCCGTTCCATTCCCTTTTTTCCTCCGTTTTACTGTGGAGATGGCGGATGCTCGGATCCGCAGATCGTCAAGGAGACAGGAATCGGTCCAAGCTAATCATGAGCTGTCCCTCGGAGGGGTTTATAGTGCGTTCTGCATCTACATTGGCATTCGGAAAAACACTTGTGCTTCTCAGAGAGAGAACTTCAACCTTGATGAGCACTAGGCACTTGTACAAAAAAGAAAAAAAAGAACGATGGCTGGTTTACTTATTAAAGAAAGAGCTTTTGGAGTGAGAGAACTGGAAGTGTTTTTCTTTTCCTCCTTTCGAGGAGAAAATATATTTATTTATTTGTTGAATAACCAGTAATAAAACTGAGGGCGGAAGGACGTTTAGTGGCACAAATAAGTTTATATTATTGGCTATGATTATGGCTTCTTATTTATTCCTTTTTGTATTGGTTTCCGAGTTGAATGACCTCATAACTAATATTTGTTGTAACAGTGAAACTTGTTTGCCAACAAATAAATTACTGATTAAGATTTATCACATAGCTACGACAAAAGTTCTGGTGTTTTGTCTGGGTCTTGGAACACTTTTATATGGATTACAGCTAAGGACCTCCAAATACTGAACGATCAGTGCTGTTTTTTTTTTCTCTGTTCGTTTGTTTGTTGTTTTTTTTGTTTTTTTTTTTAATTATCAGTTTATATCCCTCATTAGCCCCCTATCCATCTTAGTGCCAAATAAATTTTGGCCCAGCAACAGTGGATGTGCTCTGTATGCTCTGGTCTGCTTTACAATAGAAGCAGTGATTTCATAAGCTGTAATAAATATTTCAATATCATCGCTGGTGTAACCAATGAATTCTTTACAGATGTAGTGTGTACACTGTGAGTTTGATACGCTACGCAGGAGTCACAGGAGTCAACGGGACCATTCATCTCCTCAAGAGGCATGAAGAGAGGTAAGCGTGCTGCCTTATACAGTAACTGTAACTATGCTGTTGAACCTGAAATACAGTGGTAAAATACACCGATCAGCCACAACATTTAAAACCCACTGACAGGAGGAAGTAAATAACATTGAGCACCGTGCAACAATATAATGTTCTGCTGGGAAACTGTTGACCTGACATTCTCGTGGAGATCAGATGTGGTTATGTTAGACCACACCTTGATGACAGCAGCCACCCCCAAGGTGATGACCTGGCCTCCGAATTCACTAGATCGAGAACAACATTCTGTTTCCAGACACCACAGGACACGCTCAGAAGACCCATGTCCCTTCTCTGATGAGCCACAACTGTTTTAGAAGCACAAGGGAGACCCACACAATATTAGTCATAATGTCATGCCTGGTTGATGTACATAACAATAAAGACATTCTTTAACAAAGAGTGTATCTTTTGAGAAAGCTTACATTTACTTGTTTATATGTTTTTACATATGTCTTGCACTATACTGTGTGTTATCTGGCCCAATGTTTTACAAAAAAAATAATTTGTCTGTATTCTTAAAGTTTTGAAGTTTGTAATTTCCTGGAAAACAGCTGAAAGAAAACTGATGAGTCATCCTGCACCAAGGGGCGCGTGCTAATAAGCCCTCCAATCGGATGCTCGGTTCTAATGCCCCTCTATCAGCCTGCGTCTCTTCCTCACCGGCAGCGCTGCCAGCTCCAGGGCAAGTAGCAACCTCCAGGTCTGAGCGGAAGTGCAAAAAATTGCAGTTCATCGAGTGGCCACTCGAGGCCGGTTCCAAAAGGGAGCAAATCCCCATAGACTCCCATGTTAAAAAGCCCGACTTTACAGCGTTATTAAACATGTTTACAGCCTGGTACAAAAAAAAACGATTTTGGTCTCTGTAGTTCATTTCACTATTCTGTATGACAACTGTATGGAGGGTGATTTTTTTCTCGAACTCATTGGTTTATTTTTTATTAAGGTTTAAAATTCGGCATAATTAAGGAAGTTCCTGCTTTGCATGACGGCGGTAGCCTGAGCTAAGAGGTAGCAGAGAGTTGGGTGGGCGGGTCCCAACGTTTAGACTGCTTTAGCTCCGCCCCAACACCACTTAATATGGGACTTGTTCTTTAGGACGCTATAATGTGTTACTTGCTTTGTATGACTTTTTATTTTTTCTTTCTTTATCTTTTTAACATGTTCAGAATAAAGACTTATCAAAAAGTCCTCCGTAGCGTAACGGGAAACACTAAAATATTCGGAGGCTAATAGCATCTAGCTAACCGTTTCATGGGGCTTTGGCGGATCAAAAGCTGTTTATATCCAGTATAACACTAAAAGGTGTTGCTCGTGGTAACAAAAAATAAATGAGTAGCTTCAAAGATGTTAGTGAAACATAGAGAGAGAGCAGCCCAAAGCATTTAGGGCAACAACATTTTGGAAAAATCAAAACATTTCAAAGCTGCATTAAGGAATTATTGACCACAAAGATATTAAGAGATTTCTAGAAATCCCTCAACGTTACATCCTTAAAACTTAATCAACTCACTTCCCAGATGAATTCCTGTATTGAAAATTCAACATGTTTGCTTCCGACGTGCAGCTGTGTCCCGAGCAGGGGGTACGACCGGCTTGTTTGTGGGCAACAGGGCTTCCGGTTGTGCGCGGTTGATTAAGTCAGAGCGGCGAGACTTAAACCATTCAGTGTGTTTGTGAGCTGGAAAACCACAGCAATAAAATAAGACGTTAACATCTGCAACGGAGCAGCAGGCGCGGATGTCGACTGCCGTTACAGACACCATTGACAAGCCCTTCTCATTACATCGAGGCGTTTCATTTAATGCTGCATTTGAAAGCCATGCAGGTGGAAATAGATCCGTTCTCACCGTGGTGGCCTGTTTACAAACTGGCACGCGACATTATACGTGTGAAAATTAAGTGAGATGTTTGGGCCTGGAGCGATGAAGTCACTAATGCACGACGTGATGAACTTTCTGAACTCCTCTTGTCACCACGTCTGCGCGTCACATGCTGCCGTTTGGAGTCTGTTTTCACAGAGCCGGAGCTGTGATTGATGGCTGAGTCATTGTGGAAAAAACTGCCAGAGATGTGTGGCTCCTCTTATCAGAGCCAGGATCTTGGGTCACAAGATGAGGAAGGGTGGGGGTGGGTGGAGAGAAGAGGCCTCGACTCCGGCTTTTCATTCTGCCTCATGTGCTCGGGGATGTGACTCGGGCAGATATGACAGGAAGGGCTCCGGACGTCACCGCTGCATCACTCTGACTGGCGTTCGCAGACCCCGGGCGACCTCACGAGTTGCGCGACTCCGACTCTGACCCTCTCTACCTGCTTCATACGCGGGTACGAACAACCCCCCACCCCGTGAAACGCGCTCACGTGGCAACAAAATGCCCCGACGAATAAGCCGAGCAACCGGGCTCACTCCCCTCGGGGACGCTCGCGACGCCGCACAGAAGTTTAAACACACACTTTCAGCGAATTACACTCTGAAGTCTGTTTAGCCAAGTGAGAATATTTTCTGACGAGCACAAATGCGTATTGATTCCGCTGGCGAGGCCGAGGCCATCAGACTTTAGATTGAAACCCTTAATTGCTAAAGGTTTTCTGCTTACCCCCTTAACTGCAAAATAAGTGTTGACATGTGCTCACTGCTCTAAGGATGAAACGCTCCCTTCCAGGAGCTCCTACATGCATTCAGTAGACAGTATTTAAGTTTGTTCACACCATTACCGCCTGGAGATTAAATGCAACTATCAGGATGCGCTGAGGCCTATTTTGTTTCCATTATTTCACACAAGGGATTAAAACGTTGGAGACCTGTATTTAGAATTAACACTCATCATGAAGAGTCATACATTTTAACCCCCAGTGGAAGCTCTTTCTCTTGCAGGCTGTGTCATTAGACCGCCCATGTGACTAGACATATCCTTGCTGCTGACAGCTGAGGGCAATGTCTGCCTCACCCACATCCCTCCTCCAGCGTTTAAGCAATCTCGCTTAATCCACCACGGATTTATTTTAATCATTAACACATCTTAATTTTAAGTAAAGTAAATCACATGTTTATAGTGTCTTCTGAGCATTAATGCCACTGCGCGGCAAACAGACGCGTAGTAACCACATGCGGCTGTAGGTTTTCACACAAGCTTGTGCCATTTTCACGCCTTGCGTGGGGATTTACAGGTAGTTAGACGGGAATGTTTGAGCTGTTTGATACAGGAGGGGAAAAGTGAGCTTCGATAACGAGCACGATCTGTTTCTGAAGGGTCTGTTTTAGAGGAAGACGCATGAGTTCAGCGTGCGGTGGCGACGCTGGACGCCAAAGCCAACAGCCACCGACGAGATGATCAGCTGCGGGGCACATTTCACACCTTGCCCGCTGGTGAAAAATCAATGGCAGAACGCCTGGAGGAATTCCAAATGAAATTTAAAAGGTGAATCAGTTTCGTCCCCAGCTGTGTGTGTATGGGGACAACTTGGAAGCTGTAGCTCACAAAACAAAAGAAGCAGTCAAGATAATGTTGATTTAAAATGGATGGAAGGGCACATCTGTCAATGTCTGCCACCGTGGGGTCTGAAGTGCTCGACGTGTTGGGGGATGCGATTGAAATTGAGTATCAAGTGCTTCATAATTATGAAATGCAATGAGTTGAAAGAAATTTGAAAATTATAGAGGAGCACAAACTCTTACACCACACACAAATAATAAAAAAAAAATGTTTAATTTAGCCTTGGGTATCATCAGCGGTTTGATTACGTGCAGATCGAGCAGGGTCTAAAATAAACATCTGAAATGAATATATTATTTTTTAATAATTACAGTATTCAATTCATTAATTTATTGCAGTTGTCTGTGTTTATGATTTTTTATTTTAAATTAAAAAAAGACATCTCCATTTCCTTGTATTTGTTAAATTTACCTGGAGCGCGTGAGATATTGAGGACGTGTTGCATTATGGGTTGTTTTTTTTTTTTGACGTTTTCATCGACCTGTCTCCAGTTCACTTCTTCTACAGAAAGTAATGTGACCACGTGGTGCTTTCTTTGACTTTATGTTCGTAATTTGTTTGTCTTAACCGAGAGAAAATAGTGTCTATTAAGTTAATACGTTCAGCCTGCGTCATCTCTCCAGTTTTCACTAATCATGTTAACCCAACGTCTTTTACTTATTTATTTCTTTATTTTTATTGAAAATTACGGACACCATGTAAGTGTCGACTAAGGACACCATGGAGGATACGAACCACGCTCGAAAACACACCTGGACACAGGACACAAAGGTGAGAAGCAAGTTTCTTTTTAAGCTAAATTTGATTTAGGACGTTAGCATTGGAGACTTTTCGTTGCAAATGGGTTTTAGGGTTGAAGTCAACGGCGGGCAACAAGAGTGAAGAGCACAATTTAATTATTTATTTATTTATAATTAATATACTGTGCTATCAATTAAGTCAACTTAATAAGTATTAACTCAAAACGTACGTCTTAACTTACGTCTTATTTGGACATGAGTGCACTTTCACAAGATGTTGCGTCATTATACGTAAATATACTTCGTTCATTCATATACTTATATATTTAATTACCGTAATATGATCTGTACACTTCCTGTTTAGGCAAAGCAACACTTGAACGCATCTATAGGATAAACTGCAAACTCAACTGCCAAATGATGAATATACATTTTCCTAATAATTAAACAAAATAACAATACTACTACTAATATCAATAATGATGAGAAAACAGATAAACCAAAAAGGAGCAGCTTGAATCTAGCAGCTGTGTTTATGTGAAACTCTTTCCGGCTGCAGCTTGCATGTATGTTTTTATTTTCCTTTCCATCAATAACTTTGATTTATAATGCACCAGAAAATAGTGAAAAACATCAGGCCCAATATCTCAATTGTTGAAATGACCAACAGTCCAGACTGGGTAGATGACCATAAAACAGATAACATACACAGTTCAGCCACAACATTATGCTTAATCCCCAGAACAGCAAATGATATCTCCCGTATTTGTATATTATGCTTGCAGACTTGCGAGCATGCAAAATGACTGTCACCTATCTCCGAGATTGTTTCATGTTTATTTTTTATCAGTGACTTTATGTATATCGTGTTACTACGAAACTGTCTCCAGTTTATTCTCTGAATAATGGCTTATCCAGTCACTCAATCCACAACTAATCTCCCATAACTCACCCAGTGTCACGTACTCGTGTATGTGTCAAGTCTGTATGCTACATGGACTGTATCCTTTCACTGGATGTTTAATGTGTGTGTCGCTGTGTGTGTGTGTGTGTGTGTGTGTGTGTGTGGTCAAGTGAGAACCACTGATTATACTGCTATCATAGGCAGTACTGCCTAAAGGCAGTAATTGAACATTTTCCCCGTCGAAGTTGACAAGTGGAAGGATTTGAGCGTCTTTGACAAGGACCAAATTGTGATGGTTAGACGATTGGGTCAGAGCACCTCTAACTCTGCAGTTCTTGTGGGGTGTTCGTTGTCGGTAGCGGTTAGTGCTTATCAAAGGTTGGTCCGAGGAAGGAAAGGCAGTGGGTCAAGGCGCGCTGACGCTTGTGGGGAGTGAACGACAAGCCACTACTATGACTGCCACTAACAGCAAGGCGCCGGTGCACACAGTTCATCGCAGTGTGTTTTCTGTGGCTGAGTAACCTTTGCTGATCCCTGTCCACTGCCAATAGTTCCTACAATGGACATGTGAGGATCAGAGCAATGAAAAAAGGCTTAAGTGCCAGGACCCAGGTTTCCCAGAAGGTGTTATTTACTCCACTCGGTTGGTGGTGTTAATGTTGTGGCTTATCGGTGTATATACATTTAAAGTATAATGCAGTTTTATTTTTTTGACGAACAGGCGACTTAAAGAAACAACCTTTTAAGTTGGATTTGTGATGGTGCAAAGTGTCGCGTTACGCGTCCTGCCCCGCGCTTCCATAAATCACGTAATGTCATCCTTGCACTTTTACTCGCCCCCCTCGCATCTTATACATACTCCCAGCAGCCTTTGTGACTTTTCATCACTCATAAACACACTTCATCATATCCCATCACAGCCTTGTTTTACGACTGAAGGGATAAGCAGCGAAAACCTCTCGCGCGCCGTTAATGCCCGACAGTATCACAACACTTACTCACCCGGGAGACGCGAACAGGGCCCTCCTGCCACGGGCAAACAGGTTATGTGACATTCACAAGAATCCTCCGTGAGTTCATTTGAGAGATAATTTTCAGTGGCGGAGGCCACAGGAGGAGACTGGCGCTGGCTGGGAAAGAGGTAATGGCTGCCCAGGGAATTTTTTGTGTGTTACTGTGCTCCACAGGACGGAGTGTGCTACACATAACGGAGAGGACGACTGCAGCATGATGTAGGCGGCGGGTTACTTAATTCTCGGTAAGGTCTCAGTAGACTGAGAGCTTGTAGGTCAGGTCTTGTTTACAGTTGGCCTGAACACGAGTTGAGTGTGTTAACCTTGTTACGCTGCAGATAGAGATTCACATTAGATTACCTAACTTAAGTGCAGAATACCAATCTTTAATATTTTGAAGTTGCTTAGTACATCCACTTGCCAGTTCATTAGGTACACTAGTGAAAATGAGTGTGTTGTATTAGTGCGCCACTAAGTCTCCTTTCATGACTGATATAAGGTTCAGTTTATGTTGAAACAACGTCAAAAAGCTGGTGATTCAGTTGGATGATCGTACTGGAGGATGTAGTTTGTGTTGCTTTTGTATATTAAACATATTGAATATTAACCCACTAATTAAAAACACAATACAGTTCTATTCAATACTTCTACAAACCAGAATGAAAGCACTGTTATGAACAGCTGTTATTTTAAACAAATGCTGAATACTATAAATAAGGTTCAGGGTGGAGCTGTTATGTTACAATACATTCATGATCATTATCTACCTAATGAACTGGTGTTTAAGGACGTATAATTTTGTATGTTACCTAATTTACCTCCAAGAAAGATCCAGTAAATATTTAAACAAACAATAAAAAAAAATGCTCAAATTAAAAAAAGAAAACATCCATCCCTATGTCTGATGATCCAGTGCTGCAAATGAACGTTATTTTTCCATGATTAAGTAATCAGCTGGTGATTCACATTTAAATGATGAATCAATATTATGTGAGAAATAAAAACAGAGAGGGACACGGTATAATTTCTCCGCTGGTTTATCTCCTCGTTTAAATGTGACAGATCTGTCTATCATACAGTACAAATAAAAGCTGGAAAACATTTGGCTGTGCAAAATTAAACTGATATTTCATGTTATTTTTTCTGACTAAAAGATTAATGGATTAATTTGAGGAGGTTCATCACAATGTGAAACCATCATTAGTCGCAGCTCCGTTCGGAAATGAATATGAAGAGTTGTGCGTCTGACCCGTGTGCGCCCCAGTTTATCCTCTTACAGTGCGCGAGGTTTGTGGTGGTAGCGCACAAAGGTCGTTTTAGTGGGTCAGTGATACAAATTTGGTCGCTGCAAGGTTGTGACAACCGTAATGACAGCGTAATTATGCTCCCGTGCACCCCTAGATGAGTGATAAAGATGCGGCGATAAAGGTAAAATAGTTCTGTCTCCGAGCCAGATGGCACGCGGCGATGATGTCTGGCTCGCAGTCAAGGTGGACAGCAGACAACGCCAGGACCCCGACGAGCCAATAGATTCCACGCTCACCGTTCACCCCATTCATCCCACCACTACGACCGATCAACAAAGATAATCTTTTGAATTAAGAGGGGGGAAAAAAAATCCGGGGTGAACACTTTGATGAGATAAGTACCCTTTGTCAGTGCGGGCAATGGTATTTTAATTAAATATATGAACACATGGTCCTGCCCCAGATGCTCAAGTCTAAACAAAGATAGCATCATCTAATCAAAGCCGGGCCCTGAGTGTTTCAAGGGCAGAATTATTTTCTATTAGGGCCCCTCTCCTCAGGGATTGAGCCAATTTTCTTTATTATGATAGAATCAGCATATTGCAGATTGAATCTGCCGATAGTGTCCCGGCGCGGTAGGTGGCTGCTCCCAGAATGCACCAGCAGCATCTTAAAGCATGTGGACACATAGAAGCCTTTTTGTCTTCTCATGTCCGAACTGCAGATATTCTCCTTTCTGATAACTATTTTTGTTGAAAGGGAGAAAGTAAACTGCCTCAGCGTTAGCTCACAAGAGCGCCGTGTGTGTTGAGATTAATGGATCTCGGTGATCCATTAATCTCTTGACCTTGCTTGATTATAATCAGTGTTCTTTCTAAATATGCTACTGAGAACGGAGATAAAGCTGTCTGCAGTTTTCAGTCTGATTCAGCGTGCTAATCAAGAGCGTGGAAACATTTCAGCATGTAAAACCAAAAAACAAAACAAAAATCTTATTTGCGGCCCCGTCTAGGATAATAAAAATATGTTGCTCTGGATTCTCTGTGGATTCTGTTGATTGGACGCTGCTGCGATTCAGCAATTTAATGAGATCTCCTAAAGGGCTGCTCTCACTGATGTGTACACATCTGCGTTCATCACAGGGGCTGGATATGGCTGGATGCTAATACCAACACCGGCTTATATCATAGATGCTAGCACGTAGCTGCACACAGCGAGACATAAATGATGAACTCGTGAAGTGCCATGTTTTCTAATTGGGTTGCTGAGCAGTCTGGTGGAGTCTGGATTTCTCGGATGAGCTGAGATGCCCTCTGGAAACTAAAAGCTCATGTTGCATAAAATCAATACAAACCAAAATAGTTATATTAGTTTTCTTTGGATGCAAGAGATACCGTGCCCCCAAATTGCATTCTATTAAGTTGCCACAATGCAAATAGTCTCGGTTTTTACGGGTTAGGTGTTTAACTCTAACTCTGCAAATATCATACTAGTACAGGAGGACGTCAGCAGAGGAGAGTTTTAGAGGATCTGTGCGGTAATTAACTAGTTTGATTTCAGGCTTTGAACAAAGTGTTCTGATCACTAATTGCCCGGATCTTCTTGTACATTTGTAATTGGCTTAATTGAAATCAATGGCTGTCTGAGGCAAGACAGTGAGTCAAACTCTGATTCCGGTATAAAATAGTGAGGATGAGTGAACAGACACAGTTACATGAGGTCAAGGCATCATGTAAATGCAACAAACATTAACATTTAGGAATGTTAGTCTTCATATGAGTCTTATACGGCTATTTCAGTGAAATGTACATGAAAAACGTTGATTTTTTTCTTTTTCCTTTTTGTTTTGTGTTTCGGTGATTAATGCAACAAATATGTTGTTTTGAAGCATCACAGTCTGTCCGTTACCAACTATGTCCCCAAGAATGCAGAAAAAGACAGAAAAGGACAGAACTTGAATGTCAAACACAAAATGAATAATCAGCTACTAAACTAGTTTAACTAGTTAATTAAATCAACAATTATCAAACAGTGATTGATAATTGTTGCCGGCCCTTAAGGACTGTTGGTATGCAGTTTGATTCCAAATGGAATGACACTTGGTATTAACACTTCTATTTCTTAGTAATTCATTTTAACTCCGTCTTATTCTGAGTTAGTAATTAATATCTGACTCTGACGTGAACCTACAGAGTTTAGCTGATCTCTGGTTGATCCAGGAATAAATATTCCAGAGAAGACGGTTTTCTTTATGTCACATTTACTTCTGTTCCCTGCTTTCTTGTTGTTGATGTACAAACATTGAACATTGAAAATAGGATTATCTTGGTTGTGTATTTCCTGAACCTTATAATGAAGCAAACTATATGGTGCTTAGTGTTAGCTGCATAATCTGTTAGAGCCATTAAACGTATTAGCTGTAGAGGTTTCACCATAGTTTTTCTGTGATTGCTTTCATACCTGAATGATTTCAGTGTGTACTTTACACTACTACTCTATAGAGCGTGGTGCTAGTAATGCCAAGGTCACAAGTTCGATCCCCGTATGGGCCAGTAGGCTTTTAAACAATTTGACTTTGACTTTGATTAAAGTCTAACAATAACGTATATTTCATCAGTGACTTCCATATATATTAATTTCCTCAATAAAGCGTTTCTCATCTGTTGCGTCAAGCATCTTGTAATCAGCTCTTTATTTTTATCATTCGGCTCAGTTTTAACCTTGACTATTTGTGGTGTCATTTCCGTTCTAAAACAACACAGCAGTACGTAATTACATCCAAGGCCTTTGTCTTTGCATGTTTGAGAATAATCAGAAGGGTGTGACTAAATCAGGGTTTAGTTTTAACCCGCAGCCTTGGCTGAAAAGCAATTGAAAAGCAAGGCTCGAGTACTGAACAATATACTGTGGCAGGACGAAAAAGACTTCCACATTCCACATTTCCAAGTAAAGGACACACTTGTTCACCTTCACTTATATAAAATCACACTGCAGATGAGAGACTAACTGTCCTGGTACATGTGAATCATAATCAATATTCCTATAGTACCATATGTCATGTCTTTATCTGTGCACAGTGACTATACAATTAATTTCCACACATTATAGAACAAACCCATGATGAAGAGGTTTCTGTTGTCTTATTTTAGACAGACACCACTAAGTCTCAACAAGTGCCATGTCCTGGTTCATAGGAGCTTTCATATATTTTTGAGTCACGTGATGTTTTTGTTAATTTCTTATGGTGTCTTCTGTGATGTTTTGTTGTGTATGGACCCCAGGAAGAGTCGCTGTTACCCAGGTGGCAGCCAATGGGAATCCAATTAAATAATCAAAGTAGTTAAATGACAAGTCACGTAGCCATAGCATTATCACGGACACATTTTGCTCTTATATAATTGCTTTAAATCAGGGATGTCCAATTTTCGTAGCTTTCCATTAGGAATAGTTGACAGCTCGTTCACAAACCAGCAGCTTCAGATTGCTTCTCAGTCAGGACGATGGGTGGGATGAAGGGATTGGGACAAGGGCGTAAGGGAGAAAGAGGTATATTTCAATCTTGTTGTGCGAGTAATTGGATTTATCAGCACCTAAACAGGGTGGAATGTATTTTTAACTTTGTTGCACTGAGTGGGAACAGCGCCGCATTGAACTGAACTGGTTGGCAGGACAGTTTGGTGGTAGAGATGGAAAGGACACCACATAGATAGCTGTTGGTTTATTCTGGTTTTCAATCCGCTGTCGTTCTGTAATGCTAAGGAAGTTATCGTCTGTGGAGTCTGTGTTCTCACCGACAAGTCTTTAATTTGTCGCGCAACTGTGGTTCTGTACATTTTTTTCACAGGCACTTTAGTCCTGAAACTTTAACGCAGCACTCTTTCATGAAGTCACCATCTGAGAGAGGTTTCCTGTGTTGGGCATTGAGCTTGTTGGTTGAGACATTTCTGGATAAAAAACTGTTGTAGAGCTCACAGACGAGCAGCCATTTGCTTAACTTTCTGCTCTCGTTCGGCGCCAGCGAAGGTCAGTCGTTTGGTTTCATGGCGTCGGACTATATTATGCTCTTTCATCACAGCTGCAGTTTCGTTGCATAACAAACAGACGCTGGCCCTTGTTCTGTGAAGAAATATTCAGTTTTCTGCACTCGCTAGCTATGTTCTTCTTTGATAAGTCTTGTTTTGTGAAGAAGCTGCAGCATTCAAGATGCGAGCGCCACATACCTTTAAAACTAATAGTATGATGCAGTCAGGGCGAATAAAATTGGACCACAAGCCATAATTGAGACACCTCTGCTTTAAATTATTAAATGTCTTTCTCTTACCTTCAGGGCAGCCATTGATTTCCATTAAGTTCGGTAATTCATTAAAATCAAATTGATTTATATATATATAAGTCTTTAAATTGTGTTACTGTTTAGTGCATCTTTTTTCCCCTTAAATCATTAACTGCAGTACCACGTAATAGTACTGTAACTTGGACAAAAACAGGAGTGGACACAATGGTCACCGTGATCGATTCCCTAACCCAAGCGAGTGTCGGGTCCATGAATGGAAATCGATAGTTGCCAGTAATGCAACTGATACTGCCCAGTCGTAGGAATTAATAGAACTTCCCAGGGTGTTTACTCCTGCATTAAGTGGTAGTTTCGCTCAAAGAATAACAAAGAAAAATAACCGGGTGACAACTGCTTGTATAACTGACAGAGACAAAAAGCAAAAACAAACAACAAAAAAACCAAGCGGTTTCTACTCGTCACAGGTCTGAAGGATTTATATCCAGCTGTGAGTCACATCCATTCATCTTCTTTGAAAATGAATGCTTTTATAGACACTCGGTGGCAAAAACAAAAGGGAGCGAGTCCAATAGAGACATTTTTTTTACAAGACAAAGGGCAGCAAACACAATCATTTAGTTTCAGATCTATAGGACTTTTCTTTTGTATCAAAATGTCATGGGACTGAGAGTCAATAACTCACAGCGAATGACTAACGGAGAAGTTGAGGTTGCCTTTAATGAAGCAAGAAAACAGTTTATCTGGCTAGATTGACTTTAGGCAATTACTTTAAGGGCATTCCTCAATCAATAAAACACTAGCTCTTTGTGTGTGTGTGTGTGTGTGTGTGTGTGTGTGTGTGTGTGTACATTTCTTTGACTGAAAGCTATAAATGTTCTAGATGTGTTGCTTTAGTGCAACATTAGACCTCTTTTTTTTTTTGCATTTTAGCTTTTGCACAAAATAGGATGCTCGAGTTTTGTGACATTTCTGCTGATTCCCTTAGAGTCCAGTGCCTTTTTGGCATATTCTGTAGTCATTCAATATGTTTTGTGTAAGTGTTTCCCATCCACTCTGTCAGCTCTGAGCAGCAGCTGTCAAAACTAAATGCCCAGCGGCACTCTCACGCGAACACAGACAAAAGTGACCCCCTGCAAATAAGCTTTGTTCTGCTCAGGGGGGGTTGCAGTGGCACAAGGGTGAAATACGAAATCACGTTTCAGATGAATATCTGCACAATGGCCCTTTCTTCTATACGCCCAGATGACCTTGGGAGATCTAAATTACAGATAGCGAATAGAGAAGGATGCGCCAAATTAAAGCTTTGCACAGGAAATTGAACTGTCAGACGGATGGAAAGCAAGAAAAAGGCACTTAGTAATATTGTTGATTGTTATGCTGAAGGTCTGCTGGTGCAAATTGCAGACTTAATGACATACGCAGTGCATGAAATGTTGTATTTGGAAGGAAGGCCAAACATTTGTCTCTGTTCTCTATGAAGATGATAGAAAGGTGACTCATTGTCGGAAGCTTGTGCTGTTTGAGGGATGTGCGTGACAATGACAAGTAATGACAAGTCAGTGGTATACTGCCGTGAATGTTTCATATAAATGTGTATTGTTAATATTTGATGAAAGCTTTTTTCTTTTTTTAATCATTTTTTTATCAGACACTTGAGGTTGTTTAAACATACCTGACATGCTTCGACAGTTTACATAAGCCTCTTCTGTCTTCTTCAGAGGTGTCACTAGATGTTGCGTGATGTATTTATATCAGCTCTGATAAAAAAAAATAATAATAATTTGAAAATGCTGTCACATCACAGATACTATGAACTTTGTTAGATTATTGATGGAAGTATATTGTACAGTAGTAACACTGTATAAACAGCAGGAAGAGGAAATAATGTAGTGGTGGCATTGGAGATTTACACAGATGTGTCAGATGTGACGTCTTAGATTATAGTTGTTACTGATCAATATGAATAACAACCAGATCAGGTATTTACAGAGGTAAATACAGTTTTCTGTACCTCTCCGTTTTGCCTTGCACTTATTTGTATATGTGTATGAATTGTGTTCAACAGTGTATTTTTGTTTTGGACATTTACAGTGATTGTAGTTTTATTGAAAGACTGGTGGTCTCAGCTGTGCTTTCCAGTAATACATTTAACATTTGATCCTGTACACTTTGGTTTGATGAAAAGTTTACACAGAGCTTACATTGCAATTGGTGATATGTGCATGTAATCACAACCTATTTAACTTAATTAATTAATTTAATCATAACCTGTTTTAACTTGGACGAAGGTCAGTAGTTGCTGTTTCTTTGCCAATGAGTTGCTTTTGCGACTCCGGTCATATAGACACATTTAGGATGGATTTAGTTGCTGCGTGACTCACCTTTTGACCAGTCTACTTAACTAATTAACTCCGACCTAGTCGATGACATGTGCAATCACTTCCCACATTCATAACCCACCCGCAGGCTGAGAAACCTAAGAATAAATGCGGTTCCACTCCTAACTTTGGAACTTCTAGGTTTTTGCTTTAATTTGCAAAACTGAAAAAGGTCAGAGCCCAGAGGCCTTCTCTGTCACTCAAAGTCAATCTCATCATCAGTCAGAGTCTCCAGGTAGGGACGTCCTTAGCCGACAGTCGGAGCGTTATGGGGCTATATTTTATTTTATTTTTGGACTGGTGTCAGCTACAATAATGTTGATGGAAACGTAACTGCATTTATTATCGTCGCTGACAACGTGGCTGGCATTAGTTTAATTTAGTGAGGAGTGTCTTTGTGTCTCTGTGTCAGCGTGATAGCATCACAACCTCGTCTCTGTGTTTTGTTGTTGACATTGAAACAACGTCCAGTGTGAAGACAGGTGTGGGCTGAGAATGCGTTGGTGTTGCACTGGTTAGTGTGAGTGACTGATGATAATTTGTGGGCAAAGACTGTCTACTATATATCACTCCTAATTGTAATGTAGCCCAGTCCCCCACAGTAATCATTAGTTACACTGTGGTCCTTCATCTTTTTCTTGAGAAAATTACTCAATACTTTTATCTCTGGATTGAAATGGATTTTGCAATACGTGAAGTGCCAAGTGTCCCAGTGATAAAAATGATGGGAAAATTGTAAAGTAATGCAGCAGTTCTCTAGTGTTCACCCAGATATAGAATTAGAGCTCGTGGACATTTTTTGATCCTCAAGAACCTGCCTCAAAATCATTTTTCCGCCTCCTGGCTTTCCAGTCTTTGTGGTTTGTCAGCTTGTCAGGTCGCACAGATCTTGTTTGACAGTGCCAATAAAGTATGGTGAAAACAGAGCGAGCGCGCTGGCAGAGACACACATTTCACGGCACGTTTGTGTTTTCACGCGCCGAAATCAAAGGCTCGAGCCCCTTGTCGAGTTTTGGGTTGAATCATTCGAGTAAACAGCAGGTTGCCACGAGCTCTACTGTTGGCTATAATGGCGGCTACTAACTAGACGTTTTGGACATGATGTCTTTCTCACGCTGCATCTTGGGGCTTTGTAGTCTTTCATTGATCCTTCTGATGCAACAGCCTGTCAGCATCTTCCGTTGTTTTAGAGAAGATCCTCTCGTCCCGAGATATGCTGCGAAATAACAAACGTACAGTATTTCAGAGAAACCGTGTGCATTGGTGTCTACACCGAGAGCTGACAGTTTTAGTTTATACTGTTAGATACTACACGTCTCTGTAAATAAAATTCATCATTTGGAATTGTATTCAAAAGGTCACCTGCCAGTCAGCCGAGTCGTGGAAACCGAGTAAGGTTGTAAATCAGCGCGCGTGACGGATAGTGCTCCTTTTTAGATGCACCTGCCATGACCTTATATTGCCTCCTGAGATATGACTTTAAGCCAAAATCCTCCTTCTTCCTCCTAACTTAAAGTAATGGTCCCCAAGCTTACCGAGATCCATTTCCATTCAGACCCACAGCCTCGTTTATATCCGGTATATTGGACAGTTGTGGTATTCTCTTCCCCAGGAGAGCCTAACCATGACAAGTCTCCAAGCCTTTGACAATACACCATTTCTAGTAGATCATACATGAGTGAGCCAAATGGCCTTGTCTTGGGAGCAATTTAAGGCAACAAACGACCCGCTGCATGGAAAGTGTACTTCTCTCTGCCTTACGCGGGCCTTCTAGGTGTTATCATTGTGATAAATATAGCTGTAGTTCTTGCATAAAATGTTCAACATCCAGTATTTTTTTTTCCCCCTACTATAGACTTCTCTGTTTTTTCGAAATGCAAAGCTGCTTACCCTATAGTTCCCATACAAATCCATCATTTTAAGACCTTGAGTTGTAAACTGAACAAAAATCGTGTAATTCTTTATCTTCTTGTCAGGCTGGCCATGTCCTCAATCCTCTTGGGGGAAAAAAAAAAAAAATTCAATGTGAAACTCCTTCAGAAACGTCCTACAGTACATTTCACGTGATGGCAAATGCGGCTGTGCCCTTTATGTAAAGTAAGCGATGACCGAAATTAGTGTCTGACTAAATCTGCAATAAGCTCCTATATTAGGACGAAGCTCCCGTAGGACAAAGGGTGTGACTGCATTAAATTAAGTGAGTTGTCTGATGCCGTCACATCACCCAGAGCATCTGTGTCTGCGTTTCCATAATTATGAATGTCCCACAAAGAGAGCTTTAAAGGCAATCTGTGCCGTTGCTTATTCAGTATTGCTGCGCAAATAGTGTCAATTAAGTGCGGTTCCCATAGGGCACCTAGATGATAAGTGGATTGATTAAACTGTACATCTGAATTCATTTTTTATCGTTTGTTGATGCGCCGGCAACGCAATTATATTCTAATTCGGTCCTTGGACACCTCCTCTGGCAGATGGGTGCGTTTAAGAGGCTCGCAGGCGAATGTATGTTTATTTTGCTGTTTAATACTCACAATACTTACAGTGTCAACACTGGCATTTTGAGTAGGTCCGACGTGACAGTTCTTTTCATACATCTGTAAAAATTAACCTAAGATGCTTTTATAGTATATTATGCTGTATAATAGTGCACAGCAATACTATATAATACGGCGGTTATACCTTATATTATGTAAAACAGCCCTGACCAGTCAGGTCATTGACTCCACTAGATCTCTCAAGGTGTGCTGTGGTGTCTGGCACCAAGACATTAGCAGCAGATCATTTTAACTTCTTCAAGGTGTGAGGTGGAGCGTCCTTCAATGAGTCCAGCACTCAGATGCTCAATTAGATTGCGATCTTGGGACATCTGGAAGCCAAGTCAACAACTTGAACTTGGTTTTGGTTCTGCATACGTCACCATTGTTTCGCCTTCTGGCATTAACTCGCCATTAGATGATGTAAAAGAAAACCAGATTCATTAGACCAGGATTCAGTCCAGTTCTCATGTCCACATGGTCACTGTATAGGTGGCTATGATGCATTCTGTGTTGTGAACATTTTCACCATACTAGAGCTACAGCAGCTCATCTGTTTGATCCGGATCGGACCACATGGTGTCTCCTGCTCCTTACATGCATCACTGAGCCTTGGCTGATCATGATCATGAGGGCGGTGACCACTACAGGCCAGGGACACCCAACAAAAGCTGCAGTTTTGCCGATGCCATCACAATTTGGCTCCTGTCAAGATTGTCTATTGTGATGCTTAGAAAGAAATAAGTCAGCTACTAAGCCGTGTTAACGCGGCACACTTATTCCTGCACTTATATTCATATATTTCACGTCAGTATAGAGGTTCCGTTTGGCCTACATAGCTTGAAACGCATGATTGCGCCGCTAAGCCACTTGGCATGCACAAAGTTTTACCCATTTCCTTGTGAAAGTTTCCACTCAAGATGTCGGCGATCCAATTTGCATAAATAATTCATTATCGTGGTGTTCTGGGTAATTTCTCTGTGAGTACAGGGCGGCGCCGCGCAGACATTAAAAGGCAAGCATGCAGCTATAATAAGTACAACTTCATTGAATTCTAATTTGTCATTCCTCCACCAAACGCGACCATTAGAGGAAACGGATAGCTATTTAATTGTCTTACTGTGGCTATACTTCAGCACCTCCACTGACAGTGGTGTCCAAAGCCGTGTTGAATTACCTCCTCCGCTTTATTTTGATTTGAGATCCATATTAAATTCCTCACCTTTTCGGCCTCATATCTCTTCCCCCTCTTGCTGTTTTTTCTCTCTGGTGATTATATAAAGGTATGAGTCACGTGTGAGGATTAATACTGTCTTTCAGGGACAAAGACGTGTCCCCTTGACCAGTTCTAAAGATTTCATTTGAACGGGGCCACATACAGAAACACATTCTTTCTTGTATTGATAGTGAGTAGTTTGATGATCACAGAAAATAGGGAGAATTGATGTTTTTCATGTGTCTGGTGAGCTTAAATCATTTCATTTTATATTTTGGATTCACGCAATTAATGCCTAATTTAAATGCAATATCATGTCTCCCCATGGTGTCTACTGGGAACAATGAATACAATCAGAAGCCAGCGTGATCTTAATTATTAAAACTCCATAGTCTTTATTGGCTTAATAGTTCTGGTTGAGACACGAGCGCTCCACGACTCGACGAAGCCGACGAACAGTTCATCAAACTGACCGATCCGGGAAAGGAAACGGCCTTTAGCGGCGTGATTAATGGGGTCAACACGCCGCTAACGGGGGGACACTAAAACATGTCATTTTAATCATGGCAACGCTTGCGGGAGAAAATGATTTCATTACCATTTCCGAGCATCTCGCTGCACTGCGCGTTGAGGGAAAAAATTTCCTGCCCGCGTAAGGATTCCAGACGCGACGACTGTCGAGCCGTGAGCGCGAAAGCAGGAATGTCATTCATTTCTCCCCCCCCCCCCGCCCCCCTCCGGAGAGCGGAGTCGTAATTGCAATGATTGTGCAGTGTTTTACTCTAGGAACAGCATGCCGTCAGTGTCGGAGCTTGTGAACTTTGCATTTTTATTTTTTTGTGTGCGCTTCCATGTTTTGTCAGTGGCTGTGGGGATGTAGCGTCGGTGTATTTCGCGAGCGTTGACACATGTTACTGGGCGAGTCCGCGGCTAATATAACCACGCTGGAAAAATGTTTTTGTTCACAGACCGCCTAACAGAAACGGCAGCTCGCCCGAGCGCCGGTGTATTTGTCACAAGTAATTAATTTTTCTCCCATAAAAACGGCCATTGGGATGATGGAAAAGGCGGGTTCATTAACCTTCCTCACCTAAGCTTCCTGTGGCACTTTACAACGTATTGGTCGCTGGTTCCTTCAACCGCCCGTAGCAGAAAAAAAAATGTGCAGAAATGAAATGCTTTTCTTCCAAGATGGCTGTTTTGTTCGGGGAATAAAAAGGATTTGCTTGGCAGCTCAGTCTAAAAATTTGTAGTTGCTTCTACCACACTGTCACACTCTGTTTCTTCCCCTGCCTGAGACACATCAGAAGACGTTTTGGAGCCCACCTCTCTTTTCTCATCCCATCCTCCCCCTCCCAGTTTGCCACTATTCCCTCCCTTCTGCCGCCTTCCCTCTCTATTTTTTATTTTTTTTCCCTCTGTTTATTTCAAATTGACATTTTATGTACTTTAATCTCCATCTGAGAACGACGGGTACATCCTGCAGCGACTTGGAAGCGCCAAACAGAATGAAATATATAAGTACATCTGAATGACCCGGGATAACGATGACAGGAAGCCCAGTGGTTGGTCATTTTGCGTTTCGGCTTCAAAACGCTCTCCTCTTTCTACGGCTTTCTTCCCTCAGTCGATGCACTCGCAGCCTACTCAGATGTGCTAAAATATTCACAGATATTATCACCCGACTGAACGGAGCTTGTTAAAAGGAAAGGGAGGAGCGTCCGGTCCCGTGCGCGCCCTCCCACGGCGCACGCAAATGTACTGTATGCACTCGAGGGGCGTCCTGACAGCTTGACTTTATCTGTAGGAAGAGAAATGGACTTCTTTATATTTCGTGAGCAAATGAGATGATGGGTTGCGAAAGGCGCGGTCGCCTCTGGGCAGCATAACAGGCTTTAAATGTATTAAATGTATCCTCGTGACGGCTGTGTCGAGATACAAGCCAGAGGTTAAGGAAGAAATAAGTTTGTACATATTTTTCGGTGTGTTTCCTCATTCCTTTCAGCGCAGTAACCCCCTCTGAAGTGCCGCGTAGCATAAAATGGAAAAGGACGATAAGCTGATAATAATCTGTCTACATTCATAATTAATGACAGATTTTACACCTTTTTAAATTAAAGACTGATTAAATACTAATAACGTGGCTGTCAAAGTTAATAATAATGCAACAATTTCCATGACACGTAATATTATAATTATTATTTTACTCATAATTAACTTAAACGGGTTGTCAGCACCATCGTACGGGGAATAACGAAGTGATCGAAACAGCAGCAACGCTGCAAAAAGCGAGCAGGAGTGTAGGGCAATAATTTTGCCCTACAGGGGGCAGTGATTCTACCTGTAAACAAAATGAAAGGAGCGTAAACTGTTAAAGAAACTGGTCTTTTGAATGACAACTGTGCCGGCTGAGAGCAGCCACCAGACCAGACTGGATACATGACAACAGAGATGCCTTATCACCTCTATAAAAGCAACAAACTTTCAACAGCAATAGCAAAATGGGCTTATTTTTGAGATGATTCTGGACAGTATCTGTCACTGTATTGGATGGTTGCATTGTAATAAGATGTATTAGCATAAAGCTGCATCTACAGCGTGAAAAACTGGAAAATGTCCCTAAACTGTACATTTGGAAGAAAAAAAAAAAGAGATATCAATCTGCATAGCTGAGGCAATATGCGAATACATATTTTAATCCGCTCACAGCACTTTTAAGCACATGCTCATATTTCTTTAAAGGCCGTTCTCCTGCAGTACTCCACATCCAGGACCCTGTCCCAGTTAAATGATCCATTTTTCATCCGTGTTTCTCTCTTATTTCCCACAGAGCTACCTGTGGCTATAATTGTCATTTTACTTTATGAGTTGCAACATGCCGATGAATTATTCTCTGTGGTTTGACCTTTTTCTGTCACACTGTAACAGAACCCTTTCTCCGCGTGGTTAAGTCTCGCGCAGTGGTGGCACATTTGAATGAACACTTCACCGAAAATATAAGACAGGCGGTTTGAGTTTTCAGCTACTTGGGGGAGTTAAACTTTATATCTCCAGTTCTGTAGTTGGATAGAGAAACAATTTAAACTATTCTTTACTTGGAATAAGTTGATTTAAGTTTAAGGATGGTTGTAAACTACACAAATGCCAGACTGCATCTTTTCATGTGTCTTTACTTGTAGCTCCATTCAATTACAGCCAGTTTGCGCGTCTCTCCGTGGAATAGTTTGTACCTGATGCCGTGATAATTGAAGCAGATGGTTGATCTCAGCCCTTGGACTTGGAAGACATATTTGAAGGTGCGGTGTTAAGTTTCGTCGCGCTCCCTGCGGCTCTCGCTTGGCTCCGCCGCCAGTCGTTCATCTTCACAGTCGTCGCTCGGATCATTCGCAGTCGTCCCGCCGCCCCGCGAACCCCCCCCGAGGGTGATGAGGGAGACTCGTGGGAGATTCTGAGGGGCTCCACGCACGGCACCATTATCAGAGCCCGGTAATGGATCGCCTCAATGGTCGGCCTGTCACGGTCAATGTTTACCCTGACATCACATGTAAAGTTCCCCTCTCCTGGTGAAATATTATATCGCTGCAGCGAGGCGGTGATTGTTTTGCCAAATTGGTTGTCACTGTGTTAGCGGTATAATTCCCTCCTCGCCCTCCTCATTGCTCTTTGTGCCTTTCTGTCCTCATGTCTTGCCCGTTTTTTTTTTTTTTTTTTTTTTTTTTGGGCTAAAAGAATAATACACCAGTTTCCAGGCAACGTCATCGGCGAGATGCGGCCGTGGGCAGCGAACGATCCAAAATGAATGAGAGCTGATGAGGAGATCAACGTGAACTGTCGCTGTCACGCCTAAAAGTGCACGGATTGGAAAAGTAACGAGTGGGAAATTTTTATTGTCTGAGAAGGAAGCCTGCTTGTTAGCTCAGGGCGCAGAGCTGGTCGTTAGCGCCAGTGGACCGGTCACAGGTCTGGGTTTTTATGAAGGTGGTGGTTTCAACCTAAAGCTGAAGGAATGTTTATTTTGCTTTTCCATGAATATTAACAGCATTTAGCAAGTGTTTGAGCAGAGAAATGGCTTTGGGGAGAAAAGGTATGATATCGTCATGTTGATTATTTTCCTGAGGGGGAAAAAAATGTCTCTTTTCATGTTCTGGTGTTGCCGATCAATATTACTCATTAAATCCTGTATTGACACAGTTTGTCAAGAGAAAAAAAGCTCGAATGTTAAATCTGTAATGTGGGCTTTTGTAGCGTATTGTGTCCAGTGACTGCTACATTTTGAAGCACATTACGAGTGCAGCAGCAATATCATACATGTCAATACTTTCAATATATCTATCTATATATTCTATAACTTAATTCAGCATAACACAATGTGATTTAACAACGTTTAAGGCCAAGAGAAAAGCAATTTAACTAAAAGCTGGGGGGAATTTTAATATCACTGTCTGCTCTTGTTAACTAGGTCTCCTCCGTGTTACCTGTGGACTCTGTTATTACAGGTTCTACACTGTTTTTGTTCATTGGTTTTATTTTGACCCCAAGTGCTATTGTTGGTCTAATCCATAATCTGAGTAATGTTGGATGTGAGGACCTGACAAAGGGTCAGAGTGCTCCTGATTGGTTGTCAGCAGACCAATCAGAACCCCAGAACCAATCAAAGGTTCAGATCGAGGAATATTTGATTGTGATTTGACATGTGATGGCTAAGAATGCGTGTACGTAAATATTCAACACTACAGAGGACTTTTGGGGTTTCCAGTAAGCTTAATCATTCCATATTGGGTGTTGAGGTTCATAATTAGTAAGATAGACATCAGTTTTTGTGCATATTAAATGTTTTTCTTTGCTCAGGTAAAATGTGCTGGAAGTTACATAATCTGTCGATCAAGCCTGGATTAGTAAAATAAGTGAAAGCAGTTGTGTCTGTGTTCCATCAGTACGCAGGGTGTGAACAGTGCGAGCATGTGTCAGATGTGGGCTTGTATGTAGAATAACTCCTACATATCGATTGCAGCCAGCTGACATGTTTTCATGTCTGCGACAGTGCCTTTCCACAAATGGCACCCTGAGAGACAGCTATGTGTTTACCTTTTCTGATCTTCTCATGGGCAGCGTCATCTCCAGGAAAAAAAAAAAAAAAAGCTATTGTGGTGCTCAGGGTATGGAAAATCACCACAGGCAAAATGAGTTTGACATTGGTCCATGGTACAGGCAATGGAGGGTGACATATCCAATATCGGGAGAGTGGCAGGGCTAAATATTTTCGTCAGGCCACTGGCGGCACTGAGGTGTGGATGAAGGGTTCATTTGGGTTTGGATTTGAAAACAGCATTCTTGTGGCTCTAACTGCAGGTGAATGTTTCACCTCTGCCTACCCCTCTTGTAAACAATCACAGGACGCAGGAGGACAAGCGTGAGGGCTTTTTCCTTACAAAATACACTCGACGCAGCAAAAGAGACACCGGCCCCGATGGTTGGTAGTAGATTTAGAACCGTTGAAACAGGCCTCTGCATCTAATTTAATTATTAATCATGGTTACTATGTTTTAATCTAATTAGAATTATATGTATCTTCTTGTCAAGAAATCTACAAATTTACTTATACAATGAACATTTTTACCAAATGTTTGCTTGAGGTCAAGCACTTGCACTTGCAAGACAGTATTTTAAATATTGCTGCATTCGTCAAACGTTTGCTCGCTTGCTAGCAGTCTGCAACTTTAATGCCTTAGTTGGCACATAGCTGCGTTTACTGTAAGGTCTCGGTCAGCAGAATAGTCGAGCAGTTATTTGGATGCGGATCATACCGAGTGCACGTGCTTCCATGTGCATATATGTGTGTATTATACGCATAAAAATGGACCCGGCTGTAAAATGATTACTCCCTCACACTAGTTCAAAACGTCGCTGGCCGATCTTCACTGTCACCACTGGTATTAATAATTGCTTGTTGCGCGTGTCATGCATCAGTGCGGTTGCCTAATGAATCACAAGTTCTTAACGTTTTTGCGCGCCGTCCAGTAAACCGCGGACTTGTGACGCTCCGGTTTCCTGAAACTGAAAGCAGACAAGACGGATTTGAGGCGTCACAGATAAAGTGCTGTCCAGCCCCTGTGGGAGAAGGGACAGCATCATTACTCAGTGTTGGGAGCCCATGTGTGCACCAAGGCCATCCTGCCTGAGCAGATGTATTATCAGCCAGGGATCCCAACACATACACAAGCTATCTCAGGGTATTCAGTGTTTTATTATGTAATACTCAACTTTTATAACTTTATAAGTACACTTGATGTTTTATGTGAACCCTTTAAGACATAAACATCTGCCCATGGGTGAAAAAAACAAACAAACTTGAATTACTCACCAGTACTCAAAATTGAAAGAACTGGGAAGTTGCACTTTGTGGGAAAGAAATCTGCCATTACGGTAATGATGACGCACCAAATGAGTTGTTTGGAGTCATTTTGTTTGTAAAAATTAAGTTAGTTATACCTTTGGGACGTCACAAAGGTCTTCCAGACAAAAGCTGAACTTCCCAGTGTTCAGTCACACTTTAAATTCGCCAATAGCGCAAACCATTGTGAGTTCCTGTAATTCAAAAGCTGCGAGCTTTAATGCGTCACCGATGACACATTCAGCTCTAAAGTGTTAAAAGTTAACCAACTATAAACATGCATCTGCACGTTTATGTACGGCTGCGCGTCTCACCCGCATCCGCCCGCTACAGCTGTTGCAGTTGTACGACGGTGGTCAGAGCCGCCTCGTCCTGCCAGGCTTTCACACTTGGCCACAAGTCAACTTCCTGCTGGGATAACAGCCTGGGGAGTGTGTCACAGTGGAGGAAATAACCTGGGCAAATCGATGGAGAGTATTTTTTATTTGATTTTTTTTTTTTCAATGCCAATCAGGCTTTTGAACACAGAGCTATTTGGAGCAGCCTGAGCCGTCTGCACTCCGAGGTGTGGATCCAAGGTCAGACCTTTTAGAAATCCATTGTCACAGCACCATTACCGTTTGAAAGACTAGACAATATGTCACCGAAGAAACCTTGTGTCTTAATAGAACATGAAAAACATGTTGTGCTCACCTTTTCTTTTGTTGTACACTTTTGTGGCAGCTTATCCACCCGTCTGATAAGTTGATTGCTTAGCATTGGGTGATACATACGTAATAACCCTGCACACTATGAAAGGGTCTGCATGCTAGTTTATTTGGGAAATGAGTAAAAAGACCCTCCAGTAGATTGTGTAATGCTCCGTCTTCTCCTACTCGTGCAGTGTGATTCTCTGGTGCATTGCAGATATACTATATATTTACCTGGCAAGGGAATGACTTATCTTCTACTTTTAGCAGCTCTCTGTATTAGGAGGAGTGAAACGGAGGAGAAAGGCCGTGCCATGCAGATGCCGCTCCAACCAGGACTCAATTGTTGCTCTTATTAAGAGGCCGATGGAGCTCCCGCAAACATCCTCCAGCCAGTTTATCCACCATTTATCGACGTTTCCCTCATGCAGCGAGGTGAATCAGAGAGACTTCTTGTTCTCAAATACAGCATGAAAAGATACAAGTCAATTTCCTGTATTCCCAGCAAGTGCTCAAGGCTGCAGCATCCTGCTGAGATCAATTTATTACATCTGTGTTTGTGTTACCCCGGTCTTGTTGTGTAAAGAATAGGTTGGAGAACATTTTGAATGTGTGGCATTTTGCGATGACTTAACAGCTTCTTTGCACTCGTGTTTTTCTTACGCTGCATGTTAAGTCTCGTTTTCGCACGCACAACCTGAGCAAATCTTGGATCACATACCGGGGTAAGACAGCAGTGTTTGGCATTCAGACGTACTTCTGGATGGAAGAATTCCATGTCTGTTCACACATGACATGGGTAGATTAGATTTTCGGCACATTACAGGAGCAGGAGCAGCTGCAGCAGCAGCAAGGCTGAAGAACAATGCAAGTTAAAAATTCTTGCTACCGAAGACAAAAACAAAAGGATTTTCAAAAACCATGAATTATTAGTGTGTGTCGATTTTATATCTTCATAGCTTGAATGTTGATGATGGATGCTGCTGTGGGAAACCTTGACCGTGAACCATCAGAAATCTTTAATGATTTCGTTACTCTGCATTTATCTGGATTCATATGGTATTTCACTCACTGAAAGTCTAAAAGACACAAGTCAAGCTGTTTTATTGCAATGTTTCTAACATACTTTTACAACTGAATTTTTTTTTTTTTTTTTTTTAAGATCTAGGCAAACTTTTAAATTAGAATTAAATTAGAAACAGTGGGGCATGTGGAATATACGCCTTCTTGCTCGCCAGTTCATTAGGTACACTAATGAAAGCAAATGCCTTCTAAAATTAGTCTTGCCCTAACTCTTAGCTTCATGAAGTTTATTGTTTATTATGGTGTTGAGCTTCTCTTTAAAATAACAGTGTTTTCAGATTGGACGCTGCAGTTTGTAGTACAATTGAAATTTAGAACTATTGAACCAAAACCGAAAATGCAACAAGTCTATGTCATGGGTAAGATTTGGTAATCAACAGTAAAATTGAGAAATTTGTACATTTATAACAGCGGAAATCACCAGCATTGTAAATCCACTGTTGTTTAGGGTAATTTCTGTGTGTAGTGGCAATGTGTGGTAATCAGTGGGGAAAAAAACAGACACATGCAGCATGAGATGGAGTTTTAATGAAAATCTGATGCTGCACAAAAAATAAATATGCATAAAAGTCAATTATGCTACTAATCTTTGACATATCCAAGAAAAAATCTCCTGTTTCCGATCAAGTTTTATATTGAAAGTAGGTTATTTTGTACGTATTTTTTTTAAATAACTGGCATATGAAGGGTTATCATTTTGAATATATACTTTTTAAATATTTAGTAGTTTTGATCAGTACTGAGATTTAAGCAAAAAGAAAAAAGAACAATATTTATCAATATTTTTACAGCAGTCAAAGTTAGTGACTGTTCAGTCATGAATAGTAAAAGCCCAATGTTTATTGGACCTATTGAAAATGTCATATTTTCAAAATGTATGTGAAATTAAGATTCCTCACCAAAAATCATTCCATTTGTAGAAGTTCTGAGGAAAGTGAAACCCCTCTGGCTGTTTTTGCCACGGACAGCGCATAAGGGTTAATTCAGTCTAGTTTAACAGCATCGCGAGTTGAATTACCACTTTTCTTGCACTGTTTCAGCATTAGTTTTTATACCCATTACCAAAAAGCACTTATCATCTAGCCTTTATCCTTTATCAAGGCTAAACTTTAAAGCTTCTGTAGCCTCCAGGCAAATCATCCACAAAAAGCAGTTGATCTACTGTGCCCGAAGTGGAAAAAAAAAAACAGATTTTTATCCTCTGGTATGCTTAAAAACCCAGCTGACTTGAGTATTTAAGTATTTATTCAGAAAGTCCTGTTCAAGTCCATCATCCATCAGTTCAAAAGTGTTAATAATAAAAATCCATGTATAACGCCTAATGTTTGAAATTGCTACAATATTTCTTCAATAGAAAGACAAAATGTTATGGCCATTAACACAACCACACATTTAAAAAAAATACGCTAACATTTGGACATTCACAGCATTCAATGCAGCAATAAAATGCAAAGTTGATGGTTATACCCTTTCACCACGTTGCAAACACTCCTTATTCCCATGGCGGTCATTTGAGTGGCATAATACACAGTACAGTGTGTTACATTAATGTTGTTAGATGCTATTTTGTAAATGAAGCGTCCACATTTGGCTTCCATTGTTTTTATATTATTCGTTTCAATAAGTTGATCTAATTGGTTTTGCTTTGTTTGTTGTTGGTTGTCTTTGAGTTATAATGTCTGGGGCTTCAGTCTTCGGTCTTGGTTTGGACCATAAAGCCCATAAATATACGTGTCTCCACTTCCTTCAGTTCAGAAACAAAGAGTTGTGTACAGCTGGCAGTCGATTTTCAAATTGCTCGCTAAGTGAGCTTGCTGCCCATTGCTCCAGGTGTGATCACTAGGATGGGTTAAATGAAGAAAACAAATGTGTGTTCATACAGTATGTAATGCTATGATTGAAATTCTAATGAATATTTCCATCAGCTTGTGTCCTCCGTTTCCATCACAGTCACAATTTGAAAAGTATAAATATATGTATCTCTTCCTTTGCAAGGAACACAACTTTAGTCTTTCCATTAACTTGAATCGCACGGTGGCCGTTTTATTTGGTGTCATGATGTAACAAGTTACTACTAAATGTCAGACACTGTAAAGCTGTCCACAAAGGTCCACATTGGCTGTGTCGCATTTTGGACGACTGTCAACATTATGTCCCAGACACTGCAAAGTTAAATGACTGAGCTCAGTGAAGCATCTTATCTGTGCCCCATTTCTGAAAAGCATAAAGACACATGCCGGTTGCACTAATCGACAGTAATACATACCCATTTGTGTCTTAGCTGGTGGAGTGCTTACTCTGGGAACATGGCCTACCATTAGCACTCTGCCATTTTCTTTGACGTGGAACCATAAACAGTGGGCATAGCACACTACTCACCAAATTAAATCTCTAATTCACTTTGAAGGCTTTACAGTATGATAAATAATGCCAGTTTCAAAGTTGCGTACAGTGTACAAAGTGAGCCCCTTAAGAGATTTTTTCCTCTTAGAATGCATTCGGATTCAGGGTTGCTTTTTATGGACTGTTGTCTTGTGAATAGCTTTTATGCTGAATTATGGGAAAACCTATATATAGGTTTCAAGTATCAACAAGCCCTTTTTCCAACCTAAACGTGGTGCCCCATTTTCATGTCGAGGATTCAGTTAGATGTTGAGCCGGCGCCCAAACAAAAGACAAAAATGAACTGTCAGAATGAAGAGAGATAGAAAACAACAAATGAATCGATTTGTGATATGTCCCTAAAAGCATATTCCTTTACTTGCTTCTATTTCTCAGAGTTCTTCCTTGTTTTTTATGGTATTGGAGAGCTTTTCTCATTGACCTATACAGCCTCAATATCCAGAATGAAGTCTTATCAGAATATGGGTCTGGTGACACACCATTTGGATTTCATTATGAGGCATGTTTTAAGTGATGCGGACTAAAACGTGGAAATTGGAAAGCCAACCAATCAGAGACATGTTGTTGTGAACAAAATCAATTGCATGCCACTTATATGTACCTTCCAGACTATGATCAACAATTACAGCTGAAAATATGCCAAAAGTTTTATTTTTTTTCTCTCCTTATCCAGGTGAGTTTTAGCAGTAAAAAAAAAACATTAGTTGATCTCTGAGACACAAAGAATGGAAACACTCGAGCTATTCTTTGTTGGCAGCCTCAGATGCATGTGGCTATTTAGTGCAAATAATTACTTCCCCAGACTAAGACGCCTTTGTGTGGTGATGTAAAAAAAACCCCAACAACTTTTGACACTTTTCTCTGTCGATGCCCACTTCAATGCGTTGCGCCATTCATAGCTTCAATAAGACTCCGGTGATCACATCATCCTTTCAGATTTAAAAGGTCCTTGGAAGACGCTCTATAAAGGGCTGCCTTATCTCTTCAATGACTTTCAGGAACATTGTAGGGTGACCAGGGAGATCATGCCTCCCTTTAATTGTTCCAGTTGGAAGTAATCAATACACAATCAGCTGTTGTTTTTTATTTTGCCTTATAAAGGAGTGGTGTGGTAGCTCTTTCCCATTGTTGACAATGTCACTGAAGGTAGATATAGTGGCAGTGGATATAACTGGAACATTCAGTGCAAAATAATGCGATCCATTACAGCTGGTATGGAATAAATGCTTCCTTTGTAAAGCTCATAATGTCTTTAAAGCTCTGTCAGGTCAGAGTTGAATGAACTCGGTGCTCTGTCTTTCTTTATACGTCTTTGGGAAGTTAATGATAAATGAGAACTCCATTGACGTTAACACATGATGCCGTCAGTTCAAAACCTTGAACTTCAGCCTCCAAGATGTAGAGATTACGCATTTATCTATGGGGAGTGCTGCCTAGATGCATATCAGCAATCACACAAGAATGCAAATGTATTAATATTTGATTATTCATTCTGTGACATTTGTACAATAATGAGCAACTACGCTATTAAACCTTTAATGAGTTTTAATGATCTGTACGCTGAGCTATTTGTGGAGTGCTGGGGGTGTTGTTTGTTTTGTGGCTTCTGCCGATTCCAAGATACAGTTTTCTGTTGTTCACTACCTGGAGGCTGATGAATGAGATATTAACAGGATGCTGTCAAAATGATTAGGTCTTGTGCAACTCATCTGGGCACCAACTCGAACTGGCCACACATGGAAACGATATTATAGATTCAACATGAAAAATAAAGTTGGCGATTTGATAAAAGATAAAGTCACAGAAATGATAATAATGGATACCAGGCGTGGATGAGGCTCACCATTGTCAAGATTTTGTAGGCTTCTTCTTTCAAGAATTTCCTGCAATATCTCAGGAGACAAAAGAAAAGCATAATCATCTTAAAGTTAATTATGCAGACGATACCTCGCTGTTTTTGCCTTTCAAATCCAGCTGATATTCAGAAGACTGTCTAGCTAATAATAAAGCTCCTAAATCTTCTATGCAGCCTTTTTATTTTTAGTCTGTCACTCATCAAATTCTTTAAATTCTACAAAAAAAATATCAAATTACCTGCTAGGAACTAAGATGTAAGTTTGAATTTTGAAAGTATAAAGAGTTGTTCGGTTTTGTTTTCATCAAGACTGATTCATTAATAGCCGTCTGCAATTTAGGTATTTTTTGACAGGGAGCAAGTGATTATTTTTTATCTTATAATACATCTTTGTATTGTGAGCTGTTCATTCCTTGCAGCCATATCAGTTTGTAGCAGCTACAGTTTTTATAGCAAATCAAATAGAAGACCAAATTCCTCTCATTTTTGCCGTCCTGCTTTGGGTAACGGTGTGTTTTAAAATTGATTTCAATCTTTTATTAATCACCTTTAAAGCAAGCGTCTTTCCTGTCACCTCTCTTGGATTTTACTTTATATATCAACTGTATTGGACCTAAGATCAATAGGCAAAGCTGAGCTGCCTGCGCAAAAGTGAAAGTGGGTTTAGCATTACCAGCGTGATCCCTGAAGCACTCAGCAACTTGATTTGTAGTATAAATGTCAGATTTTTCTCTCCCTTACCTCTTAAATGATTATATCTGCATAAATTTTACACACCAATCTCTTCGTCTCGCTGCATTTTAAAGCTAAATGCATGGGCGCGGGCAGAAAAATATCACCCTGAAACCAACAAAACAACCACGCTATCGCTGCGGTCTGAATGTTTGATGCGCGAGTTTGCTCAGGGCAAATTAGCCTCGGGTTACTTTACTCCACCCAGTTAGCACATTATTTACAACAAATCCCCTCACTTATTTGTTCGTTAACTATTTTTTTTTACATGGACACATGTACACGCTAAATGCTTCCAGGGCCAATCATGAGTGCGGATGAAGTCAAAATTGATGCGACTCTCCCAGATAATGACTTGTGGAACGGTCAAGCTGGGCCCATAAATGGAAAAATAATTTTTGTGTGAGAACCAGCCAAAGAGAGATCTCACCTGCTGGCAGCATATGGGGCTTATTAAGAGAAGCTCTGTGTGCTTATGGTTTTGAAACCAGAGTCAGGTATTGTGAACATCTGTCGATTGGACCTGAGTGAAAGACGCTTCAGTTTAGGGCTGAGGTTCAAGCATCGTTAGACTAAAGTATCGTGAACTAAACAGTGCAATGTAACTATTGCTGCACCAAGATATCTTAGCACCTTCTTATATTTGTGTTATTCTTCAGATACACCAATATATGTGGTGCATGTGGATCTAAAGAGCTGTCTGGAGACTGAATGGCAGATGAATCATGTGCACATTTTATACCCATGAACATGGGAGTTTGCATTTGTTCCGTCTCTGAATCCCCTTTAAGTCCAAATTGCTTTTAATTTGTTTTGATTTAAAAAGAAAAAATCCTTCCAAATTACCTTCTGTTTGTCGAGTTACCTGTTTGTTTAAACGTAGCTTCTGAGGCTGAAGATTACAGATAACACAGGCGTACAGTTTGGAAGTGAAGCATATCTTATAATTCCACCAAGGACTGATAAAAAAAAAAAGCGCAAGTTCTCATTAGCACTGCTTTTATCTTAGTTGCAAATGTTTGCCTGTCTTTTTGTTGGTTTGAAAAGGGGAGAAAAAAAAGGTGTTTTAATTTTGGAGCATAAGTTAGAAGTTAGAAGTTTCTGATATGTGTGTTTAACAAGAGAGCTTCTTCCATCCCTGAAGATATGTAAATCGTGTTAATTAATTGCCTTGTCATAAAATGTAGCATCTTTCACTTAACAAACCATTCGCACTGCAGTGTTACTGATTATTTTAAGCCTGGGGAAATGAAAGGAAACCTTCCTTCCATAGATCAAAACACATGTTTAGTCAATGTCATCGAGGCCATCTATGATGCGTGCCAATTCCATTCAAGGCACACTTTGATAACATTAGATCTTGAGTTTCTCTGTTCAGACCCTGAGATCCCTCAAGACTTGTTAGCAACATTTCAGTTTAATGAGAATCAAGTGAGTACTCTACCTAGCCAAACTGATGGTGCAAAACCAACTACTGCAGATGATACGAACGCTGGCTTTGGCCCGGTCGATATGCTGGCTGAGATACCAGGTTGGCCCTGTTGTTCCTGTGGTTCTCCATGCCAGTGTAGCAGCAGGTGTCACACCTGGCTGCGCACTAGCAGTTTATTAGGCTATTGTTCACAGCCTGTCCACATGTGCAGAGGAGAAAAAAAAAAAAAATCCTTGTTTTTCATTCTCAGTTTCCCAAACACTACTGCTGCTAACACTAGCTATTGATCTGCGGCGTAAGTAACCATGTGCTAGCTTCGAAAACAGATTGTTTTCAGTTGCAGCGAGCAGCTCTACTGTGATGTGCCTAAAGCTAAATCTCATAAATCCTGTGTCCTTTCGCATAGATGGGTCCACAAATTAATCTTATTGGTATCAGTGCTATGCTATCCTTATAGATTCCTAATATTTTTTTTGTCTGGGTTTCCAGCATTAAGAGTTTTGTTATATCTGAACGCACTGCAGTGTGTGTCTCGTGCTGTCTTTGTGAAATGAAGCCACGGTTAAGCCTTGCTCTCCAACAATTCTTTATTTTTTTTTCCTAGCAACGTAGACTTGTCCTGGCTGAGCTGAGACCCCTGGTGCTCCCTGTCTTGGACCCTCTTCAGTTTGCGTTGGTGTGGATGCTGCAGCCGTCTACCAGCTCTGGGTCCTGCCACCTGCAGAAGTTCTCTGATGACTCTGCAGTAGTAGGGTGTATCAGACATGGACAGGTGGTGGAGTATAAGACACTGATTGTGGACTTTGTGGAGTGGTCCCAGGCAAACCACCTACTCCTACCTACTGAACGTGGACAAGACCAAAGAGCTGGTCATTGACTTCAGGAGGAAGAGGACATCAGTGGAGCCCATCACCATCCAGGGCCTGGAGGTGGAAGTAGTGGACTGGAACAAGCACCTGGGAGTCCACATGAACAACACACTGGACTGAAGGGACAACAGTGATGGACCTGAGTAGACTCTACGTTCTCAGGTGAGGTGAGGTTTCTCATCTTTTTGTATCAATTAAGCTACTATGACCAAGCAATTTCCTTTGTGGATCATTAAAGTCTGTCTAAGTCTAAGAAACATGAATTGGAATAGAAATGGCTAATGCTCCAGTAGGTTAGACAAGTTTTACCTGCTTCTCAACTGCCTTGCCCATGTGCTGAAAGAGGTCCAACTAACGATGCTAAGTCCATTCCTCTGAAACTGAGAATGTTTCCCTCCTAGTTTGCTTCATTGCTGGATCTACCGCAACCGCACACGGTTTCACAACAAATCAACTGATCTGTGATGAAGTTGTTATGATTTCTAAACATTTTCTTTGATTTTGACAAATCCTGCTTCTTAATCCAGCTTAAAGCATATTTATATGCTTTCTCTGTATCGACTTGTCTTCAAAATTTGAATGAGTGTTTGAACACGGGCAAATAATAACTCCCATAAGGAAATATTTAAAAGTTACACGTCCGCTGAGATTCAGAATCAGTTTCCACTTTGAATTACTAGCAACATGTTATTTTTGTCACTCGAGGGAGGCAACAGAGAAAAACAACAATTTGATAACAAATCCAAAAAGTAAGCAGCCCCTTTGCTTTCATAACTTTCATAACTTTCATATTGAGATCCTCAGTCCCTAGCATATTTTCTAAAGTCATACGCTAGCCGCCAGTGCAGGTGACCTTTCCTTTTTCACGCTGTGTTTGTATTCGTCATTGCCGTTACGCCTATTCATAGCAGCTTCCTGTAAGAGGATGGGGGGAAAAAATCTTCTATTTTACAGCTTTTTTTCAGCGATGGCCTTGTGCCTTTTTCCTTCCTTTCCATCAACTTTATATGATGAAATATTCAAATTTCATGTCATAACCAAAAGAAATAACGTAGCTAATATAGCTTTGCTTTGCTTTAAAACAACAGAACGCTTACTCTCCTCGAATCTAATGGTCTTGTTTCAAGGTGTTGTTTTTCTCACAACGTGTTCTCACCGCAGTCCATACAGTGGTGGTGTCAAGATTGACTACACAAGTTTAAAAAAAGAAAGGAAAAAAAAAATTGTGTTGTTCCTCCCATGCGCTATCCGTGTGGGCTGTGCTGGCTGAAGTCAAAACAAACACAATTGTACCCATGGCCAGCAGTCAGGAAGAGGGAACAGCATCTGTCTAGGAAGGCTGTTATTTGTTTTCCACAACTTTTCTGGTTTTCTTTTCCCCAGGACGACTCTCCACCTGCTCAGAGGAAGACATAACACAAAGCGGGGAGCCAAAATGCCAGACGCGACCCTACAGGGCTGTCAAATGATCATCCCTGCCCAGCGTCCGTCAGCTGTCCGGCCCATCCAAATTAACATGGTTAACAAGCACCTGTGTGTATACTCCTCACCTCATCAACACGGAGAGGGCATTTTTTTAGAAAATAAGGGCAGGAGGAAACCAACTAGCTGGCCACTATAGGTTCTCCGGGAGGTCTCGTCTGTCTCTTCCCGATCCTAAATAAGCACCCTGGGATATCGACTTCACTTACTTGGGTATTCGTCTTGTGATCCTATTTCTTATTTTGTTGAAATTGATTGAAATGAAGTACACGCCAGTCAAGTAAGAGTTTCATATTGAACTTTGATGCACATTAAAAAAAAAAAAAAAAAAAAAGTCTGTACTTTAGCTCCCCTGGGCAATAAAATCAGTGAGGGCTGCAAAGGAGCACCCTCCACTAGGTTGCATGGTAAAGTTAAATTTTCCTCCCGTACAGGCAAACATTAGTGCTCTGTAATGATGTGAGCAGTAGGATGGTATAAAGTATTGAAGTTAGGGCACCAGAGGGAATTCTTCTAACTGTGTAATTAAACTTAGTACGGTGAGGTATAAGCTGGTTTGAGGAAGCTTTTCTCTCTGCTTTGTTAACCTAATCTCACTTTCTTGTACGGGCGCAGAATTCGGGTTGTTATCCAAATGCCCCATTAGTTTTATCGTTTTTAAACTTGATCCAGCACGGCCTCGTCCGCGCAGCCTGTGAATTATTTTGCTTTTCCGTCTTCAGAATGAGAAACGGCTCGCCCATCATTCTACACAGGCATCCAAAAAACAGTAAATAATGCACCGACGCTGAGCTCCTCAGAGATGAAAACCAATGAATTAACTATTTCCTTTACTGAATCTCTGCTTTCATTACAGCTCCTTTGCTTCGCTCACCGAATGCGACTCAAATCTGTTGCCTCCGGCTCATTTCCCCCTTGTCGGGTTCACTTTTTGTGTTCCCGTTCTCATTTGTTTCTTAAAGTATGCAAGGTGCAAATGTGCCCCTTGTTTTTTCATTAGCACGGCTCGACCAGCGCGGGGTTTACTGACCTGGGAACACCAGGTGTACTGTACTGTGCCGGTACTTTGGAGCGGCAGCACTTCATTAGTCGAAGCAATTACTTTTGGGCAGTCAGTGTTTCACCTGTGTTAGATGAGCGTGAATGCGTGCGACTAATTGGGAGTATGGACCTGCGCCGCATGGACGAGCCACTGCCACCCTTGAGTGATTGGGAGGGATGGAAAAGTTTTCTGTAGTTTGAATGACCTTCGAGGAACAGAGAATTTGATCGCAATTACGAGCGATAACCCACAAGGAATAGTTTTTGACATTTTTGTTGACATATTGTACTGTTGTTTGAAGAAGTTACAATATGTCTGTGAATGGTAATCGGGTTTTGGTGCGAGTTTCCTTGAAGACGTTTCACCTCTGGTCCAAGTGTTCTTCAGTTCTAAATGACTGGTGGGGAGATTAGGGTTTTATTTGGAGCATCTGTGGGTGGTGCCCACCTGAAACTCAAAATTAACATTAATAGACAGAAACTGTGAACAGGGGTGAATGTTTTGGAGGAGGGATGTTAAGACTGTAGGTGATAAGTGGTGTCTCAAACCACTTCCACTGATCAGAGGTGTTGGTTATTACAAGTTTAATTTAGTACATGAAACATGGAATGGAGAGGCCAACCTGCCTCTAAAAGGAGATGTAGTCAACCACAATGTTTTCAAACTCAGTACCACAGCTCTTTATTCTCCTGAAATACACAATTGTGAGGATTCTTTTTCATTGACACTCAAGCATAGGTCTTCAACCGGGGGTGGACCCCTAGGGGGTTTCCGAGGTACTGCAGGGTGGTCGCAAAATCTTTGGTTGATGGTTGAAGAGGAGGAATGTTTGTCTGGAGTTGTTCCGTTGGTACTTGATTGTGGCCGGCAAAGGTTTGCAGACCAACTGAAATCATTCGAATGGGCCTAATATGCTGATGGGTAGTCATCTGAGTGCCGTGGAGTTTAATGTGTTTACGGCAAAATGGCTCCAATCGGTTGCATCCAGTGAAGAGTTTAGTCTGAATCTGTTGAAACACACCTCATAATGAAATACAAATGGTGCGTTACCAGACGGAGAACTCTGGCTACAACAGGCTAGCTGAAATACAGATGGAAGCCATCTAGTGGTTAGTGGTGGTATTACTACCCGACTTGAAAAGCAGAAAATTGTTAACAATAGGCAAATGTTAACGTAGGCAGTTAGAATTTTATGTATTAAAGTTCTTGGTGACATGTTTCCCAACGAACACAGTAATATCACCCAGCGAGAGGCTTCTCTGTTTATTTCTTAGTAAACTCACATCTCATCTGCATAATTATATCCTCCCAGTGCAACGTGGGTATTATTCTTTATCACCTCGAATAATAAACTCTTAGCCCCCTTGTTACCAAATTATATAGTTGCTATAAAACCCTACAGTCAGTGCACTTTGCTGCACCCCCTTGTGTGACACATTCAGTTGATGATCAACAACAGCGTCAACATTTCCAGCTTGGCTCTGTTTCTCAGTAGATAAATGCACTCTCCCCAGGATCCCATCCAGTCTCTAACCTCTTCAACACTTGCCTTACTTTCTTAAAAAAAAACATTAATTTTAGGACTAATTAGATCCTGAATATTTCGTGCTATGTCGACAGGTGAGTAAGGTTCAAAGTTTACCGCGAGACACCCCGCGAGACAAAGCCACACAGTCCACGAATGCAACAACAAGGCCGGAGTAATGTAGAGCAGTGCTCCCGTTCACCCTCCTCGCCTCCTCAGGTGACTCAAACAACACCACCAGAAGCAGACATATGTGCTCTGCTGCAGGGCTCAGCTTCACAGAACATGTTGTGTAACGCACACCACCTGCGTGGTTCCTGTATTACTGTGGCTACAGTCTCTAGGACAGGCTCAGCAGAGGTCATTTGCATATTATATCACTCTAGGTAAAAGGGCATAGCGACGATGACAGAGAGTAACAGAGAGAGCGGAAGAGAGGCAGTAAAAAGCAGTGTTTTTATTTGAGTCATTATTACCAGCAGTTCAAAACTGGTCGGATTCATCTTCAGGACTTGAGATGCGCTGATGGGTGAAAGGCACGAAGCTCCGAGGTAGGTTGTTTTTTGACAGTTCGCTCCCTCTAACAGGACACGTGTTTTGTAGCCAAACCTCTTGTGATGCTGTCTCGTTCGCTCTCCTTCTCGTGTTGTTGTTATTGAAGCGCGATCCCCGCTCCCGAGGCTAGCTCGGCTCTCCGGCCTCGGCGGCTACACACTTGTCTCTGCTTTCCTCCCGCTGTCTCGTCTGTGGCGGATCAAACGGAGCGTCCTGACAGCTGCTTATCTTATTTGAAATCATTTAGCGAGCCGGTCTCCGGGCTGACTGCTGTGCTGAGAAAGAAGGAGAGGTTTACATTTCAACCCTTTTTATTTAAACAGTAACCGAAGAAACTCTACTTTGGTTCTAATTTTGACCAAATATGAGGAAATATTAACATAGTCACACTCGAGCAGTTTATCTGTTGAGTCAACATGGTCAGGCTGTGAACTTTAACCCGCGCCCCGCGATATTCCTCCCATGCTAATGATTTACACTTAAGCTGCTTTAAAGAGGAGCAAAATGTGAGTATGTATCTTCCTACTGTATGTTCAAAACAGCCTGTTCTTGAATGACATGTCTTAATGATTCATTAAGTGCTAACATTTATCCTATCATTTTTTTTTTTATCAGTGCCATTTATTTGTAATGAATGATTAATTAGCGGCTAAAAGTGATTGACAGGTTTCCCCAAGTAGCACCGAGCTTCTCCAAAACAAATTACCTGGAAAAGCTGTCTTGATTTCAGTGACGGCATTTAGAGTATCGCAGCCTCAACTCCCGTTTAAGTGTAAGTACACTTTATCCCCGCAACATCGAGATGGAGCGTCGTGTTCACAAATAATCAAATTGTTGAAGAGGTTGTTCAAAAAAAAGAAAAATTAAAAAAAAAAAAAAAATGCTTTTTGGATGCGAATTACAAAACAGCTGTTTGCCTTCAGCAAGGCCCAGTTATTCCACTCATTAGAATTAAAGAAGTCTGTGTTAAAAAATACATTTAATAAGCAGGTAATTAAACAGTCGCAGCACAATCACTTTTCACCCACACTCTGAGAAAATAAAGATGAATAAAGATTCTGTGCGCTGCAGGTGAGTGACTGGATTCCCCAGACTGAATAATTTACTTGTTACTCTCCAAACTAACGTCGGTGCAACGATTGCCGAGCTCGCTAACACACCAGAGTGCGGCAACAGCACGCTGCCATATTGTCCTCTCAAGTGTGGCATCGCTTGTCAACTCAAATCAGTAATTATGGGTGTCTGCACTTATCTTTCAAGAAAGTACAGTAAAATGGATAACTAATCATTTTCCAATTTTCAGTGTTCATTCAATTACTTGTTGTGGATCTAATAACGGAGGGGATGCGTTTACGTCACTGCCCCCCTGAGTGGAAAAAAACATGGTGACATGTAGCTGTTAATATGGTGGGACCAGGAAAATGTTGATTATCAGCTCGACAATGATCCATATGAACTAGTATGGATTTGGAAAAGTGGAATAGAGGTCATTTCAGTGATGATTATTGTAGCTAAATAAAGAATAGGGAGGACGAGTGATCACAAATATTGCGTTTATTGTTTTATTGTCTTTTTTATTGCTGGAACCGAAATAGTTACTGTCGTCTGGAACTACGCCAAAACAACAACATCCATAAATGTATGACTTCATCAGACAATACAACATAAATTAGTAGTACCTGACACTAACTATGAACCACAACACCAGGTTTCTGTGCATGGATTCCAGCTATTTCTTACTAATGTAGCAATCCATTCACTTCTCTTTTCTTTGGCGGTAGGAGATATCTGTAAAAATATATCTCTGACTGCTTTTCAAATTTGTTGGTACAGTTTGTACAGCAAAACAGCTTTTAGTGCAATAATGTTAAGAAATATACTTTATCATAGGGTTTACGGTATGAGTGCACATGTCTGCGCTTACTTTTTATTGACACATAAAGGTCATTGGATCATTTATACCGTGGAATATTGTCATCAATAGCACTGTCGTCTCCAGCTTGGTTCATACGCGCTTGTTCCGCCGCATTCTCATTGGTTGGACCATCTCTTGTGGTATTTCCATAAAGAGAAAAGTGCTGTGTCACTGCACACCAATTGAACACACCAATTTTGATCGCAGCCAAACAAAATGCAGACTATATGGTCGTTCACTCAGAGTCGGCTTCAAATTGAAACCATGTGGCTTAAACTTTGCAAACAGCAATTTACATCTCACAGCTGAACAGCCAAAAGTCGCCTGAAAATGTGAGACTGGTTGGCTGTGTTTTTACATGTCATTTAAACATCATATTGTTATGTTAAAATGACTTAATATGCAGCTAATTCTCACTCAGGTTTGGCTGATAACTCTACTAGATATTTTACTCTTTATTAATCTACTAACATTCCCATTTCCTTCCCCTGTAAGAAGTTGAATAAGTACAATTTTAGCCAACAAAGATGCTCTTTAGTTGACTTCAGCCCTAGTAAGCCGACTTGCCATTTTCAAAGCTTATATTGGCTCTTGGCAAAGCTGGCACAGAGACAGGCATGAAACTCGCCTGCGGGGAAAGCAAGGTGCTGACAGCTAATACGGTGCAGTAATACAGAGATACAAAGGAGACTCTTGCAGCTACCTCAGACGGATGATTTCGCCGTAGAAACATCGAGCCTCATCTTGTCCGTGGCGTGGGGTGAAGGCCATCAGAAGTCCATTGGTCAAGGCCAGATGTGTCATCATCCTCAAATCTAGATGTTGTTCCCTTTGCACCGACCGAGTGATTGCAGCAGGCAGGGCCGAGATTACGTCTGAAATTGGTGTAAAATATATATAAAGAAAAGTAATAAAGTGTAGTTTTCGTGAAAGCACGTCAATGCGACGAAGCGATATGAGAAAGGAAGGAAAGCAATGTTAATATACGCTTAGTCGTCGGTTTATAGCTCTCACTAAAACTAATGTTGTCTGAAAGAGTTGTTGAGAAGTTAATGCAGCAGCCCTGAAATAATTCCAACCATTGTGAAGGCTGTGAGATTGAAACCGTTTTAGAGAGGCGTTAAGTCAGTGTTTCAAGAGTTTGTTTTTGGTGTTAAACTGTTGTGGTATAAATGGTGTGGAAATAATGCTAAAAACACTTGTCAGAATCACAATAACATTATACTGTTAAACTGCTCGACAATCTACAGTCCTTATCCAAACTCAGAGAACATAGGTCTTCAACAGGGGATCCACCACCCCCAGGAGGTCAACTGAGGTACTGCAGGGGAGGCCACAACATCTTTGGTTGATTTGACATTTCTTATATATATATATATATATACATATTAATTTCCCACCACAAATTTAAATTTCTTTAAATACACATTAACATGAATCCAACATATTTTAGCAAAGGTTGATATGGGCTGTAAAAATTGTAATAGTAACGCATATTTATAAATGGCACTAGGCTGCGATTAACATAGAACACATATAGTAGGTAGGGGGTTAATCTTTCCATCAGTTCAGGGTCCTTGGCCTAAAAAACGTTAAAGATTGTTATAGAAGCTTTATTTAGTTTGTGTTTGCTGCAGGGCTGCATTACACTAATGCACCTAATAAACTGTCAAATGGGTGTTAGATTCACAACCAACAACGTTAGATTCACAACCCAGGGACACCGGCCTCTCGTGCTCCCAACACAACAAATGGAACCTGGGCATTTTGCCACATTTAAGGAAAAATAAAAAAGGTTTCGGAACAAACCGGGGGTATGAATGGACCAAGGAGAAGTGTATTACGGTGTGTTTTGAGAAGTTTCAATGGCCATTTTAATGCTTTCTTTCTTCGTGGAACTGGGTCAGACTTGGAGTTCATTGAAACACCACTGATTCACGCGGTCTCCTGTGAAGGAGAAAGCCGGTAGCTCGACACTCTCAAAGCCCGTTGGTTTGGGGTTGTGATATTTAAAAGGAATGTTTTCAGTGTCATTGTGCTGTTGAGACAGCTTGTGTTCAACAACCTTTCAGTGTGTAAAATCCAAATGATTTTCATCACGATGTAATAGATATACTTGGGTATGGATAATGCTACCACATTTACATGTCTATTATTTTAACGTGTCTCTTTGAACAAGTATGTTTAGAATGAGACGTTTAAATCACCAGCAGAAACAAACCAGTCATTGGTAAATGTAAATATGAGATCTAATGAAGAAAAGTTTATCCTAAAGTAGCGCCTGTGTTCTGTTTCTTTTTGAGTCTTTTTTTTTTTTTTTTGTAAATGCCTTCTAAAAGAATGTGCAAAATATTTTTGGTGTTGTGGTTATTAAAATTAATGTAGAACTAGGCAAGGCCCCCCCCCGCTGTGCTCCCATTGTGTTTTCCAGCCAGTGAGTTTCAGCTACAATCATCTGCAGACATCATCTAAACAAAAAAAGTCAGGTGGAAATAAAAGCCTTCAATTTCAGTCTGTTCAAACTTTCATTTTTCTCTGTAATAATTCTGACTGTCTGAACACAACTCAAAGTAACACCTGCAAAAAGTGACCTGCACCATGCCTGTACTCCATATGGTTCAAGAACATCTACAGTTTACTTTCATATCCCTGTTAACTTTTGTTCAACAGTAATACAAATAATATATACTGTATAATTATCTCCTTGTACATTCTCACAGATATTAATTTCCAGTGTGGGTAGAAGGAATTTGTTCTACTTTCGCAGACTTTTTTGAAATAAAAATTCAAATAATATCTTCATAATTCTTAGTCTAACAGCATAATTGTTATTTTTATTGATATTAAGTGAGTCAAAACCTGATATTGGAAATTATTCTATTAGGCTAACTAAATAAGACCTACGTTTAACTTTTGCACAAATTGTAAATATCTTCTTGAACATTAATTTGTATATAATTTTTTTGTGTTAGTAGCAGCAGTTCTTACAGTGGGGGGTGAAATTCAAAATAATAAGTTTTAAAAGACACCTGCACACCAAACTAAACTAAAACTAAAATATGTTGGATTCATGTTAATGTGTATTTAAAGAAATTTAAATTTGTGGGGGAAAATTGAAAAAAATATACATAAAAATGTCTAACCAACCAAAGGTCCCTGCAGTACCTGCGCTGACCCCCTAGGGGTCGCAGACCCCTTTTTTCAAGACCTATGGTTTAAGTAAGCAAGTTTTCCAAGATTGGTCTGGGGTCCATTTAAAATAATGTAGGTATCCTGATAATTATAATTTCTAACAGATGCTAATTTACAGTAATTCTGACAGTTGGAGACAAAATTCATAGTAATGCCTTTCAAATGAGATCTGCACCCTCACTGTACGTCAAAAGGTTCAAGAGAATTTTACTCTAATTTGGCACGTGTTGCAAGAATGGTTAGGTGTTAATACAAATTCTTCTTCTCTAAACTGTACAGCATGATTTCCTGCTGCAGTAGAGAGCTTCTGATGGAGACAGAGGTAGACAGAGAGAAAAGACAGATTGAATGAAGGAGCGCAGGGACCATTCTCCCCTTCAGAGGGCTGAGGCGACCCCCCTTGTAACTGATGTTGCAGTCATTCTCCACTGTCCTCTGCTCTCATGCGCTAAGACAAATATCTGTTTTCTCTTTCGATCATCCTAGGGGCAGAAATAATGCACTTTGCCGTCCCTACTCCCCAAATGCCAGGCATGCATCAGCACTTATGTCCTCTCCAATAGTCTGCTCTCTCCCTTTTTTTCCTCCACTACATTCTCTTCCTTTCTCCCCCCGCCTCGCTCTCTTCTCTCATGTCTTTCTTTGGAACTAATGACACCGTGAAAAGCTGGTGCCAGCGTCTGATGGCCACAGTCCTGTGAAAAGCTCGTCCACAAAGTGGCAAAAAGACCTCATTTCAATTATTCTCTGTGCTCCTAGTGGTAGATTAAAAATGATGGCGTGGAAAACACTTCACACTGTATGTTTTTTTTTTTTGTTTTTTTTTCTGTGTGTGTTTTTTTTTCCTCAAGAGAACCGCGTTCATTGTGTTTGGAAACGTTGCGGCCACAATGCAAATCACAATCACGGCCCCTCTCTTGTTCCTTGTTATCTCTTCTTTAGATGCCGAATCGGAAAAGAGTCCTTGAGCTCGGGCTTCTCCTCAGTACTCCCCCACACTCTTGCCATCTTTTTCAGACATCTTTTTTTTTTCTCTGATACCAAAACAACTCTCTCACACACAGATTTTTTTTTTTTTTTGACATATGGCTTGAGTATATTCTTGGAGATGTTGTTTACCCTTCATGCTTGACGTGCTTTCAGAGTGGAGGTGGTGCCAAACTGTCCTTCTCTTGTGCATTACACGTTTGAAAAGAACGGGGCTTGAAAGCCGCGCCAGTGAACGCAGCACATACTCAATTATACCAGCATTTGATGGAATAGAGTGTCCATGCATAGACTAAACCTCAGTGTAACTAGTCAGGTCAGTCGCCCCTCGCTGTATTCTACAGAAGGTGTAAAATCAATGCACTGAAGGCTGAGGCAAATAATGAATAGCTCACTACGAGAAAAACTACAGTGGATGAGGAGAATATAGTTGTAGTACACTGAAGACAGCCTCCGGTAAATGTCAGAAGCATGGAATGCATTTGATAGCTTGACAACAGAAAGCAGTAATGACATGATTCAGTGCAACTGCCCTCTCCGGTAACACAATGCATATCCTGTATCACACCATGCTACCGAGCACTCAAACTCATCGTACCATTAGAGCACTTATTTTGGGAAAGCATCAGTTTTTTCCCCGTGACAGTAAATAAAACATCCACGAAGTAGCATTAAATAATGTAAACACGCCGAAAAGAAGATGGGACCTGCGCTCGAAAGAGGAAATGGAGCGTTAAAAGGCAGCGCATTTGTCAGGTCTGCCCCCGGGCTGAAAATCCCATCCCAATTCCCACCTGCCTCACCTAATGTACATACTCTAATCTTAAAAGTCTCCACAGGACATCGGATGAAGCGTTCCGCAGCGCGTTTCGGACGCAGACAAATGGCACCCCTTTGGTGCTGAATATTAATTAATTTCTAGCAATAAAATACATACAGAGCCATCGTGGCGTGTTGTATGTTTTTTATTTATTTATTCTGTTTGCTTTTATGAGCAATGTTCTGAGGATGAGCTTGCAGTGAGAATTTATTCTCCTTGTGTTGCTTTTTTAAGAATGTGTTTTCATTTTGTCGGATAATTATAAGCTTGTTATTTCTTGAACAACAACAACAACAAAAAAAAACTCCATTGTTGTGCTCCCTTGCACTCAGATATATCTTTAAAAAAACTCATTTATTTATTTTAATAAATTATACCCAGAGCGCCAAAGTGTGGGCGTTGCGTGGGCGTGCGATGGATTGGCTCCAACTACTACTATTATACGCGTAACAAAAAAAAAAAAAAAAAATGACACTCCCAATAGCAGCTTTCCCAGTTGTTTGAAAATGTCATTCAGCCAAGTTTGTACCGAACGCATGACATTAACGGAGCGCGCGCGGTTAGTCTTGGAGCGAAAGGATTCCTGTTCCGCCGAATGGAAGCTCGCGCTTAGGCGATATATTCACAGTAGTCAGCGGACTGTCAGTCGGGGAGTTTTTAATAAAGGTCATATTTGATGTAGCGGCGTAAAAAATGGCACGGCAAACCTATTTGTTTATTATCTGTGTAATCATAGTTGAGTAGCTAGTAAAACATGTAATATATATTTTACAGCTGCATTCGGTCTGTGCAGAAAGCCATGCAGTGGACTCCGTTTTTTTTTTTTTTTTTTTTTTTATTATTGTTCTCCGCTACAAGACAGATTAATGGACTGATTTTGTTGGTCAGTGAGACAATGTGTGGAATACATTACCTATTTTTCTTTTTAAAAAAAAGGAAAGAAAGAAGACTGGTTTTGAACTAACAGTTTAAACAATATATAAGAAAAGAATCACATGACCCCTTAACAAAGTTTGTCATACTGTGCATCCAAATTGAGTAATCTCCGCGTGCTGAGACACTGCCCCGTCCTCAGAGTTGCTGAGTGGAGGTGATAATAATTCTTAGAACAGGTGCTGCACCATAAGCCCCAAGGCCTGGGGAAGTGAATGATTAGTGGCACTCCCCCAAGATGCATTGCTCTTCTGTATTAAAAACCAAACTCTGCCTTTTATTCCCTCCAGGGTTTATTAAGTGGGCCAGTTGCCATAGCGACGCTTTGGCAGGATATTGCCGGGATAAGCCGTAATGGGTCTCCTGACGCAGTTCACTCTGCTCCTGTGGAAGAACTTCACTCTCCGGAAGAGACAAAAGGTACACATGCGCTCGCCGACACCCCTTCACAGATCAACACATCTGCTAAAAATTTGTCACTGATGGGTGTAGGGGGGGGGGTGTTTGGTGGATGTGGTCCTAGGGTTACGTTATCAAGGGCAACTAAGTTATTCATGGGAGGCAGAGGTAATAGGGGGGGATTTACTACGAAGATTGTCTCCTATAGAAGTAAGCCGCCTTTAACTCTCCCACTAGAGAACGAGAACAATCTTACCTTAATGCCGACCAATTCAAAGTGTCACCTTCAATTTTTGGTGATCTATCTCTTGCGCATGTTATGCCACAGCTCTGGTATTTTACCTCTAACAAAGCCAGTCATCGGCCTCACCCAGTGCCAGCGGATGGGGAATGTTAAAAGCTTTGTTTGAAGGGCGAATGCCCTTTCTGTCCCTTCTCACGGCCTGAGCTCCTGCACGTTACCCAACAGGACGAGCCTCCTTCCTAAAAGAGTCAAGTCGCTGCTAACATAAGACGTTACCAGACAATTAAAGGTTATTCATTTTTACTTTTACGCTAATATCCCAAATACTACATCTGCTCTGCTGTCGCTTCTTTCTGAAACATCAACTATTTATAGTTCGCTTAAATAATCTGCGGTCCTCCAGCTGAAATGTCAACTGCTTTCAGTGCTTCACTTCAGACGTTAGTTCAACTACGCTAAGTGCTCGCCGAGGAAGAACTCGGGGTATCGGATGCTTTCAGGGATGACACTTTAACTGATTTTTACCTGCTTTTACACCTGCCGCATTTAGTCGGCTTGATTTGAACTGCAGCGCGTTGGAGCGCCGCTTCTCTAGAGGAGGCGTGCACGCGCTAATTGCACTCAGGTCCGCCCACACCAAGGTCCTCGAGGGGAAGTGGCCTCGTCCGGTACCGAAGAAACTCTGAAGAAACGGTTCTTTGACTGTAGGAACATGATCCGACCTTTGTCCAAGCCATATGCACGGTGTACTGCTTATTTTCACTACACTGGCGCCCTTGCTCTGCTCAGACATTGACAGAGTTAACGAGCTCATGTGATTTGTAATAAAGCAGTTTAGTTCGTAGGATTCTTGGAAGGACCAAGGTGTCAGGCCGGAACAAACAACCTGTATGAGCCTAAAAAGACAACATAAACCTCTTTCTAGGTTCAGCTGAAACTGCAACTCCTGGTACAACATTTCTGACCGACCACTTTAAGACATTGTATCTGAATCGTTCCTGTATCACGGAACGTCTTCTGATTCGTGTAGACGAGACAAACTGTTAATTCAAATGGAGAATGAATAAATAAATAAAAAATAACGTTGGCATTGCGTTTACACGAGTGCAGAACTTTGTAGAATTCCCTGAAAACTTTTTTTTTTTTTTCCTACCGCAATAATCCTCCCTTTGTCACAGACTAATTAGCCCACACATGACCAGCCAATAATACAGTATATAATTGCCTGTGAGAGTTCACATGCTGCAGGAAGATAACAGCCAACACCCATGTGTTGCGACGGCGTTCCTCCGGTCCAAAGAAGTTGTCAAGGAATCTAGCGAGCCCTGTGAGTCATTATTGAGGCAGATATTGCTGGTACAGAGAGCTGCACTGTGCTCTTTGATTTATACTCTCACAGTGACGATCGGAGTCACATCCACCCACTTGTTTTGTTGGGGGTTCGAGCGCAGCAGTGCGCCTGTTGCCTGAGCGGAACAAAAGACACCACCCCAAAAAAAAAAAAAAGAAATCAGCTTTTATCGGAGTTCATACTTTCTTGGAATAACTCAAGGCGAAGTCATTTGCAATTTTGCAACTTTAGTATCTGGGAAACATTCCCCCTTGTTAATTTTATCAGCCAGCAGAAAGAACAGGCTGCTATCTTTTTTTTTGTATCTGGGAGAAATATTCAAATGCGGGAGGACAGTGGCGGTTCTGTTCGTGGAATGTAGGATATTTGGCCAATGTCAACATGAAATATTGTTATTAGACAAAACCAGTGGGAGATAGCAAGGACAATGGTGCTTCTGGAGGGCTTGTGGAGGTTAATGACCAATTATATGAATGCCTCACCAAGCATTTTAAGATTTTATAACAGGCATGAAACTGATTTTATGGTCCACTATTTCACATAATTTCATAGGAGGAGATTATCTGTTCACAAAGACTCCGGTGTCCGATGGCAAATGCCTAGGGAGCCAGACATTGAGAAAGTCCCAGCGATCTCTGTGTTCCCTCTCTGCTCCTTTTCTTTGGAATACATTATGATAATTCACCCTCTCAGCAGAACTACATCCTCGCTGGCACATAGACGAGATGGAATTAAAAAAAAAAAGAATTTGAAATTCCATCTCGTTTATTTGAAATGCATGCGATGCGCTCCTCTCGTCGGTGTTCGCCGACAAACTCTACAACTGAAGATTCCACGTGCGCCTTAACAGCAGCTCAGCCGAGCTGCTCAGCTCAGTTCAGCCGAGCTCAACCAGCGCTTTAATTATTAAGGTTTCCATGGTGCTGTGGCATAACAGGCAACGTATATTGTTGTATTCTCTGCAGCTTTGTGCGCAGTCCGGCGCAATTAAGAAGAACCGATGTCTCCTTTTATTATACACTAATGTGCGCCATCAGATACGTTGTCCAGACATATTAGGGGAGCTGGAGCAGCGCTTTAGCTGAGTAGGAGCTTTGCAGCTGATTTCTCTTAGCAGGTCAGTCCACTGGAGATGATAGGCGAGACTCAAAGAGACCAGGTTGTCTGAGGTTACTGCAGAGAACTGAGTGGGTGAGGCAGGGCTGGGGGGGGTGGGAATTGCTGAGAGATGATGTGACAAGGGGCGCATCAAAGCTAAAGGGCAGAGGGCGCTAGTGGCTGACTGGTGTATATCATTTGTAAAACTCTTCTGAAAGCGCCACAGCCTAGGTCCTCAACAGGGGGTTCGCCACCCCTAGGGGGTCCACGGAGGCACTGCAGGGGGGTCGCAAAATCTTTGGTTGATTAGACGGTTTTTGTATTTATTTTTTTTTAATTACTCCCGCAGATTTAAATTTGGTTAAATACACATTAACATGAATCCAAGAGATAAGGGATAGCTTTATTATATATATATATATATATATATATTATATTTTTAAATAGCATTTAATATAGAACACGTACCCCTGCACTACAGGGATGATTTAACCTTTTGAAGGAGTGCATATCACTTACTATGTAAAGAAACGTTTGCCCATGGTTCGGAAACAACCTGTTGAACACATAAAGCCTTTAGCACTTTGTTGATTTCTCTCCTTTGGGTTGAAATATATAAAAACATGGCCGTGCCACACGGGGCCCTGCCTGCTCGGATACACGAAGTGGTTGAATTAAAGCAAGCGAGCGGTCGACACTTTTCATCCAGGAGAGGATGGAGTGCGGCAAGGAGATGATAAGGAGCGTGTGATAGCTTCAGCTTAGGGAGTCATAAGCAGAGACTGCTCTCTCAATCTTGTGCTTAGAGTAATAGCAAGAGCCAAATCAAAACATATGGACTGTGGCATTTGGGCCTACACAGTGTATTTGCCCCATTTGACAGGGATTGAACACATAAACAGCAGATTATGTGATCAGTCGTTATTAGAAATTGTAGTCAGATTGTCATAACTACTTTCAATCGTCATTTCAATTTGTAGATAATTTTGGAGCTTTGTACTTTTAATTACTGCGCATGGGTGTTTGCAAGAAACACTTCCTCCGCCTGCCAATCAATAGAACAGAATGCTTAGTAGCCTGTAAAACTCATTAGCTAGTTAGCTTAGCTCGACACCTGGGGAGGGAGAAACTACGACTCTGACTTTTTCCCGAGGTGATAAAATTCATGTACCATGACCCCTGAAGCTTGCTTATTTACAATTTACCTCATATCTTATTTATTTAATCCATACAAAGCAGAAGTGTAAGAAGAACATTTTGCTGTTTTAAGCAGGGTTATGTGCTGGACTTTTTCTTGGCTGGCATTTCTTGGCATTTGTCAGTTTATGGTCTCGCTAAGCAAAGCTATCTGCCTGCTGGCCCTTATGCTGAACTAACAGATATGAGAGCGACCTCAATCTTCCCATCAAATGGCCGGGAAGTGAATAAGCATATTTCCCAAAATGTCAAATTTATTAAGAGGAAAAAAACACCCTACTCAGTTTCAGTTTACCTTTCTGGCCTCACACTTTCCAACTCCATCGTATCTTTGGACAGATTTGCTTTGACCACATGTGAGAAGCCATATGTTCCAGTGATGTAATTCATAAGCAAATTATTCAAATAAAACGTGTGTTTTCCTTTCGTGCAGGTGCGTCTGGTCATTGAAGTACTGTGGCCCTTGTTTCTCTTCTTCATACTGGTGGGGGTGCGGTCGACCAATCAACCAATTTACAAAGACCAATGTGAGTACAAGCTAAGTCGTAATGGCTCTCGACAGTCCCCAGCTTGCAGCCAATGCAAATCTCAAAAGCGCCGAGGAAAATCTAATAATCGAGGTGGAAGATTAAGTGTTCGTTTCTATTCCTTTAGGTCACTACCCAAATAAAGCCATGCCTTCGGCCGGCATGCTGCCGTGGCTTCAAGGCATGATCTGTAACATCGAAAACCCCTGTTTAGCCCATCCGACACCAGGGGAGGCACCGGGACAAGTCAATAACTTCAACAACTCCATGTATGTGCTGGCACAGTCCATTTTCCTTCTTTCGCATATTACAGTATATTAGCATGTAACGCAATGTTTCTGGATGTGACTTTCAAAAATGTATTGACAAATTGACCGAGCATGACTCTTTCTTTTTGGTAGAATTGCTGGAATATTGATAGAGCTGCAAACCCTCCTCGTGAACAAATCTATTCTCAGCAAGACACGGTTGCTGGCAGATGATATCGACCAGTGGGCTTCTGTCCTGTCACGGTCTGACCCAGGTAACAGTCGTGGTAATTTTATTATAGTAATCTTTTTGCATCGACGGTTAAAACAATGATGCTATATATATAAAACGATCTTATTCTGAGGGTTATTATCTGAAAGCGGAAACTGGTGAAGAGTGGCAAAGTGTACACTCCTTTTTCCCTTTGTGTAAAGATTTAATTGCCACTGAGTATTGTTTCAAAAAATAATTGATATAGTAAATACGCAGCCTCAGCAACAATCACTCTGTTATGTCTTTGTTAAGTACGCTCCATCAAGGAAAGTATCCCCTTCATGCGGATGACAAGTTGGAGGATTTGTTATTCCCCTTTATCCCTCAAAAACAATGGCGTGTGATTATTTATGATGCAATTTGCCATGCAGACTGACAGATCGTTTGTCTTGATAAGTTGCTACTTTGCATTAGGCTCATTTAGCCTGATGATATTCAGATTTTCATACGGCACCTAATTTGCAAAAAGGCAAAGAGTGGGGGCCGCCGTTCAACAAGGAGCTCGCGGGCCATTTGCATTTCGAGGTCGCTGGCTTGTAATATACAAGATTAAATCCATCAAAGATCTAAGCCTGGGCATAATTAATGGGACTGGCTGTCTGGAGCCAGAGCACAAAAGGTCATTAACAAGAATTGAGGATGGAGTACTATCAAAAGACTACCACGGCAAAGGGGATTGTGTTGTCCTATTTTTTTTTTTTTTCTTTTTCTTTTTTTAACCCCGGGCTGATTAAAAAGATTCAGGTGGTCACTTCAATCAGAAAAGCAACAATGTTCAGGAAGGGCTCGGAGCATGTACCACTTCGCTGTAATCTAACCCCGCCGGTCCGCCCTGAATGCCCCCTAGACACGAGGAACATAATAACATTCGGTAACAAGGTATTATATAAGGTGAGAGTAATTAATTACAGCTGCTTTCACCAAACATTTTTCTTAACTGAACCATGAATAGGCCCAGCATAAGTCACTTCCTCCCCTCGTTTACAATGACTGACTTGCTCATATTACACATTTAATTAATGTAAATCTATTGGAGTCCCAAGTAGAAAGCACCTATTGAATGGATATCGTATGGGAATGGATGTGTGACCACGCTGTAGCGAGAGCCATGCTGAGCCTCCGTCGGCATGGAGAATAGTTGGGAAGCTTTTAACATCTGACTATCTGTTGGCAGCTAATCAGGAGAAAATGTCTGGTTAATAGTCTAGTACATGTTTAGCAACAGATTTCCTCCTCTCACACACTCGTGCAACTCGAGTGTTCATCCCCTACTTGCACCACTGAAGGATTTAATTGCAACTATCGTCTAGATTAGAAAGCATCTGTAATTCTACTCGAAAACCACGCGCGTAACATGACCAAATCTGCATTCTTGAATATCCATTTTCTGTGACCTGCGCGCAGCACACAACTTCCATCAGTTAGGATTATATTATCCCCGGCAGCTGCACTGCAGTGATTTTGAAGACGGAGACGTAAGCTTTAACCTTGTCCCTTCAGCAACAGAATAAATCCTCCAGTGCTTTGTTTAGACTGACCTTCCATGGTGGAATGGCTGCTGTCCTATTAGCTCTGGCTCTCCTCCCTGTTAAGGCACTTGGGCAAATGACACAAGTTCCATGCACACTTCTCCATGCGTTCAATCAGAATGCTGGAAAAAACGAACAAAACTAGAATAGATGCTGAGACAAACAGACTGTAGCTGCAGAATGTTCGCGCTGCACGTAATGATCGAGCAGGATCCGTAGCCTAAAGTATGAACATAAAACTAGTTAAAAACAAGACTGTAAATATCATGTTAACATTTAGTTCAGTCCTGCTTAAATGCTGATGTTAAACTTGAAATCGTAATGGTGGTTCGTCTTCATGTTTAAGCTCAACCAGTCATCCTGAGGAATGTTCTAAGGAACAATGAGACTTTATCTACACATCTGGAGGATTTGTCAGTGCCGCCAACAGTCATTCAGAGCCTCATGAATGCAGAGATTCAGCCCAATCAAGTAAGTACCCGTTCACCTTGTTTCAAATGAAAGAATTAAAATGCTAACAAAGTGTTCAAATAACCGACTGCGCCGAGTGCCAACTGCCCCTGGGAGTCTTTGTCTTGACATTCAGAGTCAAAGTGTCCTCACGTATTTGCTTGACAAAAACGTTATTTTAAGCTTTCCACAGTAGGTAACAGAGAATAACATGGATTGTACTTAGACTAACAACAGCCTCTGCTGTAAACTTCAACATGTGCCTAGAAAGTCCCCCTGGTGGAATTCACCAGCTTTTCTCTTTCTCTACACGCTCTTCAAATGAACACAGTACATTGATATGTATACATTCACATGTATGTTTTCCTTACGTCATCATTATTTAAGTGCTGGCTTTAAATGTCTTTGTGAGGCGCAGAAAATGTGTACGGATGGTTTCTACGTGTGAGGTTCCCACCGTAAAGTGTGGAACATGGGATGTGATTGTGTGGTGGGTGCTTTGCTGGTGACGCTATTCAAAATTCAAGGCACGCCTAACCAGCGTGGCTACCACAGCCCCGTACAGGGACATCCGCACGGTTATTTGGCCAAGGAGGAGTGTGAGATGCCTCTACAATCACCTTACCTAAACAAACCTTGAACTGCAATCCTGAAGGAGTCTTGCAGGAGTTCCTCTGTTTCCTCTGGTCTTGAAAGAGTTCCCAGAGGATCTCCTTTGTCTGGGAACTGTTTCAAGACTGTTGGAAAACCATTCCAGGTGATGAAGCTGATTGAGAGAATGCCAGTGGTTTACAAGGCTGTCATCAAAGCAAACAGAGGCTACACTGAAGAATCTAATATCTAAAAAAATATATTCTGGATTTTATTTACTACTACTACTATTTATGTGTCACTGCACAGTTTTCACGTCTTTAGTATTAATGTGGCCTTTTAGCAGATTTTGTATTGTATTTGGGGACGGTTGGAAGTCCCGACTATTTACATATGTAGGCAAATGTATGTAGGTCCAAGCTATGTGAGTAGGTGGGTAGGCCTGCGTGTGAGTCCCCACTATCCATACTGCCGCATAAGTCCTCACTATGTATGTTGGTAAGTTGTGGTGTGTATGTAAGTCCCCACTATGTCACTACTTAAATTAAAGCAAACACTCGTGCACCTTAAACCTACACTCATGATACTACTGGAACTTGATTATGTTCTGGGAAATAGCTAAACTGACACATCTCGCATACATCTGTGTGCATACAATGTGGTTTAGCATGCTGGCCAACAGCACCCCAGAGGCTTCAACACACAATGATTATATAAAACGAGCGCCGATGCAAAGTTCTGTTGTTTGTCAGCTTCTACTAAAGTTGGTGTTTACTTTCCAGATGATGGGCATCCCGGGGCCAGGCAACCTGAGGAGCACCCTGTGCGAAGGGACAGGTCTGGACGAGTACGTCCAATTTAGCAGCCAAGCTGAAAAGGAGGCTTTTCAAAATGTCAGCTGCTCCCTCACACCACAGCAGCTGATTAACACCCAGCAAGTGCTGCTGCAGAACCTGGACGCCAGGAAAGTGCTTTCCGAGGTGAGCTCCCCTCGTCGTCCCCCGAAGTCTAATTTGAGTTTGATGAATCTTGATGAATCTTGAAGGAACTTTTGCATAGACCCAATTAGCATGATTCTGACAAATCTAGGAGAACTGTGTTTACACTGATTGGTCTTGTGGGGACAATGCGGTAATAATAACGTCTGCTTTTAAAACCGCCTAATTCATCCTCGGCAAGGTCACCTACATCCAGCATCGCTACAAACGACACGGTCTGGTCTAATAAAGGTGACATCGAGGATGCAGATCCAAGCGTTTGTAATGTCTCAAACACTGCTGGTACAGTTGAATCATCTTCTTTTAAAATCAAACTAAAATGATTTATTTTACTTTGTGTGAAAATTAATGAAAAAAAAGCCTTTCCCATTTAAAGAGACGGCACACGGGGGGAAACATCGTGTTAATCTTCCTGTCACACAAACTATATTTTTTTCATCTTATAGCTATAGCTGCAGATAGCTCACAATGACTCATTGAAGTTATTGATGCAGCCGACTCCCTAAATGTGTGGCATTGTGTGGAAAACAATGACTTGTGTTTATGTCCACGTCCAATTTTTGTGGTTTCCAATGTTGGGGGTGCAAAAAATTATCCAAAAAAAAATGTGAGAACAATAGTCAAGTAAGATGAACCCTTACGAAAAATAAAACAACCTTAGCATTTGGAGTAATTATTTAATACTTAACCAAACCAATCAGCTGCTCAGAAAAGTAATCGGCTGCTCAGTGTTTCTCAGGAACATTTTCACAGTCTGGTCTATGTCCTCCTCATGCTGCGAGCTAATCTAGCAACGCCACATAATGATAACCTGTAGTAAATGAATGCTGTATTATGAATGATGCATTATAGATGATATAAATGATCTGCTCATTATTAATTCTAATATATGCATTCCCCTGCTTGCCAACCCTTTTTATTTCCCTTAGTCCCCCCCCCCCCGCCCCCCCCCTTCACCCTTCCTATACAGTTTGTAAAGGCACTCCAGAGAAGTAGTCATACATGTTCACATAAAAAAGCTTTACATTATAAATTTATGAGTGTATTATGAGCTGTGAAAATCGCTTGTTGACTGGCGCGGAGAAATGCAAATGTGGAAGCTTCTGACATATCACAGCTCTTCACAGTGTCTCCTATGAATGGCATCTAAATAAAAATGGCCGCCTCAGTCTGTGGTAGATAAATAGTCCGTGATATATCCTTACGCTGTTGGTTTAAGATCAGAGCAACAACATTTTAATCCACTAAACTTATCCCGTCCTCTGAGAGTAGCTGAAACTGGTGGTAATGGTCGAGTTATTGCCTGTAATGCCAAAGTGCTATTTGTGTGGCAAAATATCCAGTTGAGTCTCTTTATTTGACATTTTCTGGATGCTAGTTCAAGACTGCTTCTCCCGAGACAAAAAAAATAAAAAAAATAAAGTAAAAGCGGCCGCACTCTCCGCAAAGTATTCTGAGCACATTGTCTGCCCCAGCTATAATTCTCGCTTGGCTTGCAGTAAATTGAATATAAAGACAATGATATTCTGTGCCAGCCAATTGGTTAACCAATTTAAAAGTTAAATGTTATGCTTGTCTGGCTCGGTCTTTGACTTAGAGGGATGAACAAAACTTAAATCTTATTAATGAGTCTTTCAAGGCCAGGCCTACCAGTGGGTTATTACTGCAACATTATCTTGATGTATTTTTATTTCGCACATTTTGCATCGGGATCATTTTCTGCCCCATATAATCTAAGCTTTCAAAAATTGCCGTTGTGTTCCTCTGCGTCTTCCAGTGATTTTACTCAAACGCAACGCAATCAGGTGGGAATTATTTATTAGAACCCGTGTTTTCTCTGAATTCTTTTAAACCTCCCCCCGTTCCCAACGGAATGATGAAAGCTCGCACTTCTCCCCGACTTTATCTTTGAGAGGAAATATATGGGACGGGAAATCCAATAAATAAGTGATAAAACAGGAAGTTTCGTAGGAAAGAGCATCAGAACAATTTAAGCCTGCAGGCCTTTTCAGACACAGCAAAAAAAAAAAAAAAAAAAAAAAAAAAGCTCAGACAAGATGACAAGATAGGGTGGAAAAGCTCTTCGGTGCCTCAAGCAGATGGGAAGAAAAGAACAGCGAGTCTTCACTGTTAAGTTCAACATGTTCAACATCGCTGAGCGGTTGCGATATCGACACACGACAACATCAGGAAAAGGACAAGGGAGGGAGTTATTACTATATTATGATATATATTATTATCAGTGAAGCAGTGGGCGGCAGAGGGTGATGGAAGATGGTAAACAAACAGCAACTAACCGCTAATCAAAACTGAGTTTTTCTTGTGTCAGAATTATGTTTTTCAAATATGCATATAGTCATGATTTATTTCTGTTTTATTATGTGTTTGGGCGTTAGACAAACCCTAAAAGCCTGTTACATAAGATCAATCATACCGAGCAGACAGATTAAAGCAAAGCCCTAGTGTTTCCTGCTATCGCAAATATCCGTGTAGGTGACGAAAATTAGTATACGGTGCAGTCAGCTGTGAAAGGTGCAGAGAATATGACTGCGTGTGCCCATCCAGGAACAGACACCTGGGGCACAGTTGGCGCCGCGGCCAGAGTTGGAGACCGGGTTTGATTAGGAATACATTACGGCATGACTGTGTCATTGTCTGGCACCGGTCACGGCCAATCCAACCAGCTCTTCTCAATCCATTTGATGATGTTGTTTTGATGGAAAAGAAAGATCAGAGCAGCTTTTCAGAAGTAGGTGAAGAATGAACATGAACACTCATGGTGAGAGTTTGGTGCTTATGCTTATACGTTGAGCTGAATCTCTGATAATGAAGGTAGATAGGGAGTCTACACACTGGTGGGAGTGAATAGGAATAAGGTTGCACAATGGACAGCCTGTGGACAGAGAATGACAATGACTTTAAAACGCATGGACAAGAGGAATAACCAGGAACGAACTGATTTTTACAGCGTGGGAAAAATGGAAGCGATGAAGTAATACGGCGACAGCCCACATTCACCAGAGGGGAACAGATCGCGAGGGAAAAGATCTTATTGAACTTACGCGTAAGCTTCATTATGACTATTTAAAGTGAACAGATGGCGAAGAATCCTTCTCGCTTAGAACAGAAGACGTTATGGTGTTTTTAAACAGTGTTTTTTTTTTTTTTTTTTTTTTTTTTGTCTGTGTAGAAAGGGAATACGAGCATATTGTCAGTATTTGTAATTCCATTTTCCCACCGCCTTTGGGTTTCCCTGAAGCCGGCTAGATTTTTGGTAATAATTTCAGAACACAATGGGGAGATTAAGCAAATCTAAAAACAAAGTTAACTTGACTTGTTGGGTTTTCTTGAACACTTTTTGCTGCTCACCAAGTAGCTAGAAAGGAGTTAGCTAAATAGTTAAAAATATCTTGAAAAACACCCAACCCCAAAGTCTAATTGCCTTTATTTAAGCTTTAATTTTGGATGTACCTTGGTGACTGAGAACCTTTTACAGATGGCCTGTAAATAAATGACGTTTGAATATACGTGCAGCTTAACAGGAGTCGGTCAAATGGCTTGACTGCATCATCTTTTTGTTCTTCAGACCATCAAGTCTTTCATTTGGAATATGTATGATTATGTAATTCTTCTAAAATGAATTTTCCACCCAGCTTAGCTGGCCTTTAAATCCGTTGCTTCCTGGAGTGGTGGAAATTGAGTTTAACAGCTGCTCTTCAGAAAAGCGTCTGGCGCTATGGTTCACTTTATCCATCTCCTAATGTAACATTGCTGAAATCTCTCATTCCATCCATCACTTACTGGTGATTTTCAGCTGTTTTTGTTCAAAATTGTCAGACGGTCCTGCTCTGTATCAGTCCGTATCTTCTCTTTGTCTGGCCTCCGCTGCATAACGCAAGAAATGATTCTAAATGAACACGCTTGAGACTCAATCAGCGGCCAGGCTATTGCTGAAACTTTGCATGATAGGGCTTTTATTTGCGAATTGGGTTTTATCTAAAAATTCTAATGGGGCATTACGCATTCCGCTCCCGTTTATTTATTCAGCCTTCTGATCTTCCCTTGTCTACCCTCTCCAGACCTTTGTCCCGCATATTCTTCTACGCTTTGTAAATTCATACACTGAAAGACAATACGGGGTCTCCGGAAACAGCCTGCACTTGACACTTGATGCATGAAAATGACGGTGGTTGAAAGGGCACGTCATTTAGTTCTTCTAATTGGGCTCATACTGTGTACCTCCAGAATGTCACTGTAACACACGGTAACACTTGTCATTCTAATGCAGCTTTAATTAACCGGCGCTGGAGAATGATGATGTTAGGATGCAATTTACAGGTCAAGATGCGCAAATGAGTGTGTGTGTCGTCGCTATATAGGAGTTTGAATTGAAGGGTTGGTATGGAGCTGGTATTCTTAGCCAAGGTGCGAACACCTCAGGGATGCGGCTGGACGGACTCTTCCTTTCTTTGGTTTCTCACATATAAATCGAGCCATATTATAACATTGATCTCGTTACAATCCAGTGTTCTTCCTGGAGACCTGGCATTTATGTGGATGATGCATACCAAGCGCGCCTTTATGGCAATAGCAAAGGAGTGTTCCTTACATCCTGGTGTATGCAGTATCCAGTTCTGATGCACCCACTAGAGGCAATATTGACCGTGGACCAGGGTCACCATTGGCACCCTGACTAGTCTGCAGTTACTCAACTCCACAGTGTTCTCTGTCACCTTTCTATTAGTCCAGCATTCCCTTTTTTTTTTGCATTAATCTGTTATCACATGTACTGTACTTTGTTGGACCACTTTTGATAGGAGATACCCATTTCTCTAGCCTTGTCAATTTGGGCTGTTCCAAAGTTGCTCAAATCCTTCAACTTAACCATTTTTCAACCCAAAAAACAGAAACCTAACCTATCCCCACGCAGTGACCGGTGCCACGATGCCAGTGACCAATGATAATGACATCATATTAGAACTGATCCATGTGTTTTTAACAAGAGAAGACTTAAAGGATATTTCTAACAGTCCTTTTTACTGTTTGCGTCCTCCTTTAGGTGCCTTCAGCTTTGAACCTGAATGCAGCAGACACAGCAGCACTGATGAGGAAAACCACTGTGGACGCGTTACCAGTCATTCAGGAGGTCAGTGTTAGCATCACACGAGAGGAATCCGTGTTTATTACCCCGCCGAATAATGTGGCCACTTGTTTTACCTTTTTTTTTTTTTTTTTTCGTCTCCAGTTCACCAGGTTGCAGAACTCCATGAGCTTTAAGGCGGCGAGTTCGCTGGATTTCCAACAGGACGTGATTGGCAGTATCAATATGCTATTGTGTGGAAGGCAGGCCGACTTGGATTCTACCAATGTGACCGTCAGTTTTCCCTCTTCAGGACAGATGGCTAACAACAACTCGGCTTCCATTATGGGCAACAGTTCCGGTAAGTGCTGCGAGCGTCCTTATAAAGCGACGCTTTCGCACAGGACATGAATATGTGGCCGTGGTGAACACAAGTCTGAGGAAATTCTGAATCCTGTGGTGCATAATGTGCTGCATGACAGGTGGTGAATATGCCGCCGAAGGCAAAGAGCATGTTGCATTAAAAAAAAAAAGTAAATAAGTAAATGCTGGGAATTGAATTTGACCAATATATGGTCATTAGTTTATGAATAGTCCTTTCCGAGTTTCTTCTTGCCTTTGGTTTTATGGACTGTCAGTGTTTTTCTACCCTACTTACACGGCAGCGCTTTATACCTTGAATAAGTTTTCATTAACTTGAGCCGAACTTGCTGATTTCATCCTGCCTCGCTTCCTCGTGTCCACGTCCTGCGTTTGGATCCTGCCACATCGTAACGAACACGTGCGTGCAGGTGAGGAAAAATAAGAAGAGTGTTGTGTGCTATGCAGCGGGTTGCACGGCGTGTGGTTGCTTTTGCACATTCAAGAATAGCCACTTGCAGCCCAGTTGGCACCTGGGCCTGTGTTGGAAACGAGGAAACTGCGCTTTCACAGATTATGTCGTAGCCAATGAAACCATCTGTAAATTTAAGCAGGCTTTCACTGAACCTTTTTAGATCTGCCAGCCTCCAGTATAGTGATGTATTTGAAAGACTATAGAGTTTAGTGCGTGTGTGTGTTTGTGGGGGGAGTGCGGTAAGTTCACTCGCTAGAGGCAGAAGCATTGTAGTTCCGTCTTTTAATCTCTTTTGTTTTCTGGCTAATCTTCCCAGTCTGACCGTTGTAGGTCAAATTCTGCTACAATTGACTAATTTCCTTCCTCAGTAACTGTGGAAAGAGGTGACCTTACATCCCCAGACAGTGTTATTGGCGAGCATCAGTCACAGTCGATCAAAGCGGCTTCTTTAATTACATCTAAAATTCGTCCCTGACATGATGATATTTGCTTTAAAAGAAGAGTGGAAACTGGAGTTATTGTTTGGGCCATAAGATGCAAATATGCGGTATATCATATGGTAGTGCTGAGTGGTATGTACCAGTTCATACCAAATACCAGTATTGTTTTCATTTTGATATGAATTCTTAATATACCAGCATATGTGTGTATTTGATTACACAGGATTCGCAACGCTGTGCAACGAGAAACCGTTTCAGACCGAACCGTTTTCATGTAGCGCTTCTAAACTGTCCCCGAAAATGTCCCCTATTTTAGCTCTTTTTGAATGAGAAAATAAAATGCTGCACATAAATGTTGTCTCTATGTCATTACAGACATAGCAGTTTAAATAAGTTTAGACTGTTTATACTATCCAGTGTCCAAGTGTGGCATTTCAATAAGTTGCGGCGAAAAATGACAAAAACTTGCCGCACATAGACTTTAAAAGAGAATCTGGGAATAGATTAAGCGAAGGCAGGCTGCTCTTGCTTAATCGTTGACCAATCAGCCAATCAGAAAATAGTATTTGTCGTTGCTAGGCAAAATAGGAGCGCCTTCGTCAAAGAGGAACTGGAAGTGGAAGTGCTTGATCTGGTAATTACTTCATCACTTAATTTATCATTATTATGATTATTAAAAATCTCATTCCAAGTTGAATTCAAAACCTGAGTGCACTGGATTAAATATAAATAAATATGTCCAAATAAATGAAACTGTAGTTGCTCCCGTCTCTCCGAGATGCAAACGTCCCCTGATTTAATTTCAGAACACGTGAACATGTCATTTTGCCAACCATGACTCCCACTGAGGACAGGACACACTGTGGACTTTCTGTATCATTTTCTTTTTGTGCTGACTCTGCCCTTAAAGAAACCTTCCAAGTCCGAGCGGCCAACACATCTAAGTAAAAAAAGTTGCCACGCTCTGCTTTTCTATAACTGCCTGTCCAAAACAATGCAGTTGGTCTATTTTGATTATATAATAAAAGCCAAGAAAAAGTTGAGGTTTCTCTCGGTGAGTTTTCCTGCTGCGGGTCAGCCTCGATAGCCTTCAGTGACGCGGCGTTGGGAGAGAAATTCAAATCCTGCGTCCGGTCTGTCTTGGGATGTCATTGTCTCTCATACTCCCGATAATGTGCAGAGAATAAACATGGTTCTATGGTACATAAGTTCCTCCACAGCCAGAGCCGGGTGCTCTGCTTCGCTGCTTATGAAAGATTTATTCCAAGTAGCCACATTTGAAATAAGGACGGTATATTCACACTGCTTTAAAAAGCAGGGACTCCGGCTCCCACACTGAGTGTGTTACAGCAGGTGGATGAGTGCTCTGATGCCTGTCTTGATTTAAGCAACCAAAGAGGAAGGCTAGATTGTACAAGCACTTGTGGATCAGCCTTTGATCTGACGTAGTACACTTTGCTCTCTTGACATTAAAGTGTGTTTTTGATGCGTAAATCTGTCTAGTGCTTGAGGACTTTATATCACTGGGAGATGGGCGCACTCTGCATGCGGAGGAGACGTTTGCAGTTGAAGTGACTCTCTGGTTATTTGTTGACCTTGCTGCTTATATTATGAACCCGTGGTAACAGTGAATTAAAGTTTAATGCGTGACTGCACGATTTACAGTTTTCCGCAATCCCACAAAAAAATTTATTATTTTTTTTAAAAATGCAACTCCACTCAGATAGGGCTGGGGCGATACTGCAGGGATGTAGACGGATGAGACCAGAAGACTTTATGAGAGATGTGGCGCAATAAGGCCTGGGGCATTAAGGCATATCCAGGCTTGCATAAGGCTTCACAGATGATTAAAGTCCAATTCAGGGTTTCTACTTGAGGGATTATCTGCACAATTTCGTGGTGATGCTGCCCAACACTTTTTTCCATCACTTTTTTTTTCTCTCAGATTTCTCTGGTATTTCACTTCAATCTCCTGGCCCTCAGGTTCTGTCGTTTTTTTTTTTTTTTTTTCCCCCGGAGACTACTAGAATCTACCTAGCCCTCTGTTCCGATTGATCACCTCATCCAAAAGCAAAAGTTGACTGTGTTTGTCTGATGTTGCCCTTGTTGGCAGATCTTCTAAAAATGACAAGCCACACGTGTACAGTTGCAACCCATGCATCGCCGCAGCCTGGCAATCCGCAACACGATTGAAGGCAGAGCTGCCCTCTGCGCTGTCAGACGAGCCACGTGAACGCCGAATGAATCGGGGAGCAAAGCTGTTGTAGAAAGGTCAGGGCAGGGCACAAATACACCTGTAAATGTAAGGAGACTTGGATTGGACACGGTTAGATTTTCATCGGTGTAGTGGCCTTTTGGAGAGTCTATGCAATTGATTCTAGGGTGGAACGTGCGACACGAGCCAACATATCAACGCTCACTCACAGAGGAGACGGAAAACAGTGTAACCTTAAAAAAAAACAAGATGATCATTGCTCCTATTGGCTGTGCTTTCATGGCTTTTCAACGGCTAAATGTTGGCAGTGAGCGCCGCGACCACCTGGACAGGCACTCAGAAAGTTTTTCTCCAACTTGTTGAAACATTTTCAGGTCAGCGAACCGTCTTCAGCCTGGCAAGCGTCCGAGAATCTTATTTGTTGAAGATGTGTTTTTATTTTTCTCCGCGAGTCTTGAAGAACCCACAGGGGGGAAAAGGCTTTATGGATTATTACACACCTGAATGTTTAAAACAAGACCTGACCTGTCTGATCTTGATCTATGTGTGGACCCTCGAAGACTAACAAACTTTTAATCATTTGCACCTACTTAAGTGCACCTGAATCTATTTTTAGCCCTTTTAAAGGATGGTAACGTTTTCCTCACGGGGAGAAAACTGATTTGGGGCTAATTCTGCAAATATAACAATATTTCATAATTTAAAAAGGTGTCTTTCTTCTTTTATTATTTAATTTAATATGAGTTATAAGAAATGCAACAAAGAATTCCCTTTTATACATCACAAAATATACATAATGTATATATTTTTCATGCAGCTTTGAAACTCCCTGCATGTGCCTGTTCCTTTAGAATGAGCTCTTCAGAGCAACTTCTTGCAACCTCGCGCTCATTAAAGACCATGCAGTCCTGCTTTATTAAATGCCTATTCTTTGGAGAAAACCACACAAAATTAGATTTTAATAAGAAGCCGCGTCCTCCCTGGGAATGAAGCTGCAGTGTAAAGTGGAATTGCATGCTGGTGCCAGGGCAAATTAGCAAAAACGCCGCACCCTCGTTTCGCAATAGGCGGCAACATCTCTGTTAGCATGATAATGGGCGTTTTGGATTTGCCTTGGCATTTCGTTGTGTTGCTCTATGTACAGCCTAAACGGATGAGGAATATGCAATGTGTCTGCGTAATGGCCAATTACAACTCCTTTGTAAGTGTACAAGTACACTCCAAGGAACAGTGGGGTAGCAATAATAAAGGCCAGCAGTGAGATTTGCTTCATAATGTTCCTTTCTTGGTAAACTGTTGACAGCAACTTCTGAGTCATTATCCGGAATAGTTGGGGTGTTCCTGTGTACCAGTGGACCGTAATTTTAAGCTCCTTCAGAATCAGCCCATTAGATTAGCTATAATAGGAAGTAAGTGATTATTATACTTATTGTGCATATTGTGGAGAAATTTGCCTTAAGCTCCAAGAACATTATGACTGCCTTCCTAACATGGTGTTGGTCTCCCTTGTGCTGTCCATTTATATGGACAATATTTCTTCAGCCCAACTGAAATCTTTAAGAGTTTACATAGATTCTACATAAATCGATCGGACAGGATGTGGACCAATCAGCCATAACATTATGACCACCTTCTTAATATTGTGTAGGTCTCCCTTGTGCCTTCAAAACAACTGTGACTCATGACAGAATGGACGTGGGTCTTCTGAGGGCGTCCTGTGGTGTCTGGTAACAGGATGTTTTTAGTGGGGGGCCTTTGGGTCCTATGGGTTGAGGGGAAAGGCCTCAGAGGATCATCCCACAGAAACTTGATCAGGCTGCCATCAAGGAGTGTTATTGCTAATGGGTTGGGGTGCCTGGTCTAGTCCAGGTGGGTGCTACATGTTCATCTACATGAATGTCAGATCCAACATTGCGATGTCACAACATGAAAATGTTATGCACTTCTCCTGTCAGCGGTTTTAATGTTGAGGCTGAGGTGTACACATATTGGTGTCTCTAGAAATATTTAGTAACTGGCAGCCTTTATATGTAGTCGTGCGCTCGGCCCTTTCATGCGGGGCGAACGGATAATGCGTCGTGGCAGTCGCGGGGAGCGAGACTGGCTCACCTTGTAGTCGTGAATGTCAAAGAGTCCTCTCTGCGTCTCCTGTGAGGGAGCGACTTCAGTGACATTTATTCGAGCTTATTTGACTTTCCGCCGAAATTCTGCACGACAGCGCTGGATTTGTACTGCTCGTAGGAAATAAGTGCCCCTTGATTGATGCACGGGGCGGTTCGCTCGGACTGGCGTGTCCTGCTCGGTGTACATGTGCGCCTGTCCATCCGGGCGGCCTCACGCTTGTCTGCTTCTGATTGTCCGTCGAATAAAAGCCTGAAATATGAGTAATGCAGAGTAATAACCCTTGCATGTGCGAGACCTGTGCCAGACTGTGTGTGTGTGTGTGTAGCTCCAGCATTTGTAGTCCACGGCGCCGTCTCACTGTAGTGCTGAGCTGAGCCCATCTCCAGGGTGCAACTCACATTGATTAAATTTGCCAGGTAAGTTGAGGGGCTGACTTGAGGCTCCAAGCAATTATTTGACTGTGGCTAAACCCGGTGCAAAGAACGGATTTTCTTGTTCTTTCAGGCCGTCGCGTCGTAATAAAGTTTTTGTTGTCAGAAAGAAGTGCGCCGCTCTGGAGAATGCGCAGCCTCTTGTAATCTGATGCTCCCTTTAGCATACGGAATATCAAAAACAGACGCATCTTTCACACAACACAAAGTTATCCGATATTAGATCTGCATCCGTGCCTCATTGTTGAGTGGAGCTGTCTGTCCTCATAATCACGTTTATAATCGGAACACGTTTATGAAATAAGGAACGGTGCTTTATGCACGGCAGAAGTGTCCAGACATGGATTCAAATAAACACTGATACGCCCTTTAGGCCTGGCACTGGGATGCAGATGTATATGTATTCTGTTTATTTCCTCCTGGTACAAAGAGTGAGCAGGACATTCTGCATCAGGTCACCACACTGAATGCAGTGAGAACTTGTATGGCGATATTTCTTGGCTTTTTGTTTGGCGTTGTGCCCTTTTAGGCTTCATGGGAAGGCTTTCTCGAGCCTGGAGTGGCCTAGTGTCCTGCATTTGAAAAGATTAACCTTAAATTAATAAATACACACTGACATAAATTACATTATTATTATAACATTCTAACATACATTATTGAACCCTACTGTATTTGTAACTACCAGACTGGTAAAATACTGGTTTAAAATACAAATTAAACTGTACTTTTTGACTTCTGCAACATTTGTCCCTAAACATAGTTAATTTTTTGATTTTGTTTTTTTATAATTTACATCATAGGTGCTGCTGGGTGTTCGCAAAATCTTTGGTTGATTAGACATTTTCATATATATTTTTTTAAATTTTTCCCAACAAATTAAAATTTTGTTAAATACACATTAATATAAATCCAACATATTATAGTAAAGGGATAAAAGGAGGCAAAAGACGTTATCGTTCAGTCAGTGCTTCACTCATTCAGCGATACAGGAGCTGTCTCACGGCAGTTGCGCCGCCACCCTGCTGTTACGCATTTGAAATTTGAATAGCTTAATACTGAATGCAAAATGATGATAATAATGTATAATTATAAATACCACTCAGTCGAGCCATACAGTAGGTAGGGGGTCTCTATTTAATCTCTCGACAGTTTGGGGGCATTTAAATCAGACCTATGATGATTTTACGTTGCATTTAAATGCTGCTTTAATTCTACACGTTCTTGCCATTCAGCGAGTGAAAACATAAAGACGTCATGTGTGTTTTATCATAAGGACAGAGGAGACACAGAACAAAAACCCCACGTTAGCTCTCCAGCTAATCTAATCTCCAAACAGAAACACATGTCCTGTTGCGCACTGTTGAGCTGCGTTGCTGATTAGCCGCAACCCGATACATAGCATGCAAATCAACCTGCAGATGTGATTAGGGTCCAGTAAGAGGCTTCTGTGCTTTTAAATATTCAGCCCCGATGACATTTTGTGCCGCTGACATGGAACCATAGCTCAAGTTGAACTGAATTCAAGGCTGAAAACTGCCTTAAGGGCCACTGACACAAAAATTCCCAAAACTGCAGTTCCTCTAAGGACCACTTGAGGCAGACTCTGCAGACTTGGTTGTTAAATTTCCCATTTTCATCCAATCTTTAAACATTTCACCTTTTTAATGAGGCTTAAATGCATTAAATGACGGTGCTGCCTCAGATTGCTAGGTGCCTCAGCTCTCCTCTCACTCTTTACATCTTTTCCCACATGTAAATTAATTAAGAGGAGTGAAGCATTGCCAAGTCGGTGATGGCTGGTGACACCAACACTGAGCATAACAACTGCTCGCCAGGAATCCTTGTCCATCTTTATATACAGTTAATGGGTGTAACAGCGGCACACTGGGAGCCTGCCATCTGCTGAAAGGAGCGTCTACCCCCATATATGGTTTCCTTTATTTCCAAAAAAAAAAAAAAGATTAACTATGCATTTAAAACAGTCATTATTTCATACTAAGTGATGGCTGCATGTGGTGCTATGCGGACTAAGATAATTCTGCCCTCTCCTTCTCAGGGCATCTCGCTCGCTTTATCAGTCCGTGTTATCTGCAGATGCCGGCGCCGTCTCCGTCTTTAAAGAATCCACTACAAGCCCTTTCATCTCACTGATACGGAGCTGCATATTTTCCTTGAACACAGAAAGTCTCCCAATTTGGAGTCACTTTTTTTTTTTTTTTTTTTTCCTAGAGACATCTAACAGTCTGTTGAACAGAGAGCTGCCGAGGTGTGTGTCACACACATTTCCTTCCTTTCAAGTGTTATGATTGCAGGAGGTGGCATCTGTGCGGTCTGTGGAGGGAACAGCTGGCCAGACCCAGACTAAGGGCCGGCCATTAGCTCTCCGCATGCTGACCTCCCAGGAGCACCTGGGAAAGATGGCCAGCAGGCAGAAAGGCTAACATTTAATTGCGCCGAAAATGGCCGCTAAAATCTCCCTGATGTGGGGTGGGGGGGAGTGGGGGGGGGAACGGTTGCCCTGGTGAGATGAGACGAGGGAGGAGGTTTTTGAGGTTCTGTCGCCGTCTTGACTGGGGAAAAAAAAAAATGAAAAGGGGGCTGGGGAAAGCTCTGATGTAATGACAGGTGTCGGAACAAAAGGGACAGTTTGCGACGGATCAAAAAGCCAGGCGGCCGTAATGGACGGCGGACTTCACGCCTAATTGATCAGTCCTTTGATAAAGCACCTCACTACGCGAGTCGCACATTTTCATTCAGAACAAGCTGGACAGAGTCGAGAGCGAGCTTTTTTAACCACTCCAGGTGCCCCACTGCTTGCAGCGCGGGTCCTTATGTAACTTATTCAGCACTCTCGCAACCCAGCAATATTCACATTGGCAGATAAGTTAAATTAATAATGATCCTGCTGCTGCAGAGTGTATTGACTTTAGTCCTCTGTTCATGAAGCCTTTTCTCATGTGCTCAGCTCTGAACTCTTGGTTTGTGTTTTCCTCTGTCTGCGTGCGATTTTAAGTAATAATTGACAACATCCACCTTGAAAGTCTGTAGTTGTTCTAATGAGGAAGCTGTGACTGAATCAATCGGTGTTTTATTAAAGTGTTTCATCTGATAAACGAATAGAAAGATGTTTCGCGATGAAACGAGCCTTGCTGCCGTCTGTGGAAGCACCAGGCACGTAAACTTTTTAGCTTGTGTTTTTAACTGCGAGCTAAATACAGAGATTCATCAATAGGCGCTTTCCTCCAGTGGTGTAATAATGTCCAGTGCGCAAAACTGTTTTTTATCCACTTTTTGTTCAAGCTGCTCTTTTAAATATTGATGGCAAGGAGATCAATGAATGAAGCTGAGTTGACCTCCGACAGATGGAAAGTGTGAGTAAATAGACAAAAAGAACGGGCGCCGCAGTAAAACAAGCTTTACACATTTAGAAAGGCGTTCTTTGAGCGATGTTAAGAAGGTTAAGATGATGCGGTTGTATTCACCTTTGTCCAAAATCCTAAGTCCACATGACTCCTATAAAGCTAGTAATTACATGCCTCCGCCGACAATATCCTCTAATGAATGGTCTGCACTCCCAGCGCTTTTCTAACCTCGGCACTACAAAGCACTTAATAAAGGCCTTTTAACCAGGAGCGGAAGACTTGCAGTACAAGGCGTTGGTCTCTCTTGCGGCATTTGAAATTAGACCAGTGGACAAAATTCAAAGTGTGGCTGAACACTGGGAAGGTGCGCTTTCTGGGGGAAAATAAAAAGCTGCCATTACGGTAACGACGACGCAGCGCTGCTGGTGGCTACAGGTTGAGGAGCCCCAAGAAGAGAGAGTCGTTTGGAGGAATTTGTTGGTAAAAACGACGTTAGTTACACACTTGAGATGTCATGAAAGCACAGCTTCCCAGTGTTCAGCCACACTTTGAATTTCGTCAATAGATCAAACCGCTGTGATTTACAGTAATTCAAGTACTGCGTCCTTTAACGTGTCACCAGCGATGCGTTCAGGCTGTAAAGCAGGGTTATTCAGTTACAAATTGAATTGGAGCAAATATTAAAATCAAAAATTGTAGAGACACGTTAGGTGCTAGTAAGCAGCTGTTAATAGCAAGTCAATAAAGATAAATGATAATAGAAATATGCAATTAAATTAAATTAAGCACTCAGGTTTGGCGACCTAACCATGTTTCGACTGTTCAGTCAAGCTCCTAAGGAGCTTGACTGAACGGTTTTCATTATTAATTCTACATTCCAGAGTTTATAATTACATATTTTTCATTCTGCATTTTTGGCACTACTGTGTGCTTCATTGTGGACAGACTGTTGCTACTGGGGTTTCATTCCTGGTCTGAAACACTGTAGGAATATCTGAAATCTTGTGAAACACGTTGCACTCTGCATCAGTTAGGTTTAGTTCACAGGCGGGGCCACTTGGAGACTGGTTCTGGGCCGAATGTGGCCCACGGGCCGCTAATTGAATAGCCCTGCTGTAAAGGGTTAAGAATTTGCGGAGGGGTGGAAATGCAACCGCAAACCTTTTGGGTAGCAGTTGAACAAGCCCTTCAAAACTTCTGCTCTTTGATATTGTCTTTAAACGGCGGAAGCCGCCGTCAGTGCTTTTGGGTCAAAGTACTTGTGAAAGTGTTCGGAAGTAATCGATACGCAGAAACAACACGGCAACACTTTGTTAAGTCTGCTCCTCATGATTGCTCCCGAGAAATGGACAAACAAGAATCCTTAATCAAGACTCTACAAGAAAGAGTCATTAACAGCGGCAGCTCTGGTCTGAAGTGCGGTGATTGCATCGATACTGTCCCCGTGGTGTAAATCTGTTCACTTGACGTGCTGCTTAGAGTAATGTAACGTCTCTCAGACTCGGTGGCTCAAGTCTTATAATCAGCCCCTTTTTTTGCATATGTTCTTAATATGACTTTGAAAATAGATTTCGCTCTCCTCTGGACATGGTCGGCCATGCACAATTTAAAATGAAAAGCGTTACTCAAAACATTATTGAACATTCTGTATCGGTGATGCAACGCGACGTGTCTACATGTTTCTAAATTATTAACTACCGTAATCCGCGCGCTTCGGTGAGAAACGTGAAGCCGAAAAGGTCAAAAGGTTTTTTTTTTCACAAAACTCGTAGCGTGTTCGTGTTTGCTCGCTTTACGCTGAGAAAAAGCACGGAGGAGGTTGTTGTAGGAGCCACATACGATTTCAAGCTCCTGTGCAATATTTATCATGTTTGCTTCTCGGGCTCCTCTGTGATTTTTATTCATTTATTTATTTATTTTTTTTGGACAGATCAAACACCTTGTTTCTCCTCTTTCCTCCCGACCTGTGAAACAGCGTACATGCAAGCATGCACACTGGAGCGGCCGGTGTTCCTTTGGTCTCTGCGCTGACTTTCCCTGTCGTCTCTCCTCACCTCTCCTCTCCTGTAGATGCTTTTTGTCAGACTCTTGTCGACACCCTGGAGGGCACACCTGGCCTGCGCTACATTTGGAGCACCTTCAAGCCTTTATTGCAGGGGAAAGTCCTCTTCGCACCTGATACACCTGCTGCGCGCCTCCTGGTGAAAGAAGTAGGTTTGGAGGAAAAATGCAACATATTTATGTGGGCGCTGACTTTTCGTGAACTGGAAAAGAAGCTGAACATGTTTGTTTGAACTTTGTACGAATTCAACAGATCAGGCTCATTACAGTGGATTGATGCCACCAATGTGGGGATATAAAATCGGCATGTCACACATTACACCTTAGAGTAGATAATGAAAATAAATCAGAAGGCCTGTTTATAGAACAAATGTCATGACATGACGTTTCTTCAATAGATTTGCATCATTTTGATAACTGCGTAAGCAAAACAAACAACAGACACGCAGCGAGGGTTTTGCATCGCGAATGCATAATGAGCGCAGGCAAAAACCTGCTGACTTCACAGCGAGCGGCCCGGTGTTGGCACAGGAGGCCCTCTTCACACCAGACACATTCAGATTGTTTACAAGTCAGTGTTCAGGGGTAAATAACCCCATTTACATTCATCGCTGTGGGGGGGGTTGGGGGGTGGGGTGGCAGTGTTACAATGTGATGAGTTCCTTAAGGGATTATCCGAATTTGCAGATGTGGAGCACTTTCATGTCTGTTGGCTCAGCACGAATAGAAGGCTCAGTGGGTATGCTTTCAGGCATGGTAAGGTGAGATGAATGTGCTGTTAAATAATGTGTCTCTCTCTTTTTTTTTTTTTTTGTTTCAGGCAAATAGCACGTTCAGAGCCTTAGCTTCGTTGAAAGAGCTCGCTGATTCTTGGGACGAGCTTGGGCCGCGTGTCTGGGATTTCCTACAAAACAGCCCTCAAGTCAATGCACTAAGGGTAAGAGATCTCTAACGGTGTATTAGCACTTTTTTTATTTTATTGTTTTAAAAGAAAGGGTATTAACTAGTCTCTAGGTGCAAACTTTACACTCAGTTTCTGTTTTACATTTACCCGTTCAAACGTGAATCTACACTCTTGTGCAAACAGTCTGCAGTCTCTCATATTTTTCCACTGCTCTCCAAGGAAAAACCATCTCCAATCCACATTTTGTCTTCGCGGCTTTCAGACTTTTAGACTGTGATAATATCTCCAAACACTGAGTTTCCTTTTTATGTGGAGCATCAGAGGCGTTCCTTGATTCTACAGCACATTTCCTGACCATGAGAGAAGATGAACTCGTAGAACCGAGGTTACATTTTGTTACTTGTTTTGCCATACTGCTAATTTCCGTTGTAGTCTTTCTGTTTTGCTCCTCTCTTCAGCTCTGGCAACATAAATAAATAATATATTGCTGGTTGACATGAAACTCATCACTACTAATGGACCAGTGTGGAAATGTCATCAGTCGGACAACAGATTTGTAACTATCGCATACTGAGAAACACGGAGAGATTTATCTGGCAGCGATTAGCTTAATAGTGTTCGGTGAACTCGTTTGGCAGCGGCTCGAATTTAACAGACGTTCATTTATGTGTCCCGCGCTGTTACTTCAATAGAGAAGTCCTCTGTCTTATGCTTCACTTTGTTGTCCAGAGTTAACACAGACAGCACAGCTATCTGTGCTGGACTTAAACACTTTTATGACTATCTTTTACGACGTTCAAATGTAACATAAATGTCATAAATTAGGTATGCCTATATTAAAGAGTGTCGCTCTTAACTATGACTATATAACTGTAACTATCTATAACTACATACATAGTTGTTAAGTCTTAGCACATAAATCTTCAACATAGGTCCTGACCATAAGAGAAGATGAACTCGTAGAACCGTGGTTACATTTATTACTTTGGGGAGGGGGGGGTCACCAAATCCTTGGTTGAGTAGACATTTTTTTTATATATTTTTTAAATTTTTCCCCCAAATTAAATGTCTTTAAATACACATAAACATGAATCCAAAATATTTTAGAGGCAGAAGACGGAGCTGTGTCAACAACTCACTGTTTCACACACACACAGAGCATCACACTAACTGAGACCTGTCAATCTAAGCCTCCTGTACACATTTGGCCCCGCCCCTATCGCGGCTGAACCAGTCACAAGGCCGCATATTATACGCTGACTCTGTTAGGTTTCCCACAACTGGCCGAGAGCCCATTAAGTCCTCAGGTGAAATCCCAGACGCACAATGCTATGTTAGCAGAAGAGAAGCTAACAGTGCAGCTCGCTCCCATCAGCCAACTATTGAGGCTAAAATGTGTTGCTTTGTCACTAGAAGAAAAAAAGTCCACAAACACAGGAGCTCAAAAAACCCTTCAGCTAAGAAAGCACTGGCTAATTTGTAAATATAGATCACATGTCGTAGGTGATCCTACTTGATCTCGCCATCAGTTTGGAGACCCCTGACTTAGCGGATACCTAGCTACAGTATTTGTAGCAACACAAAACTCTTCCATCCCATATATTCTTAAACAAATACAGGAATAAGGAAGCATTTTAGTGGCTGAACTTTACATATGCTGCAGGTGAGAATAAACATGCTGTGTACATCAATTTGTCCCACCCTCAATTAGATACGGAGACTGAGGGAGGAAAGTAATTATGGATAAGTGCAGGATAATTTTCGTCCTGGCAGAAAGGATTATCTGCAGAAGTAAAGGACATGGACTCTTTGCCCACCGCGCCTCCATCGCCCTCCTCCTCCTCCTCCTCCTCTCTCTCGTCGCCTCTCGCCGTATTTCCTTGACACTGACATTACTCCAGTGTCACTCCAAATGAGCTTACAGGCAGCTGGAGGGACGCAGGCGTTGGTGGTGGTGGTGGTGGTGGGGGGGCTCCATATAGCTAGGGTATTCATTACCCTAGCCCTAACCTTTACACAAATGGACCGGCAGTCCTCCTTTGTCTTCATTTTCTCCCGGCTCGCCTCTCCTCTCCTTCTCCCCTTCTCCCCACCTCTTTCCGCGAGGCTGGTGGCTTCTGAGGTTTGTCATCTTCGGAGGGCCTCCAAGGTCACGGAGGCGTTTTACGTTGATGGGCCAATTACCATCACCACCACCACCACCACCACCACAACCACAACCATGCTGGAGATGGAAGAGCGTTGAGACGAACAGAAGGACATACAGTGCTGCGGCGCGCTCTCTGAAATGGCTGGGGATTGAAAGTGACTGAGAGTAGGTTCGATTTTTTAAAATCCTTAAGATGTCAGCGGCGGTTCATTGTGCAGCACCTGTGGTTACTGTGGCAACAAGTTAACGCCGCGTGTGCGAATGGCTCCTTTATCGGGAGTGCGACAGGAGAGCAGCTGATTTCATGAGATTCTTAAAGACTATAGCTTTAATTTCCATAAACAGTGCACCTGCTCTTTGAGGAAAACACCGTCATCATTTCATTTAACAAATAAGCAACAACTGCACCACTGTTTACTTCAAATGCCACTGAACATTAAGCGGTTGGAAGTCGCCGGATGAGGATTTGAACCACTGAGACGCTTTAACGGTTGTGGTCGATTCACCAGCGTGACTGCGCTGACATCTTCAATGACCTGCTTTTTTTTCTTTTTTAAACGTACACATCTTCAGTGGGTCACGTCCTGAACGTAGCACCCGCTGAAGACAGATGCACTGATTTTTTAAAAAGGTCGCGCGCGGCGCGGAGATTACTTAATGTGACACTTTGTCCTCAGGTTAAGCAGAATACCGTCGGAAGCCCCGACACCAAAATGCCACTGAGCACGCCGGCCGGAACGCGTCTGAATCTCAACTCGGGAGTTGGACGCCGCCGAGGCCCAGGGCTCATTTGCCAAAAAGTCCACTCCAGACAGTTTAAATGATTCAGTTGGTTCATTTGCACCTTTCCACTGCGTACGTGATGGGCAAATTATAAGTGTTCTGTTTAATTCTGCGATTACAGGAACCGTGTCGTGTTATTACTTGGGCGTTAGTTTCAAAGCAAAAAGGAAACTAATTAGAAATAGACGGTTGGAAGGAGGGGACAGTAAATAAAGGGGGACATATTTAAACCAACAGGTGGGTTTTGCATGAGGAGATCGTTTTCATATATCAATAAAAAGAGACGCACACGTGCATGTGTTGTGCACATTCCCGCAGAGGGAGGGTGAAGTAGTATCTGTTTTATTAACTGAGGAAAAGGTTACGGTAAACGCCGTTTGATCCATGACCCGAGATGACAGGAAGAGAGTAGACATGTGTTTCTTATCAGGAGACGTGGACCTTTGTCTCTGTTCTGTGCATGTGCATGGGTATGTCGCAAGTGTGTTCTTATTTGTGTGTTAGTTTATAGGAGGCATATTCATTTTCTCTTTGTGTCACACACAGACACACTGAATGATGTAATGTGCATCCTAGAGCCAACACTGCCATCTATCTTAACACTCTTAATACATTCTCCACAAAAAAACAGGCAAAGCTGGCGTGCTTTTTCTCCTGAAGTAACACACGGTGGTTTTAAAATGGTTCTCACTGATACACATTTGCAGCCGCACCAGATTAATTTTAAAGTTCTCGTTTGTGACCATGAATCCATCTTCCTTCCCTTCACAATCAGGCCCTGCTGGCAAACCCCGTGTTTGCCGCTCTCCTCGACCAGCGCCTCGAGGGCACGGGACTGTCGGCCGAGCTCCTGGCCAACTTCCTGTACAACGGCCCCCCCGAAGACCGTCCGGCCGGCATGCCACCCTACGACTGGAGGAACGTTTACAACGCCACCACCCAAATGCTGAAACTCCTGTCCAACTTCCTCGGCGTATGTAATCCGTTTGCTTTTACTAAACCTGGCTCATACCTCATTCTTGCACAAGAGGATTGTGTGACCTCTGTAAAGTGGTGAATATATATATATATATATATATATATATATATATATATATATTTTATATTTTATATTTATATATATATTTATATTTATATATAATATATATATATATATATATATATATATATATATATATATATTTATATATTTATATATATATATATATATATATTTATATATAAAAAGTTCTGGCATTTGATTTTTTTTTTTAAGTATAATCCTGATTCTCACTGCTATTGAGAAATTGGCAAACACACATTTTTTTTTTGCCCTTGCACCTCTCCTCTTTTTCCGCCTGTCCCTCCGTGTTATTCGTTCAGTTTACCTGATATTACCCATGTGATTTCTGTGGTTGGAGCTGCCATTAAAAACAAGTGCTGCGTGACCTTTAAAGTGCTCAAACAAAACTGTCTGTTGGTAAAAATGAACTGGCTTTCTTTTCTGGGTTGCCGCACCTCACACGTTAAATATAGATGGCCCGTTTATCATGTTGCGTCAGTTGTAATTTCCAATCCAAGATAAGTATTAAATGACCTTATATTTTTTTACTGACAAGACTTTGGGAAGAGTTTTTGGCGTTTTACTTAATTCCTGTGTTACTTTAACGTCCTCCTCTGAACATCGGGGAGGTGTACGGCACGTACGCGGTTGTGCTTTCCATCGAAGGCACAGTGTGTCCACGTTTGGCGCGGCGCTTTTTTGGCTCTTTTGTTGCGGTGCCTGTGCTCCGCTATTGTTCAAATCAAAAATCAAAAGGCTGCAGTTTTTTTTTTCTTTTTTTATCTTGCTCACTCAGCTTTTGTGCTTTTGGAAGAAACGGGGAGAAGTGGCTTTGGTGTTTTGCTCATTAAACTTTAATATTCTCAACGTAACAAGCTGTCAAATACACAGGAAGATCTTTAACTACATGATGACAACCCCCCCTCCCTCCCCCTCAAAAAAAAGTTTGGATTGATTGTGGTGCAGTTTTCTGCAAAACCTTTTTGTTGTGCGCTCAAACCCATTGCCTCACATTATGTCACAGGCAGGTAGGAGGGCAGGTTAGGCCCTTGGGATTATCTAGTACACAGCCAATAAAATTCTAACATAACACATTCAGTTATTTCCTCTAATCAGAATAGGTATCGGGGCGGGTGTGAACCTTTGCTCTGTTATTCTCTTCATTGTGTTTATACGTGTTGAGGGAAACGGCTTCTTTCAGTCCAGCACTGAGCAATCCGCGCTTTGACAAAAGCAAACCAAAATGCCTCAGCCATAAGGTTAATAATCCAGTATAGTCATTCAAATTACATCCGCAGCGAGCAGAAATAGAAAATTAATCTTAAAGACAAAGACCTACTTCATCTGAGGAATAACATAATTAGTTTGATTTAATTACTTTTTGTTGTTTTGCACAGTCCCCTCTGCCTGGTGAATAACCAACAGCGGTCCCTTGTTAGAGCCACAGCTGATCGCTGCAGCACGCGTGGAGGAAAAACGGTGTCAAACGTGCAGCTATTCAGGGCGGCCACGGAAGGGGGGGGGGACACACATCGCAAATGAGTCATGTGCCTCCTTGAAATAATAATCAGCGAGAGCAAATTATTAACCAAAGATCAAAGTCCAACAATTTGTAGGCATTTTATAATTGCCGTGGCCTCTCTCCGCGGTGCCACCGCCGGCATACACATTTAGAGAGTCTGTAGGGGCCGTGTCTTTTTAACAGCACAAACACTAATAAGGAGCTGCATTCCAGTCATAAACTGTCCCATAATTTAGCCGGTTAATTGATTACGTGAAAAAGATGGCACGCGTGTGAGTCGTGTGAAAGGTGTTCGTGTGAACGTCAATGCACGTTCTGCATTATTCTGGGAATAAAACAGGTCTGGTGCTCATGGGGGATGCAATATGTCTCTACTGGAATGTTTTTTTTTCCAGCGTTAGGCATCCTCCAGGGTGCTTATAGATGAGCTTCAATAACTTGTCAAGACTCATCCAATGCCATTAAGTTCATTTGTATGTGATATCTTCAACCGAAGCGATAAGTAGCACCTGTGTGGCCACTTGACTTCCACATAGGCGTCATTACTAGCCGTACTCTGCGTTTATGAAGCCCATGGGGGGGGTGTTAATGCTATCACTTACTGTGCGGCATATCATTCAGCAGCACAAGCTCGGCCGCTGCAAGCATGACGCAACCGCGACTGCAGAACTGCATGTCTTGTCTCAGTGAATTAGGCCAAGATGGGATTGGCAAGCTATCAGCGGGGCTGCTCTCTCAGTGGAGAGCTCGAGTCAGATTGTTGATACGAGACAGACGAAATCCAAAATGCATAAATGCCACGTTCCTGTCTCTGCTTGGAGCGTATTGGCTGGTTAGTGTTGTCGTGACGAGGAGTGGCGCTGACGTTCGAAGATGGTTCACCAAGCGGATTAAACACATTAGAAAGACTTCAAAGCAGCTTCAACAGGGGGTTTGCCACCCCTAGGGGGTCGCGGAGGTACTGCAGGGAGGGTTGTAAAATATTTGGTTGACTAGACATTTTTGTATATATTTTTTAATTTTCCCCACAAATTCTTTCAATGTACATTAACATTAATCCAACTTATTTTAGTAAAGGGATAAGGGACAATGCATATTTATAAATAGCACTAGGCTCGGTTCAGTTAATTGAATATCTGTGTTTAATTCTAACCAGATAAAGGAGTGGTTAGGACACAGCCTCTGTATCTGTACTACTAAGAGCATTTTCCTCCCCATCTTTCACTTCCAAACATAGGGCTCATGTAACTCTCTGCCACTCTTCACTAGTATGCACTGAACAAATGGAGTTTCTGTGATATTTGTTTCCCACCATAGTTTGATATAGAATACAGACTCCTGGGGGAGGAATGATAAAACTATTGCAGCACGGAGATGTGTGGACAGCTGTCAGGTGTGCCTGCCTCCCAGGATGGCTTGCTCATTATCGTCTCATGAAACAGGGGGACAAGGCTACAGAACAGGGGAGTGCAAGCAAGGCTGTATCTCATTTGCTTGTCTCTGCCGAAGCCCAAAACATTCCCCACCCCCTGGCAGCTCCAGATAATTTGGAACTGCACTCTGCGTGGTTTAGTCAATAGCTGGGTGATACTTTTTTTTCTTTTTTTTTTTCTGCAAAATATCCATCTGCCAGTGTGTTCATGCCTCTCCCAGCTTCATTCCATTATTTGTAGATAGTAAAGGTTTTTGTAAAATAAAAAAAGGGATGATATACTGTAAGACTATTATGCTTATATAACAGCTTGTCTCTGTTTGTCGACAGTGTTTAGACCTGAATAAGTTTGAGGCGGCACCAACAGAAGGCCATCTGGTGAGCAGGGCCTTGGAACTTCTGAGAAATGAAACGTTTTGGGCAGGTGTTGTCTTTGAAAACCTCCAGCCGGAGTCCAGCGATCCTCCTCCTTATGTAAAGTACAAAATCCGCATGGACATCGATGAGGTGGAGCGCACCAACAAAATAAAAGAAAGGTACGTAAGACAACTCAGCCTGTTGAATACTTACGGCATTAAGGAGTGTTAAACGTGAAGCATGTAACAATTCTAACCTCAGCTTTTTTGTAATCTTAAGCTTTTATTCTGATACTAATCAAGAAATAATTTCACATTTTGGGAAATATGTTTATTTGTTTTCTTTCCGAGAGCTAGGATTAGGAAGATTAATTACATATCTGCACAATAGATATACAGATAATCCAGGAGATAGTTTTAAAAATGAAAAATAAAAAGGGGGGTAGATAATCTGGTCCTACCCAGCCTTTAAACTTTTTGATACATCTGGGCTATTTGTTCCCCCTGCCCTACCCTAGCCTGAACAATAACCCTAACCCTAGCCTGAACAATAACCCTAGCCTGGACACTAACCCTAACTTCATATATAACTTGATGACTACAAGAAAAATTAAAATCCCCTCTAAATTTTGTTCATTTATTCTCTGTACCAACCTTTGTTTTTGGACGTAGTTCCCCAGTTTAAAGTCATTATACTAAGCTAAGCTGATTGCTTACTGATTTTAGCTCAAAGCCACTATTTCGTTTTCCTCCTGTCTCCACTTGCGGATGACGTAGGCCAGCAGTCTACTCTCTCAGTGCTCTACAATGAGTATAAGCCGTATTCATCCTTGATGTAAATCCCTTCTTTTTCAGACTGTAATCCTTCCTCCAAACGCAGACATTTGTTTTTGTCTGGACCAACAGAAAGTTTTTCTGGACATTTCCTTGATTTAATTCATTCCTCCTGACTGCCAGAAATGGTTTCACTTGTCGCTCTCCACCCTCTTCAGCTCTGGCAGTCATCACTGGTTGACACAAAATGCATCGCTAGCAGAGTACAAGGAACACGTTTGTTCATTTACATGTGACAGTCCAACACCGTAGCTTTTCTAACCTTAAACTTCTGCCAGAATTATTCCTGTAAGCCTAGATCATAAAGAAAATGCTGCTTTGTAATATTCTTTCTGTTTACATAAGGATCGTGTACTTTTTAGTCTTTAAACATTTACTGTCAGTCTATACAACCTCTAAAATACACCCTGGCAGTATTTCTGACCATTCCCGTTGTAGTTTACTTGCCCTTTACTAAGACACATCATGGTGTGTCTTCTTTTAATAAGGTCATGGTCTCCCGGAGCCAGAGACAACTCCTTTAACGACCTGCGCTATATATGGGGAGGCTTCGCCTACCTGCAGGATATGATGGACCATGGCATTATACGAGTGCAGACATCAAAGACCCAACCACTCGGTGTTTTTGCCCAGCAAATGCCATATCCTTGCTTCGTGGATGACGCGTGAGTACAAAACATTTTTTCTGATTAGAGGAAGAGGAAGGAGGTATTACAGCAATACATTTCATCTCACTCTAGGGAGTTGCCACTCACTGCCACCACATGGTTGAGTTATGAGTCTAATCAGTCACCCAGGCCCTGCAGAGAGATGCTTCCTCTTGTTTGTCGAACTTGAAGTTTCTTTCATATCTGTGTTGTACTTCTGCTAGCGCCCTGTTCTCTCTGATTTTTGACGAACCAAGGTACGGAACTCCCTTAATAATGTATATTTTAAAAATAAATAATCTTAAATCATTTAGAGCTCTTTATCGGCAAGAGGGAAGACATGGCTGAAGGCATTGAGGGGGAAAGAGTAGGCTAAAACTATTGATTTTAGTCAAACCACAGGAAATTCCTGAATACTTGGTGGATTTTGAATTATTCAGGCAACCACTTTGAATCCCTTCCCTCCTTGTATTTCAATCTCAACAAACACACGGAAGCAGTATCACGCACAAAGACTGATAGCCCTCCATCTGTGTTTCAATTGTGTCTATTGATGGCACCGGCTTCCATCATGTTAGATCCTTCACCTAGGGACAAAAATGATGCGACATCACACTGAATCTTCCACGGCCAAGATTTCCTCAGAGTCTGGGAAATTACTCCCATCCACACACCATTATGATCTCCATTAATAAAGGAAAAGCCCAGTGATGCCATCAAGAGAAAAGATAATTACCTGGGAGATTTAGGTCCAACAACACAATACCCTCTCTTTTCAGCAGACGCGAAATACCCACAACCTGTGGGAAAACGTAGTTCCAGAGATTAGCAATCTAATTTTAAAATATTCTTTGCTTTGGATCGCACTGCATTCACAGTGAGTCACCGTTCAGGGGGGAGTTTAGAGAAATACGACTCGAAGCGTTTGGGCTATAAACATCAACAAGCGTGCTCCTGTTGAAATGCCGGTTTTGAACAATAAGGCCTTGTATTCTGTTTTTGTATTAGAGAGATAAGACAAAAAAAAAATGCAGCTGTGTTGTGAAAAATATAAACAGATGTAGATGATTTAGTGTCCGAAGCTTAAAGGCGTGAACACACCAAACCAGTATCGAAAGAACTACCTTCATGGAACGCTGACTGTGATGTCGCCCATGTCTTCGACCAAAAAGTTGCACTTAAACACACCGCAGAGGCCGGTGTCCAACTGGCAGGTACATTCTGCATGACGGGGGATAAGTCTTCATGCTTGCAGGTGGAAGTAGTCGTTGTTTTTTATTATACAAGAGTAAACCAGTAGAAGAGAGAACCTTCGTACAGATCTGGGCTTTCCTGAATCATGTTGATTAGATGGTCTAGAGTTCTGAAAGGCTAAACCAATCAGCCAATCAGAGTGATGTCTCTCACCTGGACCCTCTGTTGCACATTCAACATGCAAACTGCTGACAGGCAGTCAAAGCCTAGGGTCTGAGGTTTGGCTTTGCAGATGGTGGACGGGCAGCCTGGTGTGTTATGGCCTTAAAACACATACATTACTGTTGTTTTAACTGCACGACTGGGTGCACTTGATTTAACATGCAAGAGCACAGGGTAGTTTTTTAAAGTGCTGCTAGGAGGATGGCTGATCCAGATACTGCGCCCAGTCGAGATATTCATCTCAGAGAAGTATTGCTACTTCAAACTAAAACACAAAGTCATCCATTGTATACATGTCAAAATACACTCTCTGCAGATGGACCAGATTCCTCCATGTGCTAGTGAGGCACGGTTTCGTGGGCCCAATTTCATTTTTATTGTCACTTTACGACTCATTGTTGGGATAATGATCTGGAATTCGCGGTACGGCTTATTTGCTCCAACCTCATCGCCTCGGTGCCCATCTTTCTAAAACAAAGGATTAATAATTACAGAAGATAAATAGGAGCCATAAAGCACTGCAGTAACCCCCAATCCTACCACCATTTACTCTTTTGCCTGGAGAGACATTTGGGCAGATCTATAAATTATTAACACTTGAAAAATGCTTTTCCATTCATAAATAATTGAGGGTGAAATCACACAATGTAAGATGCTCTAAAACGCAGAGAGCCACGACGGGGTGGTGATTATTTTCACCTGGAGCGCTTTGTTACCAGGCAAAATGAAGGGCACGGTCCGTTCATGTTTGTCTTCTCTGCTTTCAGAAATAATAGAAGAAAATACAGCTTGAGAGTATAATGACTAATTAACACAACGGAAAGTATTTTGACAGAAGCCAAGGAAATACAACCATCAGACACTTCCTTTTATCTTAAATCCAGCCTTCTGAATCTCGCATAAACAATATTCCTGCTTCACTGATAGACTTCACTATTATCTGCGCCGACCCCAACTCTCATCATCAGACCTGCCTGAGAAATAATTTCCTTTTCGTGTCCTTGATTTCCTCCTCAAAGCTTTCGGCAGCCACGCACCCGATGAACTGCCAGCAATCTGGGCTACTTCAACCACGGCTGACCCCGTTGGCATTTTGAACCTGAGATAACCAAACTGTATTAGCCCCCACTGTCTTTGTATTCACACTGTGCACAGTCCCGCGATGACAGTGCGAGATAAAGCCAGAACCCTGCAGGGCCTGATAGCACATAAACTAGTCCTTTATCAGCGGCCCCGGCGCCAACGCACGGCCCTGAATCAGAAGCATGTCTTGTTTGGACCCTCAGGCTGTGCTCCCCCATCAACGCGTCTTTCACGTTGGCTTGCATGTTAGATAATACGAGCCCGTCCATCTTTTTGTCCATCTACAGACAGTATCTAATTAACTTGATGCGTTCACTGTCAATGGCAAATAAAATAAAAAAAAACACTCATAACGAGCAAAACTCAACAGTTGAGGATTTATTTTAAGTTTATAGCGTTTGGCGCAATAATAAGCATCTGAAAATAGTCCCTCTACACTGCGAGAACCACTTATAGCCACAACAACAAATGAGCTTTGATACTATAAACTGTTATCCCGTCTTTCTAAAAACAAATTGTAACTCCCTGCTTACAGAATTAAAAAGTGGACCAAAGACGCATATATTTATTCAGTCTACTTAGTACCACGCTATTTATTCTCCTGCAATGGGTCATTATTATCATTCCCCAATTGTAAGAATGCAGAGCCACGGCGTGTAGCCAACGTCGTGCTGATTAATGATGGATCTGAGTCTGCAATAAGAGATGTGCTTAATAGGTTTGTTTATACGTTCTGCCCTGTGTGACACTTTTTAAAGACCTGGCATTTTTAACCATCAGATGGAGGCTCATTGGCAAATGCAGGACCGTTCTGACTATCTGAGCAGCTAAAGTGCGCTTTTTTTGGACGTTTCTGTGCAACTGTGTGAGATAAAGCTGCTACTGTGTTGGCTTCAAGTGAAGCACATGCAGAATGTGGATAGTCACGTGTCACCAGTGTTAAGGGAGAACGTGTTTATAGGATGCGACAGGGAGCGGGCTCTCCATTGGGCTCATCTGCAAAAACAGAAACAGGATGCATGAACAACAACAAAAGTCCATGTGAGTCGAGCTAAACTCGTGCAGTTTAAAACCTAAATTAAAGTGACGAATGCCTCTGCAAAAATATTTCGAAAATCTGGCGAACCATCTTTTCTTTAGATCTCTTTTATTAAAAGCATTCTTCTAAACTTGAACAGCGCGAAAAGGTTTAGCTTTAATAATGTTTGTAGAAAACGCAATTACTTCGAACAACCTCTGAAATATGAGATTCAGTCTCAGGCTCATATGAAAAACATAATTCAGACATATTTGTGAAATGCCAAAAAATTACAAATAGAGTTGATTCATAAAGTATTCGAACACCAAATTTAAGACAAATACTTAAAAATATTTCCAAATTTATAGAAAAATAAGGGCTTTCAAACCTACATATTAGAGGAAAAAAACCAAGCCATGATGCCTGAGGAGTTCTTTGTACAGTAGCCCTGACTGATTAAACTGTGTTGAGGGATGGATCACGAAACAAATAAAACCAGTTCTAATCCTTTCAGTGTTCCCATGCCTCCTCCTCGAGTTAACCGTATGGCCGTGGTGAGTGATCATGCAAGACGAGCCTTGGTCAATAATGGTCACTCTAATAGAGCTTCAGAAGTCCTCTGCAGAGATGGGAGGCCTGTGGGAATCACTAACAGCTAGATGGAAGCCGCTCATGAGTTACGGACGTACGACAGTTTGCCAACATTTAAAGGACTCTGAGAGCAGAGTCCTTTAAATGAGGATAAAGATCTCTGGTCTGATGAGACCACAATTGAACTCTTGGGGGCAGAAATCTCCGTCTGGAAGTTCTCGTTGCCTAACTAATAGTATATGCTGCACTGTGGTGGTGGAAGTGCCACTTTGTGTCTGTGGTTCCCAGTGGACACTTGTCAGGACACAGTGACGCATGTAGAAAACCTGACAGTGTGGTAGTATACTTCAAATTAAAAGTGCCAAAACAGGACGAGGGCAGTGTGTAACTCCCTGAATACTCACGGTCTGACCTCTAGCTCTACATGCCAGGTACCTTAGCCCTTTAAAACCGAATGGGTCACCGGCGATCCGTTGAAGCTCAGGGTTCTTGAATTACCGTAACTCACAGCGGTTTGCGCTATTGACAAAATTGACAAGAGTGTGGCTGAACACTGGGAACTTGTGCCTCTCTCTGGAAGACCTTCGTGACATCTCAAAGGTATAATTAACTTTATTTTTGCTAACAAATTCATGGGTCTCCCCGTTTTTTGCATTGCCCCCAAACCTGCGGCCAACAGCAGCGGTGCGTCATAATTACCGTAATGGCAGAAAGCACAACTTCCCAGTGTTCAGCCACAGCTTTTTTAGGTCTTAAATGGTTAATATTACTTCAGGAACAATTGGAGGTCTACCTGATCAAGACTTTAATTATTTCATTTATTTTTCTTACCCTAAATGTGATGAATTTAAAACTTAATAGCATTAAAAAAAATCTATAAACTTTATGAAACACTCAGTATTGTGCATAAAATATACAGGTAAGTGGAGTCTAAAGAGCCTTTTTTGCCAGAACCGAACTAAAATTTCTCCTTGATTTAAAAAAAGAAAAAAAATGTTGTACTAGCAATAAAATAATCCAAATTTGAAAAGTGGAGCCTGCTCCCTTCAATGAATTGCTCATTTCTTAACAGCCTAAGAGCTCATTGGTATATTTGCTCAAAATGAGAGAGGAAGCTTCTTTCTTCCCTTTTTTTTTTTTTTTTTTTTCCACAGTATGCCAACCTCTAGGGAGGCTGCGCTCTACTATCTCTTGATTTACTGAGAAATCAGTCTTCCAGCCTTCCTAAATTTAGGTCAGCCTGCCAATGTAACTGGAGCCCGGTAACACAGACCAGCCTGGAGTTCTATTACTTAAGCATCTTTGATCGATCAGCGAATGTATAATTCAAGAGCATCTGGTGGCAAGGTTGTCAGTGTCAGACACGGTGTGCATGACTGATCTCTTCCCCTCCGGTGCTCCAAGTCACAGAAGGAGTTAACTCACACAGGCTGTCAGCTGTTGTAGAGAACGAGGAGCTCATCATAACACAATTGGTATTCAACTCGCGTAGCTCCCCAGAAAAAGGTGCTAATGTATCAATTAGCTTTTATTTGACGAGTATTGATTCCCGTTTTAGTTTGAATTTCCGGGTTCAAAGAGCTGCTTTTATTTGTGTAATCTTGCGAGGGATTTTGGTTTTAGTTCCTCTGGGGCTGAACTTTTAGAAACTCGGTGTCAGGCGATCCTCCCCTGCGGCTCTCAAGACCTCGTTTGAAAAGTGATCTGTCCCGCGAGGGCAGCGCGAGTGTCCTCGAAAACCGGTGGTGTCTCTGCCTCATTCAAGTTCTCGTGTAACTTAACTTCCTCTGTGGTGCAAACTAATACCGGGCTCAGGCTGCAGAAGTTTGAGAAATCCTGCCTGAGTCTGAAACCAGGTTGAATCACACACTTAAAGAGAAACTTCCCAGATATTCTTATTCCTGATCCCCAACTTACCCACACTACAAGATCTGGAACAGACTCTACAGGATACTATTTCGATTATGAGGGAGCACTAATGTACCACTTCACATAATCTCACAGCTAAATATATATGTCAACAAAATAATCTGGGAAGGTTCTCAGTCATCCAGGTCATTGTAATCTTTACCTCAAGAAGCTGCTCTGATCAAGGAAACTCTACAAGTCCATTTGCCTTTTCGGGTTAACAAAATAGAGTTGTGAAACTTTCTTTTTAGTCAATTTATTTATTCCTTTCATGATAGTGAACAACAGAAAAGTACATAACTGCCCACTACATTTTGAAATCAACACCTACATGATTGGAGAGGAGCAGCAGGAAGAAAATGTTCCTTATATTTGTTTCTGCCCCTTACTTGAACAATTAAAAAAAAAAGAAAAGAAAAGATGCTAGCACAAATTTACAAGCTCCAAACAATTAGTCATTAACATCCAGTGTAAGTTTCGCATATTGACAATTTTTTTGCATTTACACATTTTTTTGCAACCTTTTAAATCCTGTAGTTGGGAACTCAATATTCTTACACCAAACACATGCACATTTGTTTTAAAGTAGTCCGAGCAACGTGGTGCTTGAAATCAAATCTTCTTCTATGATTTTCATCTTCTGAAGTAAACATAATTATCTCTGTAAGTTTCTATAACGCAGATGTAATAAATAAAGTATTGGTACGTTCTTTAAATTGACAATTCGGATTGCTCCATTCTGCAGTAAGAACAAAGGCATTATATTGCACACTTCTACACAATAACTCAAGTGAGGCAATATAAGAGCAATACATCATTCTCTTTGTTTCGCAATCTAATCACACTTGACTTTGTTCAAATTAAAAATATTCTTTTACAGCTTTTTTAAACATATGGTGCGTGTGACTTTCATGTCATTTAACTATTAACATCAATGGGTAATGAAACTTCTTCTTTACTTCTTTTAGCAAAAACCATAAACTTATTATTTATTATTATTATTATTTTTTATCATATTTAACCACATTTTAAGTTTCACCATTTCACTTTCAATGTTTGCAGATAATGTTTTGTTTGAAGACTATTGTGCCATCTTCAAACAAAACAAACTGTGGCAAGTCTGTTTCTGATCATTTGCAGCCATCAGTGGGGGGAGGACTCCACATTGACCAAGTCTCCTCTGTTTATACGTCATATATAAACAGTAGCTAACGTTAGCCTGGAGGTCTCGAGTATTTACTGTTGCTTGACAACACCTTCACCTGCAGACTCGTCTCTATTAGATAGATAGATAGATAGATAGATAGATAGATAGATAGATAGATAGATAGATAGATAGATAGATGGATGTTGATAAAGTAATTGATGCAAAAACATCCAGTAAATAAAACACTAACACTACATTATCTAGTTATTAAGGAAAGTAGATGTTTGCGTGAACAGTTTCCTTGTGGGAGCGATTCATAGAGGCTTTACAAGAATAAGTCACTAGAAAATTCCCTGCAGGTGTACTGGAGGTTAACTTTGATCCATCGCTGATGTGAGATTTCTTGAAAGAAGAGCCGCAGTCTACCAATTACCCCGCGTTCACTTCACCTATTCATTTGTGCTGATGAGCACTTTGCTTGCATTATAAGCCCACTATTTATGGAATGCAAGCGTAAGTGATGCATGGAATCCATACTTTGTCAAAATGTATTTGATATCCCCGCTTCGCCGCCTAGTAAAGCACAGGAAGCACTTTATTATATTGGCAACGGACGAGATATTGACATGGCATTTTGGTGGCATTATGAAGCCGGTTTAATATCGCCTTATTGTGTTGTAACAGCATCAAATCATACATCATCGCTGGCATGAGGGGAAGCACTAAATGCTCGATTGAGCTGATGCACCGAGTTTACAAAGGTTAGCTCGGCGTTTAAAAAAAAAAAAAAAAAAAAAACATCTCCCAGGAGTCTATGAAGTTTTTCTTTTCTTAAGTTTCAACAAATGTCAGAATATTTCCAAGAGAGCTCCATCATCTATTTTGTGACCATGCTGATGCTTTTTTTGGATTGCTTTCCACTATAACCAGCTTCGTACAGAGCATTGGAAGCATCCTCCCCATGTTCCTGGTACTGGCCTTCATGTACACCGTGTGCATGACCATCAAAAGCCTGGTGCTGGAGAAGGAACTCCGGCTCAAGGAAGTGCTGCGTGCTGTTGGCGTTCAGAACTCTGCCCTTTGGTGGGCGACGTTCACAGAGAACATTGTTCTGCTCATGGTTCCCTGTGTGCTCTTAAGTGTCATTGTTAAGGTCAGTGGACGAGGACAACGAGTCGCTCAGTGAAAAGAACCAAAACACAACGCAGAGAGTCTGAGGCTGGAGCATACAGTCCTTTTTTGTTTTTTTTTTTGAACCACAGTATTTAAATGTTGAGATATTCAATTAATTTCACTATTTGGACTTTTATTTTTGCATTCTGTTATATGCAAAATTATTGTTGTGTTACTGTATTATACATTTAAATGCTTATTTATGCTGATTTGATGCTTAAATCGAGTTCTGATTTCACCTAAAAACAAATTTGAAATTCAGAGCTAAAGTTATTAAAATGCAGCAGGAACAAGAAAACAAACCGAAATGCATCCAGCTCTCAGCTCTCACGGGTCCTCCAGGTCGGAGAAATGTTTTTGCTTTGCGTTTTGGTATTTTTGCCGGTGTTAATCATCATAACCTATCACTGAGCGCAGGATCAAATCATTCTCCTCCAATCAGATTTTTTTTTTTTTTTGGGCTAATTAATTGAGCGTGGGACCAAAGCTGCTGCAAAATCACAGCAGCTGCATTTTCTGCGATTTCCTTTAATTGCGGCGTGTAATTGTCATCAATTACAGTTTGTAATTGTGTGAATATCACCTATGTGCATAATGCATGTGTGCATATTTGCTTGTACTCTCATTTTTTACCTGCTTAGTTTCCTCCCCACGTATGTAGATTCAGACAAAGGCTGCAAGCTCCCTCCAAAAGGGCTGAAAATTTGGATGTGTGTGTGTGCATGTGTAACTAGCTATTTTTAAATGGACACTAGCATTACAACAACTGGAATAATAGCCAGAAAAGGCCTCACGTAACCACGGCAACTGGAACATACGAGCCCGATGTTGAGGAACTTGGAGAGGCGGCGGTGTAAAACTTTGATGCAAGGTTTTAAAGGAAGTCTTGATTTAATCGTTTGTCTCTGAGTGCGATGTTCTTTCTGCCCGGGGATAAAACACGGTAGTGGCAAAAGGAGTTGTTTTAAATCTATATGGGCGGTACGGGGGAAACTTTCCCGGTCGTCTCTCTCGATATCGATGCAAAACTAGTGAATAGTCATTATTTTTCGCTTTATGTTTAGCACAGGCGATAAATCTCTTACAGACAAACAGCACAGTTAAAAACTACGATAAAAACTATGTATTTTTTTTTCTTCGCTTTATTTTTTAGGCACAGAACCCCAAACTGATGAGAGTAGGGACCCTCCACCTACTATATTAACCTTGACCTAGTGCTATATATAAATATATACATTATTACAATTATTATTTTGTATTCAGTATTAAGTTTTTCAAACAATACAGAACTTCAAGTATTCCATCTTTGTAATTTCAAACGTGCCACATTAGGGTGGCTGCGCAACTTCCGGAAACCTAAACATATCTGACAGAGTCAATGTGTAATATGTGGCCTCCTGATTGGCTTCCCAGTGATAGGGGCGGGGCCTACTGTGTAGGAATCTTGGATAAAAAACACTATTTACTAAAATATGTTGATATATGTTAATGTGTATTTAGAGTAATTTAAAATTGTGGAATATACAATAGAATTTATAAAGAATATAACACACACACACACACACCTATGCTTTAGGCCTCTGTTTTCCCTGGACCAAATTGTACCGCTGAAAATATTGTTTTCTAGTTAAATTATTTAACAGTATGCATTTTGCTCCATCTAATATTTCACCAGCTGTCAAACACATTAGAAAAACAATTTTATTATGGGTCTAACACATTTAATCATTGGAGTACGTTTTAAAAACGGTGCTGTTCGCTGAATTGAGGTCATATAAATTCTAACAGCTGTTACGGTCACATTGTGCATCATCATTTCTCTTGTTCAGCACATGTGGAAATATAAGCCGTTGTTTCTGTATCGATCTCTCGCTGGGATATGGTGACCTTGCATATCTGTTTGATTGATCCTCTGCCGAAAAATCGATTAGGGAATAAACAAAAGCCACTGTTGTCATAAAGACCTTTGGTGACACACAACAATGCGGCGGCATCTTTCATGGTCTCCTTCAACAACTCCTGGTTTTGTAGTTGCAGTTAATGAAATAAAAAAAAAGGGATGGTTGTTTCAGATCGGCCTAATCAATTTTTGCGGTATAATTGGAAAACGGGGCTGCTAAATAAAAACTGATATTTGAACAGCTGGGTGAAATGTAATTTCCCATCAGCCTAATGTGTTTGCAAGCCATCAACAATTTGCAAACATTAATAACAATAAATTGAGTTAGTCGAGTGCCTTGGAGGAGCAACTGGGAGCGGGATGTGTATTCAGATCACAGGCCCATTCTAAATGATAATTTCACAGCCATTTTTCAGCACATTAATAATAATAGCAAATCAAATGGTAATTATCATAAGGCTGTATCTGGATTAGGTGTGACAACAACCAGTTTTGTCACCTGCACCTGAGCCCTCTGTCATTTTACACTTGTTTCCTCTTCCATTACGGAGGAGGTAATGCATTTACTGTTTGGCGTCCAGACTGATGTATTTACACTGTTCCCTCTTCCTGGCTCACGGCTCCAGTCAGCTGGAGAAAAGCGTTTGTTTGACAAGGTTTTCTTCTACAAAAAACTAACACTGATCGGCGACGATCAATAAACCCGAGCCGAAACAGCACGGCCTTGTTTTGACAACGTGAAACCGGCTTCCAAATGTTTGCGTGTGGTCATTAAAATTTGATTAACTGAGGGGAAGGAAAAAAAAAAAAAAAACAGAATGACAAAAGTCCACCTTCACAGTTGGAAGAAAAAGACACTGGCATCTATTAATCACTCAACCACACAGGATGAAAAATAATAAGACATAGATGACAGAATATTATCTGTACTGAAGCACTTTATAACAGCACGGAAGTATTCGTGTATGCGAATACCTACATTTTATGTTGTATTACAATTACGAAACATATGTAATTGTAGTTGGAACCAGAATTGGCAAATAACAAAGTAAAATAACAATAAAATACCAAAAAAGGTGTTTTTACAGATGAATACACATTTAAATCACATATCATTCTGTCTGCAAAATATACTTTAAATACCTTAAGTCATAGGTCTTCAAAAGGGGGTCCACAGAGCCACTGCAAAATATTTGGTTGATAAGACATTTTTATACGCTTTTTTTTTCCCCACACAAATTTAAATTTCTTGAAATACACATTAATACAACATATTTTAATAAAGGAATAGGGATAGCTTAATACTGAATGCAAAAAGATAATAATGTATATTCATAAATAGCACTAGGCAGAATTTAATATAGAATACATATAATACAAAGACTTAATCTCTTCAGTTTGGGGGTGCTTGGCCTAAAAAACACTGAAGATCTTAAATCAATACAGTACCCCAACTTGAAAGTAACAGTAGTAAATATCAAATTGCAGGTAATTTTAAATGTACAGGATGTACAGTAGGAGCACTTAACCATTAACATGGTTTGAGAGGAAACAAAACATTTTTATTGACACCAGATTCCTTCCATAGAAGAACACGACCAGAACGGACTGAGGTCCCCGCATCAACTCTGCCTTTGTTCTTCTTTTCAAACACTTGTTTGAAGAACTTGTTGTTCTGCTGCCTCCGCCCTTTATCGCACGTGGTGCAAACGCTCAGAAGGAACACATTTAATCCAACCAGAGAGATCAAATCAAGCGATTACATGGACATTAGGCACTGATTTTCTTACTGAAGACATTATCAAAGGTTTAGCTCAGACTATTTAAATTATTAACGTAACACTAGTGTCCGGTTAAAAGTAGCCAGTGAAGGAACATAAAAAAAGAAATGTTGTGTTTTAGCATCTTGGAGCTCATAGCTCATAGTTTTTCTCAGTGCTGTCATACCACCATCTCTAGGTTAACCCTAACCCTAACTCTAACCCAAACCCTAACCCTAACCCTAACTCTAACCCAAACCTACCCAGTACCAAACACCAGACAGAACATTTTAGCAAGCAGCAAGTGAACATGATGTGTTGAGTAACTATTAGATTGTAGCCAAAAAAAATCTATTTTAAATGATTGCACTGTAAGCTACTGTTTGCCACCGAGATTTGCCATTTTAAGTTAAAAGTTCTTTTCAGCTCGTTCCCAATGAATAACTGATAAGTTCAAGAAAAAGAAGGCACCCTACAAGCTGAAAAGTCATCCAATTTTCCCTCTCCTCCGTGGTCAGTCAGGTCCGACAAAAAGCCTCACATGACCCCTTCGCCGGCGGAGGGAAATGACAAGAGCCTCCAATCTTCAAAACACTTTTATTACATGCAGCCTGGGAGCCGGTACAGTCAAAGCAAAGCTTCAAAGAATAAACGCGTGAAAGGGAACTTACATGCTTGTGTGACATTTGTTGGACGGACCGTGGCGTGACCTCCGCAAACACACACACACACACACACAGGCACACGCATCTCACAACTTATCAGTCTCCAGCACTGACCTTTCAATACCAGTCACTTTTTTAGAATTTGGGTCCCATGGTGACAAGATGGACTTTCCTTTTTCCTAGAAATAGACTTAACAAATGAAGGGCAAAGCAGATGTTGCTCCTGCGGGATAACATGATACGTTCTGTCAATTATAGTGTAGAAGGTCAAACCGATAGCTGACGATTAAATTGATTGCTTCAATTACACCCATGGTTGTTTGATAAGCTTCTATTGACAGATGATTATGAGCCCCCACATGCTTTACTATACCAGCCCAAGTAAAGAGATAATCATCCAGATACAGGTTCCATGTTAAGACCCGGCGTAAATGGGTCTCGTCTGGTTTGACTCCTTCGATTTTCAGGTTCCTCCGCTCGCTAGCACGCTCCATCCCCTTATACATGACTTTAGCCTGGATCTACTCGGTGGCCATGATCGTTAAGAGTATCGTGGCGGAGAAGGAGGCGAGGCTTAAGGAGACAGTGAGGATCATGGGCCTGAGGGGGTCCATCTATTGGCTGAGCTGGGCGGTGTCCAGCGTGCTGCCGCTGGCTGTCAGCGCCGTCCTCCTTAGCCTTATACTCAAGGTGATTTCAGAATGATTGAACAGCGACTCGAGGAGGACCCGACGCTAGTTTCGGAGGGCTTTACCCCAGTCGAGGCTCATCAAATCGAAGGCTTTAAATTTGGCCTTAAAATAATCAAATGAGCGATTTGCTTTATGCTAACACAGTTGTACTTGAGAGTTCAAAATTTCTATAATGAACGTTCATACGTCTCCATCTAACGGTGTCCTCTATAATCATAATTGCATCCATTACGGTGGCGCCATTACCCTAACAGTCCAAGTGCCTCTTTGAATTAAACTCTGGGAAGACGTCAGCATCAGGCCGATGCACGGCATGTAGCTCTCTGAAATTACCAAAGGGTCCTCCTTCAAACTAGCAGATTAAAGAGTGGCATATCTGCTTCATACTTTAAGACTGAACATCAGTCAACTGGAAAATTGTCCAGCTGTTTCAGACACCCTTTACTCTGCCTGGTTTGCTTAAAAAAAAAAAAAATCAACCATCATAATCACATTTTCTGAATCTTCCTTTTTGCTTGATAACGCCTCTCAATGAACTTTCTCACATTAAACTCCTTCTTTGTTTTGAGACAGTACGGCAAAGTCCTCCAGTACAGCGACCCCACGGTCATCTTCGTCTTCCTGCTGGTGTTCTGCCTGGCCACCATCACCCAGTGCTTCTTCATTAGCGTCTTCTTCTCTAAGGCCAACTTAGCAGCGGCGTGCGGTGGCCTCATCTTCTTCGTCCTCTACCTGCCGCACGTTCTCTGCCAGGCCTGGGGCGACGTCATGGGTTTCGGGGCCAAGGTCGCCGTGGTACGTCCTTTCTTCAACTCTTCTGGTTTTTAATGTCCCTGCTGTTACCGTGCACGACCAGCACTGAGTTATGTTCCTAGGACATGTGTTTTGACGCTGTAATGACCTAACCTTGCCAGTCACAGCTGCTTGTTCCTCGTCCATTTCCTATTCCTTTTAAATGCAGTCTCATTTCATTTCTGCTGCTTTTTTTTTCTGAAAGGAAGCCAATTCACTTCCACTGGCAATAATATCTGTCTTAGATTTGTTGAAATCGTTTGCTCAAGTATCCTGCTGCTGAAAAAAAAAAAAAAAAGGGAAAGTAAAGGAAAGGACAAGACCTGAGCCTTCAAGATGAATTAAGAGGTCCACTGACATTAAAATTACAACACAGTTGCTCACAGGAACTGTTTTAAACATTTATGCTGTCACCGAGAGTCGACATTCATTTGTTCTGTCATATTTTGCCACAAACCCAAAGTCTTCTGCTAAAACTGGACATGCTCAAGTGAAACAACCGTATAACATTTGCATAAAAGAAGAGGCTAGACGGGCGCACGCACACACACCAAGCGAGGGAGTCAGGGGGGATTTTTTTCTTCCATCCTCTTAAGGGATAAAGATAAATTGCGCACCATTGCTCAACTTTCAGCGTAGCCTTTCCGCGTGACCTTTATTGCCGCGCCGCTATCATTCGTCCTCAAGCTGTCTTTGTCGAGCTGCAGACAAAAGACACGCGAAATCTGGAATCTTCGTTTTCCCCGTGTTTGCAAATGCATCTTCACGGAATTTTAATCAGGGCGTGTGTTTTTATTTATTTTTTTTTCTTCCTACGTCAACATTGTGGCATCCGATGTCGGTGGCCGGAGTAAACAGCCTCGTGTTTGTCAGTTAGTCAGTATGAAATTTTACTTCACTTCTGCCTTCTGCTGTCATCTTCAGACACCCTTTGTTGACTTTGTTTTCGCCGGCAAGCAGCGCCGACATGTCCTTTAAGTAGGCCCTTCAAACCGATGCATATCCTTTCTAAAGAAGTCCTTTTTCAGACTGCATGCTGGCCATGTGTGCGTGTGTCACATAAAGCACAGAAAACCTTATTTAATCTCAACACAAAGTGCTGTTGCGAGGTCCTCCCCTGGTGCTGAGGTTTTTTTTTTTCCCCTCTCCCTTTTTCCATCTAGATGGATAGCCCTCCAGCTCTCTAATTAGCATGAGCAATGTTCCTCTGACCAAACCACTATCCAGTTCATCCCCGCACTTTATCAGATGTGTGCCTATGTGCAGTTTCGTCTTTCTCCCGGCTCAGATGAAACTGCACCGTGCCGAGGCATACAAATTCTCCCCCCGCGCTGCCCTTGATAATGAAGCCTTTAATCGGAATAGAAATTCGGAAGATCACCTGAATTTATACGAACAAATTTTGAGTGCAGCTGTGTGTGCCGGAGGAGGGGTACAGACCATACTTCAACAAAACTGGAAAACTACCTACTGTACTTTGACCATTTTCTTTTTTTCTCTTAGTTCCAGTTTTAATGATGTAGATACGAGAGAGGGCCTTCTTTTGTGCCGTGGAAAACCAGAGATATTTTCAATTAATCATTCATTCCCAGAAAAATCTTGAAAAATGTAATTTCCTGAAAAAATCATTCAAAGCATGTCAAGTTTTCCTTTAGTTAAATCAGGTGGTTGATTCATGCTTTTACAATGTCTGGCATTTTTTAGAGTAATGTGACTAATCTGACATTCATCTTAATGTACAGTATGGTGTATGGCCTCCTCCAGCTGCAAGGAAAGGTTATTTTTATAATTAATTAAGTGAGGCAGTGGGTTATTTTTACATTTACTCAGAAGCAGACGGTATAGAGGCAGAAAAGGAGAGGAATGAGGAATCTGCCTTAAACATTCACTTATAACAAATCGTTCAAATATCCCGTTCTATGCCAACAATTGCCAAACTCTTTAATTTAAGCTGCTAATCTTCGAATTTGAAGAAACAAGGCTTACACAACTGCTCCGTTATCAAAATACTTGCCATTTTCTTTAAGCTCACGAATGGATTAGTTAGTGCACTTCTAGCCTCTTAGTTTTTTCAAATCTCAGTCCGTTCTGAGAAGCGCTTCACAGACACGGAGGCGCTGTCATTTCCATGTAAAGCTCGAAATTGTTGGCGATTGCAGCTTTTCAAAGTAACTTCACCGGATTGAATCATCCTCGTCTCCGCTGTGATCTTTATCTGTCGTTCCAGCTGCACTTGCCAAAAAAAAAAAACGTCCCGGACAAAGGCTTCTTTTTAAAGGCCGTGAACCTTGATTACTCTGCTACTTAACAATGCTCTTTGTCTGCAGCCGGCTGAAGGGTGGTTGAATCTGCAGTTTGACGCTGCGCTCAACAGTGGCTGCTTGTTTCGTCTGCCTCCCAACTCATGCCCTTTGCTCAAAAGCCAAAGGAGTGGCTCCTGTCATTTTGTTAGCTGTTCATACAGAGGTCAAGGATGGGTGCCCACTAGCCCCGCTGTCAACCCTCATCTACTGACTGATGGGCAGATGGGCAGTGAAGGACAGGGCACGGAGTTGCCAGCAGCGTTATCAGCCAGGCTCTAGGTTTTGGCATCACTGCAGAGCTTTTCAGATTCTCTGACTGGTAGTGGAACGTCGGGGCCGACTGTATCGACGATGATTCGTCTTTAAAGCTTCAGCAAACACTTCTGCCGCAGAATAAACGCTACGAGCAAATGAGGCGTGATAAAACAGCTGGCAGGCAACATGGCAGTGCCGAGCGAGAGGCCGTGGCAGATGATGTCTTACGGGCAAAGCATCATTTGCGGTTTCCCACTGTATGAAAGATTCAACAAATCTTTGTTTGCAGCAGACACATTCGGTGTCCCCCGTGCCTCAATTTGAAGTCCCTACTGTCTGTTAGACACTTCATAATTTATAGGTAGCCTGAGTTATCGCCCAAAGTTAGTCACCCAAGCCTACTAATGTTTGCCAGTTTGCTGAAAGTGTAATGAAATAATCTCTGAGGCTATCAATTTTAAACAACATGTTGGGAAAAAAACACATATTCACGTTTCTACTGAAAGTGGCTGTGGCTTCCATTTACCTCAGAGTGGCAGTGGGGTTTGTTCACTGGTCTGATAAGCCATTGTTAACAAAACTATTACACAGTATTCTGAGCATGCAAACACTGCAGCGAGTACCGCAGGACTGATAAAAAAAAGTATACTGTTACTGCTGTTGAAGCGTGAAAAAGCTTTTTTGGGATTTTGAAGGTAAGGGTTTGGGGCCCGTGAAGTCTTTAAACTTTAAACTTTCCAACTTGGAATTGTTGCAATTTAAAGTCCTTTTCTGGGAAAATCTGACCTTCCAGTTCAAATGGAAAGCGGCATTAGACCTAAACATTCATACTAGTCTCATGTCAGCATGTGAAATGTGTAGCGGGTTAGTATAAAGGCTAGGAAATCGAGGAAGCAGCTGTTTTGAATCTCTCCAAAAGTACAAAACTTGCTTAACTTAACTCATAATAAAGACATTATACCTTATTAATACACTCTTCATGTTACAAAGCTGGTGCTAGCAACAAATTGGTAGCTAGCTATTTAGCATACAGTCATGAAAGTAAAAATCAGGGGAAACCATTCGATTGGCTCTGTCCAAAGCTAATTACACTTGTCCAATAGCTATTTCCAAAGAACCAATAAAGACTTAAGACCAAAGTCCAGCTTTTTATCCAAATTCCTGTCCTTATTGTTAGCAAAGCTGCTAACTCCATAGTTAGCAGCTTTGCTAAACTAGTGAGACGTCCAAACCAGTTTGGTTTGGACGTCTCATCTGACCTTGAGCATGAACAGTTCTAATATTGCAACCAAACCACTGAACGGTTTCACATGCTCGTCTTTCATTCCCAGAGTTTGTTGTCATGTGTGGCCTTTGGGTACGGCTGTGAGAACTTTTCCAAGTACGAGGAGCAAGGCATCGGCATCCAGTGGCACAACATTGCCGAGAGTCCGGTGGAGGGGGAGCGCTACACGTTCATCGTATCCATCCTCATGATGCTGTTTGATGCTGCATTTTACTGGTTGCTCACCTGGTACATTGAGAACGTCTTTCCAGGTATGCGTGTTAAAACAAATCTCCCCGAAGCTAATCTCATTGACTTTAATTAAAGGGATTTGTGTCAGGCTGTCTGGAGGAAACCTACTTTGTTAAGTAGTTCTATTCCCTCAAGCCAAACAATATTGAAATGTGAATAATGTTCTTCTCGATTGATCCAAGGCCAATATGGGATCCCTAAGCCATGGTACTTCCCATTCACTGCTTCTTATTGGTGTGGGACGGCCTCAGCTGCTGAAGATAACCCCGAGTTGCTAAAAGACTCCAATGCACACAACGGTAAACTGCTTCAAAATCTTCTTTTCTCACTTCTGGCTTGTAACTGTGGTGCAGTCCAATCAGTTATTATGCATTGTCAGATTCACAACAGCTTGTTCGTGGACTAGAGGGAACATATCTCTGATAAGAAGCTAATTGGGATGGGTCGCAAACATGCATTAGCACCTTATTTGTCACATGGTGGTGATAATAGAGTTTGGAGCTCTGAGATCTGGGGGGAAAAAAGATTCTCAAGTCAGGAACTTTCTAAAAAGAACAATTACTAATCAGTGCGGTGAGCTTGGATATTTTTGTCTTTTATTTTCATTGCATTAATTTTCATCTCGAGAAGACGTGTACAAATAGTAAAGATGTAAACCTTACTTCTGCAGCGTCTGTCAATACTACTTTTTGAAAGTGTTATAATATAATCATCACAAGTTGGTTCTCACTTCTTTTTTTTTTTTTTTTTTTTTTTTTTGCAGAATATCTGGAGAAACCACCACCCAATATAAAAGCAGGGGTCTCGGTACGCAATCTCGTCAAAATCTACAAGACCGGAAAGAAGCTTGCCGTGGATGGGCTGAGTGTGGACTTCTACGAGAATCAGATCACATCTTTCCTTGGCCACAACGGAGCTGGAAAAACAACCACGATGTGAGCTGCATTATCTTTTTCTCTCATGTTTGGCCACTTGGCTCAGTGTTGGAGTAATTTACCACGGTGCAACTAATCTAAATTGTACACTATGCTGACTGTACTGTAGCTACATTAATTCAGCGGCGCTGCTTTCACAGAGTGACATCTTCTGAGAGGACATTTATCACATAGAGTCAGCTGTTGTGTTGATAGTGGGAGTTATCTAATTGCTGTTTTTAGAAAAAAACAAAACTAGTGGGAAGGTTGGAATGGGTTTAGGATGACAGGAAATAAATGAAACCCAGTGGCCAGGAAAGTATGAGCGGCAGAGGGAGAGAGTGATGCTCGACTAAAGGCTGGAGGGAACACGTCCGCACTGACAACTGGAACGAAGCGTAAGCACAATGAGAAAAAGGACAAAAGGACACACACTGAAGCTCACAGATATATTTATCTGTGACGTGATCTGTTAGTATTGAGCTGAATCTGCTTTCTGGGATCTGCACAGAAATTATATTTCAAAGATCTAATTATATGTCGTGTTCTTTGGTAATTCTGCCACCGTGGTGGAAAAATAACATAATGACAAACAAAACAAATGTACAGAGAAAATACTCGTCTTATGTCAGCATGTGAAATGTGTGACTTTGGCCAGCTTAGCTTAGCTTCAATAAATTCTAGGAAACTGAGGAAACAGCTGGTTTGGTTTTCTCCAAAAAATTAAACTTGCTTAACTTAACCTAAAATAAACATATACCTTATTAATGCATACTATTTTGTCACAGACTTCGTGTCATATAGCTGGTGCTAGCAACAAATCAGTAGCTAGCTATTTAACATACAGCCATGAATGTAGTAAAAATTGGGCGAAAAAGCTCGATTAGCTCTGTCCAAGGCTAATTACACTTGCTCCTATAAAAGTCATATAAAACTCATCAACACTTTATATGTTACTATGGCAATGCCAGTTAGAGATCAAAACACAGTAATTATAAGTATTTCCTGGCTAAAACCAATTTGCCAAGCAACCATTAAAGACTAAAGCCAGTCCATCTGTTTATCCAAATTCCTGTCCTTATTGTTAGCAAAGCTTCTGACTGTTGCAACTGAGTCGGTGGTTTGAATCTGCTCTCTGGGTCGTGCACAGAAATTATATTTTAAAGATCTAGTAATGTGCCGAGTTTGGTAGTTCTGCCATTACGGTGGAAAAATCTTGTGAGCCAGTCTATGTGGAAACAGTTTTAAATGACTGAACTTGCCGAAATGAACTCCTCAGAACCAATTTAATTTCATCACGGGATGAAATACCAATGAGACTTTCAGCTAAATGCTAAAAGCCACATAAAACCCATCTGATTGACGGATCGGTTTGGCAGATTTTTTCCAGGTGTATAATCAGTTCCCAGTGGAGTGATTCCAACTTCACCCCACTGTCATGTTGCGGGCAGCTCAAGTTCAGTCTTGCTTCCAGGCTAATAGTTAGACTTATGACAGAATTTCTCTCAACATCTCAGCTGTCTCAAACTATTTTTCTGTATCTCAAATAAATGGCGACGATTATTGATTCTTCTATCGATGAATGAAATAAAAAATAAAAACAAGCAAACAAAACATAGTATGTTAAATGAATGACCTGAAAATAATGAGAAAAGGGCATGCTTAATTTAAAATAAGAATTTAGTATTTCAAAATAATGAGCGTCTCTCTCATAATATTGACTTTGTATCTCAAATTAACCACTTAGTATTTCTAATTTAGTATTTTGTAGTTTCCAAAATGTGTAAAGTAATGAGTTACCATCTTCGAATTTGAAATGAGGCACTCTCTTGAAACGATCCCGTTCGTGCCCATCGCTTCAAGGACAACTTCTCTGCCGGAGTCTTGTTATTTTGAGATGCTTTGTGATTATTCGGAGGAGGACTCTCCTTGTTATTCCTTGTGTTGTGCAAACGAAATAGGCCATAATACGAAACAGTGGAAGAGGGAAGAAGTTGAAGCACCGTTCAAATCGCTTCCTCTGAGTCACAGCTGTTTGTTGTGTAGTTTTCTGAGTCGTTGTTTCCTTCGTTTTTTTTTTTTCTGTAGGTCAATTCTCACCGGACTGTTCCCGCCCACATCGGGAACGGCCCTCATCAACGGATATGACATCCGCACTGACATGGACGACATCCGCAAGTACCTGGGAATGTGTCCCCAACACAACGTCTTATTCAATGAGTGAGTGAATTAAATCGATCGTTTTCCATTCATGTTCGCAGCTGGCCTTTGGTGTGACCATGTTTCTCTTCAGCTGAATTGAAATTAAATATCACTCCGTGGTTTTAATCACGTGTATCACGAGGGCTCGGCTTTGGTTTTTGTTTCCCCATCAACACGCCATTATCTCTTCTGTTATTTCAAAACTGAACCGAACCCGTTCAGTCCCTCACATCCTTCCCAGCCATTAGTCCGTCTTTTGTTGCACCCTTTATTCCTCTGTCTCCACAAACTGATTACCGGGAACCCGGCGAGAGTCTTACATCATAATTATGTTCGAGCACCTGCAAATTACTTCCATTAATATTAATTCCAGACAGTGAAAGCATCTATATTAAGTAGGGTTCAAATATTAATGCAAATACTGACGCTGGCATTACGACGTACCATGATCTCATCTGTGAAGCACATTCAATTTATATTAGTTCACAAAAGTTTCATCAGGATCACAACAGGTGTTTTAATATTATTTTCACCTTTCCAGCCTGACGGTGGAGGAGCACATTTACTTCTACGGCCGGCTGAAAGGACTCAGTCGCAGTGAGGTTAAAATTGAGATGGACCAGATGATTAAGGATGTTGGCTTACCACACAAGCGGAAGGATCTGGCCAAGAACCTGTCAGGTGCGTCTGTATGTATGTCGACATTGTTTTCTGATGATTTTTGATCTCCCCCATGAAGGAGCATCATCTGCAGATCATCCTTTTTATTCAGGATGTGGCGCTCCTCTGCCAGCGCTCGCGCATGCAGCTGCCTCGACGCACACATGTGCTGTACCCGTGTGTCACAGGTTGTAATTCATTGTCTGGGCGCATGAGCAAGTCCTACTTGATGAATTGTCCCCGGTCTTGGATTGCTTGTGAGCAAAATATCTGAAATATGACTTTCAGGGTTGATCTATGCTGACATTTCCAGTACATTAGCAATACATTGGATGCGTTTTGAAGTGCTTGCTTAGAGAGTGAAGACTTGAATTATCCTAGGAAGGTGTGTCCACCTGGCGCCATCAATCATTGCATGGCTTCCCGGAGACAATAAAACATGAAAAGGCACATCTTGACATATTTATTTCGTAATCGCTTCTCGATAGTGGGCCTTGTGTAATTTTTCCACAGATTACAACTGTTTATTATCCAAGACTTACATTGTGGTTTGCACATTGTCCAAATGTCTCTGCCGTGATGTGCTGCTAAGATATTGCCGCTGATGTGGACTGTTGTGTCTTTCAGGTGGCATGCAGAGAAAGCTGTCTGTGGCCATAGCGTTTGTCGGCGGTTCAAAAATCGTCATCTTGGACGAGCCGACGGCAGGAGTGGACCCCTACGCCCGAAGGGGTATCTGGGAACTGCTGTTAAAGTATAAACAAGGTATGGGGTCAGTCATAAGAACCGATGCTCCTCTGAAGGCTTTGAAGCCCCTTATGTTTGCGGAGTCCACTGGAATGCACAGAGCGCATGTTTGATCTCTTTCAAACCCCAGGAACTGTCTCAAACTTAAGCTCAAGGTAAACTTTAGACTGACAAGACTCAAACGTATACGGCATGAGAGCTGTGAAGGTAATGAACCAACTAGAAGAGTGACCTGCAGAGTCATTTTTTTAGCTTTGCTGTCTTTGTCTAGTGAAATAGATTGTAATGGGAGTGAAGACAAGTGAATCCAAGAAGCTTTAACTGACATCGCTATTTAACAGGGTCTGTAATTGTCTGCCAGAGTCGGTCAGCTTGTCACTCTCCGGCCTTATATACTTTGGGCTCGCTCGTGGCTGTAAGCAGGACATGGACATTACGGTGACATATTCTCTGAGCAGATGTCTAAATGTTTAATGTGCATTGAATGACGTTCCGCCCTCGCTGTGTCATTAGCCTCTCTCTCTAATCAAGCCCTTTCACTCCAATTGGGAGCCTGAGATAACTCTGTTATAATGAGAACCCCCACATTCTGGCTGCTTGAATGAGTCATGTTTTGTGCCTCTGCGGTGTTATTTGCACCACAGTGTTACTGAGGTTTGTCATTAAGCACAAAAAAGATCTACAGGGAGCCTTATTTGTATGAAAAAGCTTAAGGCTGAAATTGGACTTAATGCGGTGCTTCTTCGTAGCTAATTAAGTGTGCCGGTCTTTCACGCCGACAGGTTGACCACACGGCCCCGAGTGGATGTTGCGTTGATTAAATTCAGAAGGGGCTTATTTGGTTGGTGCCACTTCGAACTCTGTCTTAAAACTGCTCACGATAAAAAAGGGAGCGTAGTGCCCATGCATTTCTTGCTTAAATATGACCTTCAGTGCTTGTTTAATATTTGATCTCTCTTCTAATTAGCAGGTGATGCTAATGGTGAAATTATTTTTTGAAAAAATATATCAGTGTTGATATTGGTATTTTTATTTATTTTTTTTTTTTCATTTAATGTAGGTGTTAATGCCCCGTATTTCATCAGGAAATTACTGTGGGAGGTGAAAATTTACAGTTAAAATTTGCAAATTATAAATTTTTGATTGTTATCCATTACAGGAAGTTGATTACTATTAAATTACCCCACTCGTTATGGTATAAAATGGGCCTTGAGGATGATATTAATATAATGGTTTTTAACATTTAGCCTTGTGTGAGTTTTGCTTTGCTTTGTACCTTTGATTTATTGATTAGAACTGTTTTTATCACCAGTTTGAACCCTGAAAGGCTTGGTCCTCTGTTCCCTTTTACCTTAAATGGCTCCTTACTTCTACAGGTTATTATATATACATATCCCCATCCGCATAAGTAATGACATATTGTTACACGCAATGATTTCTATTCTTGAGTTACAAAGTTGTTAATTTTAACAGCTCGCATCAGATGTCATGTAGTTGTTCAAAATGAAAACATTAACAGCTTTCAAGTCAATTTTTAAGATTTAATTACTTGTTGAAGTTTATTGAACGTCTTCCCTCCCAAACTGCCGTAAACAGTATGTGATAAAGCTGGGGTATAATATAATAAAATCAGATCACACCTTGAATTTTGACACCACGAATGCCTTGAAGATCCAATCTGTCACTTGAAGACAGGTGATTTGGTTTGCGCGAAAAGGGATGGCATAAATATGCGAGATTATTTTTAGAGGTAATATTTAATCACTTATGAAAGACATGAAAGTAACAGTCGTGCTGATTTTAGTAGGAGTGTAATTGTAATAAAGGAATTGGCAGAATGATCTCTCCTCCGGTACTTAAGGGTTGTGCATACCAAGAGACCAGCAGTGATGACAGCTTAAAGCAGTAGCGTTGAGGAGACTACCAATTAGAGTGACGGTTGCTGTGCAGCTTATTAGCATATGAGTTGCCCAAACCATCCACGGCTTTGGTTCCTACCTCCAAATTCACCATCTTCCAATGGAGCGGGCGCATTGTTGATGACGTTTTCTTCTCAAATTGAGCATGATGATGGCACATTAAGCTGCCGTTGTCCATTGCGGTATTTTAATCTGTGGCTGGTTTCCTTTGGAGCCATTTGAAGTGGTACTGCTACAAGAAGGTTACCAAGGCAACCAGAGCTTGGAACGTCCACTAGTGATTGGTGAGGAGTTAATGGCTTTATATGTGGATGGGGACAACCTTGAATACAAATTTTTTTTAAAATCTGGTTGGATGTTTGGAACAATCCCATTCATCATAGAGTCTAAGTGCAGAAGTGTGCTATGCATAATGCATTTTTTTTCTTTTTTTCCTCGGAATACAATTTAATATGGGGTTGAAGCCAATGTTGCAGTACAAATGGCATGAGGATGTTTCACCATTTGTTGTTGTTGTTTTATAAAAAAGCAAAAAACAACAAAAAAAAATGAAAACAGCTTTCTTTTAATGCTAATGTGTTCAAAAGTATAAGGAAGACACGACAACAACTTTGACCACCACAACAAAGATTCTCCTTTCAACTCTACCAATAGACAGACTACATTTAAGTGTGATCAAACAAACCCAGGACCATCTGTTGTTATAATTTAATGGACGGGCTATAATGTAACTTTAAAACTTATTCATTTGAATTGATTGTCACAAGCAGCAGTTTTTACCCAGCTTTGCCCAGTCATTCATTTTACTGCTGATGTACATAATATCTGTCCGGCCTTTCTCAACCACTGTGAAATCCATTTCTATCAACTTGATTTAGAGGAAAGGAAGCCAAATAACATGAACCAGATTTCCAGCTCCACTCTGCTGCGCGCAGTGCGAGTTCTAGCAATTTACCTGAGCACACCCAACTCTATTTGATATATCACTTTGCGCTGTAATGCATCGCATCACACTATAAATCAGAATACCTTTGTGGGCTATCTGCAATCCAAACACATTTATTTTTCTCCCAACTCACAGATGATGTAGTGAGTTTTGATTTTTTTTCCCCTGTTGTAAACCAACACAAATCCCCAAGAAAATTGTCCATAAGTTTGAGAATCCCATGCAAAATGAGCTGGCGCAGTCAGACTAAACCTCCAGCAATCTCGTCAGCCATCCCCCTTCTAAGCATCGCGTTTTCCCGCATATGTTAAATTGACTGGGTTGTGGGCATTCATTCAGCTTGGGCATTTTGTTGGAGTTTGTACAAAGAGGGATCCAGACTTGCTTGGCATAGCAAGGGCTGCAATACTTAACCGAGAAGGGATGGATTTAGCAGCTCGGCTGGTGGCAGGACGCAGAAAGTGGAGGGAGGGGGTGGATGTGGGTGATGGGAGGAGGAGGAGGAGGAGGAGGAGGAGGAGGAGGAGGAGGAGGAGATACAGCAGAAATAGTTGGCCAAGCAAAACAGCTACACTGGGCTGCAGTTAATGACCTCTGAGTGTGTCCTTGTCCTGGGGATAATGTGACCTGCGAGGATACAGATTTTACCGAGCTCGGTGCAAAAACAGCCACACTCAGCAACTGACCCTTTTGTAATAAACACCTGCAAATTCAATGAAGGGAAGGTGGAAACGCAAAATCTATGTACAAAATTTATCACATTGCTCTCTACCATAGTAGATTTTGAGTTAGGTTTCTGGATGCAGTGAATACTGGAGGTGCTTCAAGAAAGGTCTGGAGACCACTAGGTTTCATCCTGGGACCACAGAGGACGTCAAAACGTACAGCAGTTTATTTAGTGTGGTGGAAATATGTAAAAGACCACTGAGTAGGATTCCATGGTATCTAGCAGTGAGGTTGTAAATCGCAGCCAGAACCTGAATAGTACGACTGTGAAGGGATACCTGTGGTCCTTCTGAATTCAACCTGTAGCTATAAATACCAGATTTGCTCTGGTGCCATCCAAATCCATGGACCCAGGACCCACCCAAACTAAACATATGACAAATTGGAACGTAACTTGACATAACCCACAGCCTATCCGCTACCATTTGGACAGTACATGTTTATGCGCAGATCTGTGGGAAATGATAAATGGTCCGTACTTCAGTGGTTTCCATTGACACCAATGGTGACAGATGGTGCCGTGCAAGGTGCTCGTCCGACATTGGAGGCACTTTGGGTTCATGGTCTGGCTCAAGGACACTTCAGCATGTGGAGGGGCTTTGATGGAACTGCCAACCCTGTGATTAGTGGACAACCCGCTCTACCACCTGGGCTGCGTTCGCCCACGGTGCCGTGGGTCATTGCCTGAACATGGTGAGCTTCATGGACGAGGGCCCAGTCCCTACGTAGGGATGAAGCGGCTCATTCTAAGCTAACGAAGATTTGTAGTTACAGTATGTGTGTGATTGCACACTCAGGAAAACACAATAATGGATACTATATTATGTTTGTACTGACCTGAGCCCCCTAAATCCTACACACTGCACCTTTAACTCTGACTATGGTTTGGATTGACCCCCCAACAACAGAGAAGACTAGAAATCTGTTATAAGCGTTAATTGACTCTTTTGTCCTTTTTTATTTCAAACTAAATAATAAAGCACAGTTCTTTCAAAGTGACTCTAGATTATTTATTATTTCACAATAGTAAGTCAGGTTAAACGTTTCCTGCTTTAGAACATGACTGGATCAAAAGTTTCCCAGTACTCTGTGATAGCGCTTTCATGCAGACTGCAGAGACATGGCCATGCTGTGACTTCATTACAGATCTCGTCATTTCTCTGATTTCTGGGGTATGTGATAATTAATATGTGTTATCTGATACAGCGTGATATGAAAGGATTAGAACACCTGTGAATAATCTTGCGACGCATGCTGTAGTTGTCATTGCAATTGTGTTCAGTTTGATGCCTCTTGAATCAAAGGACTCGCCGAACAAAAGGGAGCGAGCTGGAATAAAAAGGTGGTCTCGTAGAAACGCTGGAAAGTAGGCTCGGGGTGGCCTTTATCGTCATTTTAATTTTGTCCCAGATAAACGCCCACGCTCTCTTCTGGAGTTCACTTTGTTGCCATGCGGATACGCACGAGTAAGAAACACAGTGGAGTCGGCAATAAGGAGATAAGTGACTAGGCAGCAGAGGCAGATCGTGGTGTTGGCTTGATTTGAGCTGTTTTGAACTGTGCCATCTTTTCTTGTGCAGCTTCCGTTTAACAATGACAACTTTTTTTATTTATTTTTTTTGCATAAACTGCATGACAGCTGTGTGCTGCAGTCCTCTGACCTCACCCTACCCTTCCTCTACCCTACATTAAGGGTCACAGGCTCATGGTGCTTCCTGAAATAGAGGCCCTTCTCGCTGTTCATAATCCCTTGGTACGGCTCTGGGGGGCCTGGTCCTCCGTGGTTGGGCCGGCGGTCTGGTCGGGCAGATACCTGGGTTCACTCATAGCTGGGCTTTGCCTCCTGGCGCTGCATGGTGATGGGTCTGTGGCGGCTCCCTACCTCTGTTGGTGGGTTCCCTCTTCCCGTGGTATCCCTAGCCCGGGTGCATCAGGGGCATAGGCCTGTCAATCCTTAGGCATTTCGCTGGTGGCCATCTGCAGGGGCGTTGCTGGGCTCCCGGGTGGGTCTCCTTGGTCGGTGGGGTGTCTCCGGCCTGCCCGGAAGTCGGAGAACAGGGTTCGGTGTGTTGGATCTCATGGCGTGGGGGGGTTGACGATATGTTGGGGCTTGCTGGCCTGCTCCGGTTTGCTCTCGGACGGTCTGGTGGTGCTCGTCACCCATCATGTGCGCCAGGTCTGTAGTGTGTCCTATGGCTGTGGTGGTTCTCTGGGCTTGGTACCCATGTGCTCCTGCACTGAGGTGGTGGTTATTGAGGGCTGGATTTCTTGGCCCTGGGGATGGTCTCACTCATATTTAGGGAATGCCCACATACAGTAAAATATTCAGCTGCAAATGTATAACTGCATCAGTGTCGTAGAGCATTGACAACCTGTGGTGTTTAGCTATGCAGACAAATGCAGACGTATTTGTAATCCAGTCAATCTCATCTGTACATGAGGCACACTGTTTATGACATTGATCCACCCCTCCTTCTGTCTCTCTTCAGGTCGCACCATCATTCTGTCCACACACCACATGGACGAGGCAGACATCTTGGGCGATCGCATTGCCATCATCTCCCAAGGCAAGATGCGCTGCTGTGGCTCTTCCCTCTTCCTCAAGAAGCGTTTTGGCAGCGGCTACTACCTCACTCTGGTCAGAGACGGGGCTGAGAAGATGACAGCTCAGCGTAATGGCATGATACGGGGCCAGGCCAAAGAGGAAACAGCAGTAAGTGGTTAGCAATTGATTGCGTGTGGATGCTTTTTCATATTCGAGTCTTTGAGCAATGAGCAGCGTAGAAGCATTTGCTTGCATTTGCATATATCGCAATTAAACCAAGAATTTTCTTAAGAGGCTTTATTACTACACTGGCCTTGGGGAGCCAGCAACTTTAGTTTCAGATGAAACACATATAAACTCATTCAGATTGAGTTTTTAAAGCTGCACTTATCAACAAGAACTGATTTCAAAACATAGGTTAAATATTAATGGATTTTTTTTCTTTGAAGGTTCCCTTGAGCTATAAAGAACATTTTAGCTTCTTTCAGCTGCTTGTTTTGGTTTTAGGATCCACAACCTCTTATTGTTCTCATCATAATGTTACCTTTTTCCAAACATTACTTCTTTTTTTAATGAAGTTGTGACATATCAAATGTCAGTGTTCTGTTCTGTAGCCTCCTTGTTCCAAGTGACAAAAACACAGCACTAGTTACACTATAAAGATTAGCCACTATTGTCTACTTTCACCACAGTTCACTGCATGAGACGCTTCAACTTTAATTCAAGAGACGCATCTTTTGTTTTGTTTGAGAATGAAAAGAGTCTAAATATGCTTTGGTTTCATAGATTTTTAAATAATGTTGAAAAGCTCTTTAGCACTTTTAATTGTGTAAGATTGAGGTCAGTCTGTGTGGAAGTTAGTTACTAAATTATGAAACTAATAAAACTGCAGTTGGCCGTTGGTGGCCTGTTGAGATTTGTAGTTTTCTTTTCCAAATTCGAACTGAGATATTTAGATATTTGAAGTTATAGTTTTTCTCATAGTGGACTATTATTTCAAAGGTAACAGCAAAGACGTGCGATACAGGTGAGTGATGTTAGTGTCTTATTATATGTTTTCCAACATTCAGGGGGAAAAAGGAGTCTTCAGTATCAATATCTAAATATATTCCATGAATAAGGATTAAACCTTTCAATATTTGTGATCTCAAGTCTAATCTGGCAACTAGAAATATGCAGTATGTATGTATGCAGTCAAACACAATGTTGTATCGGTAGTAAAATGACTTCACATTCATCTGCTGCGGTTTGAAGAGAGTAATTCTTTTTGACTTCGCATATCAAAAAAGAATCTCCAGCCGAAACCCCTTTGACGTGACAGGACCCTCCTTTCAGTCTGCTATTGAACACTGCTCCCGTCCGACTTTCCAGAGGAGACTCTTTCTCTCCTGCTGCCCTCCCCCTGTAATGATCTGTGTTTAGTCTCTCCCAGCATGAGAATTGGCAAACGCCTACGTGCTGGATGAAACTAATTGTCACCTGGGAGAGGGGTGATTCTCGCTTTCGCTCGCCAATGGTGCCTTGCACACTTAGTTTTAATCAATTGGAGCAAATGAACAAGATGCACTGATGCCAGCAGGGCTGGAGCAATTATCATTTGTCTGCAGGCAGTTTGAGGTGAGCGCAGTCATTTGTTAGAAATAAATAAATAAACATGCAAACACCTTTTTATGTGCGAGGTAGAGTAGTAACCCGCCTTTCCCGCCTGACACTTTTGTGATTAATTGGAACACAGCCAGCGTAGCTGGGAAACAGACCTGGACCGCGTACGATTACGCTGATCTTCTTTCATTGCGATTAAAATCCTTTTAATAAATGACATAAAGTTCTTTAATTATTCAAACTTTGCCGAAATTAAAACGTGATCTTCGCTGTCTTAGACTGAAAGATTGGGGCTTTGTATTCCATTACGGCTCGACAGCATTACCTGTTGACGCAGCTTTATTTAGAGCACCGATATAGAAACTGGTGGATGCCCATTATATGATTAATGTAAGACAGGAGTTGTCAAGGAGGCTCTGTTCATCACTCTAAGTGGTACAGCATGATAAAGCCTTTCTAATCCAATTCTGATTAACAGGAGACGGGCTGCCCTTCGAGAACGAGCCCAGATGAAGGCATCGATAGCCAGAGCTGGAGCAACTCCGATCCTTCAGGTACCAACTTTTGTCTCACTTGCTGCCACTCGTGTTTCACAGATACTAGCATTTAAGGCAGCTCCCGACGCGTGGATTCAAACGACAAGCTGGCGCTGCTGCAGTCGGGTTGGTAATACACCGTACCACGCTCCGTGTCATCCTTCCTCAAAACAAGACGGCGAACGGTTCCAGAACAGACAAACACTAACTAAATAATTCTCGAAATAGCAAACGGCCTGAAAGCCCATTAACTCTTTTCTTTTTCATCTTTTCATTACCACAACAGCAAACAACATTAGCACTGCTGCTTTAATATGCTTTTGAAAATGCTGTAACTGCTGGTGGAGTGCACTTTAATGTTCAAAATAAGTGGTAAATACAGTAAAAGTAGTTTTTTTTAGCAATACAAGAATTTTCTTCTTCTTTTTTTATTTTTTATTACAATATCTTGGAAATGATGACACTTACCTGGCAAATGAACTCCGATCTCAATCCCGGCAGAAAGTTATAGTGGAGTGGGTTATTCCATCCTGTTAGTCGAAGAAGGTCATCAGCTGTTTTGATGACTGTTATCCGCTCCTTCAGACTGCAGGAGCTCAGGGCCCGAGCATTCAATCTCACATTAAAGCAGAGAGGCTCATTTCTGCAATTAATAAATGTAACAATCTCCAGACGCTGGATGTGAAATGATAAAATTATCCTGCAGCTGTAATCAGTGTTTTAATGAAACTGCGGGATCAGATGCAACATTGCAAAATATCGTAAAGAGCTCGCCCTCATTCTAAAACCAGAAGAGAATTATCACCTGAATCAACAGTTCCTCTCAGCCTCATAAGACGTATGAGGGATTAATACCACGCTCCACAAACCGAGTGAAGCCTGTCCCCTTTCTCTCACCCATAAATTCCTGTCTCCCTCTGCTAAAGCTATCAGATTACAACGCAAAAGACCAAAAACTAAACTGTGAAATACCAACAAATGCATATTTATAGACATGACGCCCACGATACAGAATTTTAAAAACCCTGACATTATATTTACTGTTATACAATATGATGCTTGGAAGTGGGCCGTCTGTTTCACTAAAATAATAATGTCCCAACACTGAAAACAAAGGCACAGCTGTTCAACAAGCTAAAGGCTATAATAGCAAACTAAAGCACCAGGAGATGTTGCTGCTTCAGCCTGTAAATGGGAATTAATTAACATGCTTACCATGCCATCATCACAAGCGCTATCGGCTGGAAAGATGACGCATGAGGGGAGATGCATGATAGGAGATATACACCGGTCAGACATGACATTGAAACCACTGACGTTAGAAGTGAATAACATCGACCGTCTTGTGACTGTTTAATGTTCTGCTGGTAAACTTTTGGACCTGGCATTCATTCACATGGATGTTACTACTAGACATATACCACCCACCTAGACCAGACCAGGAACCAACACCCCATAGCCATGACACTCCATGATGGCAGCAGCCATCCCCAGCAGGATACATTTACATGGCGCCGTGTTAGTGCTGCCTGCTGATGTGGAAATATTTACAGCTCGAAGGTTAAAAAACAAAAAAGAAGAAGAAATTGGGACATTTATGGTTTAATTCATTTTGATATATTTAAACATATTTAAACTGTCTGTAAAGTCAATAGCAGCGTGACCAGCTACTGTAATAATTTTAGTCTGCATGCAACATTTTTTTTCTCATTATAAAAAGCTAAATTTGGGGACACTTTCAGGGACAGCTATAGACAGAGGACAGGTCATCCAAAACAAGTCCTCTCATTCTGGCACTTCATTTTTCAGACCTTTCCATCTTCACCACTCCTCACGGTGACACAGTCTCACCATGCGTGTTTAGAAATGGTCTGGTCTGAAACAGTGTCATGCAGGGCATCGTTGTGAACGGTGTGTAATCAAATACACCGTAATGCTGTTATATTAAAAATTCAAATTGTAACGAAAAACAATACCAGTATTCAGTTTGAACCAGTATACCGCCCAGAACTAATGCCAAGTAAACAAACTTCTGACTTGCGTAATTCAGACTACATCAGTTTGACTCTGGAGTATAGATGAGACGATCCAGTCATAGTCATTGTGTAATTGGAACAACAGCGTACTTGATGTCACCCCTGAAACGCACTCTATTGTGCTCCAGTATGCGTTACTGTCTTTACTTTTCCTGCAATGAACTTCAAAGTATGCATCGACAGTCCAAAAGCCTGGATGTGTCTTTGCCCCACCTGTTGCATCAAGAAGACACTGGGATGTAGTTTGAGCGGACGTTGGATGGCCAGGTATCCCAGAATGCATTTGGTCCAGGGTTTGTCACCAAGTATGCTGCTGTTTTAATTACACAAGAACATCACTGTATCCTCCTGTCCTCCAGAGGAATAACCTATGACATGACCGATGGTACAGAATACAGAGAGAAAAAACAAAACAAAATCCTAATTATCGCACATCTGTAAACGCTTTGTTGTGACCAGTTTCCATTCTATATTTGAAAGTCTTGCCAGACAGTTTCATGGTTTTAATTTAGTTATTGCAGGTTTAAGGTGCGATTTAATCACAGCTTGGAATACTTTTTCTCACGTGCTGTAATATTCTTTTCCCCAATTAACAGTCCTTTGTGCATTCAGTGTGTACATTCACATTAAAAATACATCGCTTAAAGGTCAATTAATCCACTTCTCCACTTTTATACACTTTATTATCACCTCGTCATATTTGATGCGCTCTCATTTATTTCATTCTTTGACTGCTGAGGAGGTTGCACACCTCTCAAAAATGCGCTCGTGCCCAAGTCATAACCCGAATAATCTGACTTTTTGTTTAGTTAAATACAGTGAAGCAGCGCAAATGGTGCAGACATTGCCCAACTAAATGATATGCTGTTTTTTTTTTTTGTTTGTTTTGATCATTCTTAGCTTGAATCACGTAAACAGATGTAATCATGCACGACGCGATCAGAAGGAAACTCTCAGGTACGCTTCGGGCTGTTATGCATGGAAAAATCTGAATTCTGAGTTCAAAGCCATTATGCATGCGCTGGTTAACTATGAGGCAGAAAGTGCCGTAAAAAGTAATCATATTTCCACAGGTGACAGCACATTTCTCTTTATTAATACACGCCGGCGAGCACGCCGAAGCGCGCGCAAACACCTCGGCCCCGATGTGTGCAGCAGATCCATTTACCTCTTCATAAAGCACCGAGCCGCGGTGGCTGTTAAGATGCAGTAATTATGTATGAGAGGTTCTGGATCAATAATGGATGCGGTGCGTTCTGCAACACTGTCTGGATTGATTCTCGCTAAGACCCGGCTTCAGAATGGATGAGGCCTGGGATTGAGCCCACTGATCTGTTACAGTGTTTTGAAATGTCACCTCATCAGGTACGTTAGGATCACTGCATGTCACCGAGTGGTTTTTAACTCATTTCTCTGGATTCTGTGCTATCAGATCAGATTATATCAGTTTTAGGTGCTTTTCGTTCTTTGTTTGTTTTTTGTTTTTTGTGGGTAATTCTGTGGCTCCCTTCCAGCAGATTTGACAGCCGTGGGTCAGCTCGTGCGGTGCCACGTCCCTGAGGCCGTCTTCTTGGAGAGCATCGGTCAGGAGATCACCTACGTCCTGCCTTACGGGGGGGCGAGAGACGGGACCTTTGCCAATCTCTTCCGAGAGCTCGACCTAGCCATGGCTAACCTCGGCCTGACCAGCTATGGCATCTCTGACACCACGCTGGAGGAGGTAAACTGACCGTGGGATCGTCTGTCCTGCTGGAGATAAAATCATGAAGGCATAAAGAGGCATAAAATCTGCTCAGTAACATAAACTTCCATCTCTATGTGAACTCTTAGTGTAAGTTTCATTTGTTTTGCTACCGCCATAAACCCCCCTTTCACAAACCGTTGCTTGTTTTTCAGAATCCCCTATCTAGTCTTGCTTAAACAAATACGTTTTCTCTTAAAGTCCTCGACCTTCTGCTTCTCGAGGGCTGTGAGAAAATGAGAAATCAAACTTCTTTGTCTCTCCCACGCCACGTCGACGGGCTCCAAAAACACCTTCGTAATTTCGTCAATAACTTTTAACCGCGGGGTCTTGAATCCGCAATTTTTCCTCAGATTCAGGCATCGACCCTCACTTCTGCCACGCTCATGATCAAAGCCGCTCCTGGCTCCAGAGCAAACTCGTGATTTAGCGGCGAATGAATTTTGAATGACCGCTTGTGGTCGGGTTTCAGTGCAGCCGCCCCGACTTTCGCAGCGAATGCGTTGCGTGTACAAATTCTTTCCACGAAAGCGCCTTTAATCTCCACCAGGTTTTGCACAATGCAGATTTCGGCCGCTTGCATCATGTTTATGTCTCAGATATTTTTTTAATCTGCCGCGATGCGGCGGCATGATGACACATTTTTATCAAGGCGTTGGTCAAGGGCCATTTGACTCAGATTCCTGTTCATACGTAACCCTTAAATTTAAATTTCCTCCAAAAGCAATGACCAATTTGTGTGTTAGTAATTGAAAAGAATAAGCAGACATACAGTTCATACTGTATTCCTCCCTAAAGAAATGACTCATGCTTAATAGTTGCTATTACAGTCTTGGATCATAAAGCCTAGTGAGTGTTGGCTAATGCGCTTCTTGTATCTCAGACATGCATCAGACACTCGAGGCCTTCGGGCAGTGTAAATAATTCCTTTTGAGTCTCTAAAATTTAGCCACAACATGGTTATTTCATCAATTCCTGTTGTCTTTTGAAGTCCAGATACTTTCCAGTTGAAGGATGCAGCGATCCTGTGGCATTCAGATCTAATAAACAGGAGCTGATAGACTGGAAGTTACTCTTTCCTCAATATCTGTATTTTGAGCGCAGTGTTTTCTAATGCCAAATATTTTATCATGAGCTGTTCTGAATTGGGATTGAACTCGTAGTGGTGGAGATTCACTGAGGCCGGATGTGAAAACTGAGCGAAGTAGGGGGTAGTCGCAAGAAAAATGTTCACAAATAGGCAGATTTATTAATTTTGACATATGGCCTGAATTAATCAATGAAGTCAAGGAGGGCGCGTCTCTTAGAGGAGCCACTTGGCAGGTGTTCAAGTGAAGGTTAGGAGCTCCAGATGAACAAACCTGATCTGACTCTGAACACAAACACAATCTGCAACCAGGTTTAGTTTACTCTGAGTTAGGCTTTGTTAACACTTACTGGCTAATGTTGTTGTACATAAATGCTTATCATGTCTAATTTCATTTTACAGATATTTCTTAAAGTGGCTGAAGATACTGGAGTGGATGCAGAAATACCAAGTAAGATGGCAACATGTATGCATGATAATTCATACAGGGCTCAGAGTCTGGGTCCGTCAAGGCATTTCTGATATCATCATTTTGGATGGAATACATTACATTTGAAGAACATTAAAGAACAAGACTGAAAGTATCTGCTTTGTGGAGGTACTCCACAGGAGGGAAAAGAGATTTAGTATTTTATAAGATATTTCTTTAGTCATCCCACAATGGGGGAAATTCTTGTTGTTAACAGCAGCAAGACATTCAGCATCACAAACAGTGTACACAGTGCACATATGGGTGGACTGAAGAATAAAATATAAGAATATCAAAATATATATTTTTTAATAATAATTTAATAATTTAATAATAATAATAATAATTTTATATACATATTATATTACATATTTTTTAATTATCTTATCTTATCTCATTAGTTGTGATTCTTCAAGCTAAGCTCTAGGATACTATTTATGAAGATATTTAAATTATTTTGCACAGTTTTGCAGTACACACATGATCTAGTACATAAGTCTTCAACAGGGGGTCCGCAACCCCTAGGGGGTCTACGGAGGCTTTGCAGGGGGGTCGCAAAATCTTTGGTTGATTAGACTTTTAATTTAAAAGTTTTCCCCCACAAATTTAAAATTCTTTAAATACACATTAATATTAATCCAACTTATTTTACTAAAGGGGTAATGGAAAACTTAATATAGAATGCACAAATTTTAAAATTTATAAATAGCACTAGTTTAATAGATAACACATGTAGTAGGTAGGAGGTTCCTACTTAATCTCTCCATCGCTTTAGGGGTCATTGACCTGAAAAACATTGAAGACCCCTGATATAGTAGAACAAAAAGAATATAGTCATTTATGAGTCACCAGGCTGGATTTTATAAATTCAGAAAAAATACAAAGAAATAATAACTAAAAATATATATAAATAAATCAGCCAGGAGTCAATATTGCATCAAGAGCTCTTGATCAGGACTTGGTCTTATTCACGTTCGTGAAATAAATGGCGCACTGTTTGCCACCCAGCCTTTTAAAACCGTCTTGACGGAGAAAAAAGTCATCGCTCCCAGCTATTGACACACACCATAGACCAAAATAAAAGAGTAGCCTTTCTCAGCCTCACTAATGCCGCTGAGATTTCTTTGAAGCCAGGATCTGGCTGCCACATTAGCCACTTCTGAATTGCCAACAGCTAAAGGTTTTCAGCATTTACCGCTGACACTGATTACTCACGCTGCATTTGGTTGACTAAGTGGAGCCACTCGGTAGCTGTAAATAAGTGTGTGTCAGAGACCGGCTCCCGAAAGGCCGTTGGATTTGTGAATTGTTCAACATTTTGTAAGCTGCCCGTCCAAGGTACGGCACACTCAAAGTAAAACTGAAAGACGTGGTCTCTTCTGAAACATGAATAACAGATGGTTGAACACGGTGAAATTGAAGTTTTTTTTTTTATCATTATTATAAACAGACACCTGCAGAAGATTGTAGCCGGGACTTATCAGCTGGAAAACACAACGGGAGCACAGCATGGAGCCTTATCGAGTCCCAGTTCAAATTTGATAACAATGCTTTTTTTACATGTGCTTTCTGAAGATACGTGACGGCATTTCCCAAAAGGAACCCTTGGTGACTCTGGTCACTCTTGATTGCTGCTTTGTGCAGCCACATTCTTAACTTAATTTAAAGCCAACACAAGCTGCATTATTGAGGAGCGCACACTGAAACGAATCCGTTGATGTGTGACTGGTACATGAGACAATACGAGTTTAGTTTGCACCAGTGACTTAAAGGTAGAAGTCATATTCCTTCTGTTTGTGTTTGCCTGCCTCTATCGAGCCAGAGTGCGTACTCTATATATATTCATGCGAAGTGACACTTATACCTGTCATTGATTGACCTCGGCGGATAAACCTTCCCATTCCCATATTCCCACAGTTTATTTCCACCCGGCGCGAAACAACATCACTTTTCAGTTTAATCTCGAAATCGGATTTGTTCACGCTGCCGAAACACCTGGGCTTGTGCTTTTACAGGGAATAATACGGCGTCACGCGGGGCAGGTAGCTGTTCTTATTGTTATTTATAACCCTAAATTGGGTCAGGCCTAAAACAACATATCTTATTTGTATTCCCACTGCAGCAAAGGAGCCATTGGTGAGAGACTGCAAGAGGAGCTCCCGCGAATTCAAGAGGAACAGCGTCGCCAGCCTCCACGCGAAACCAGAGCAGGTCTCAGGAATGACTGGCAAGTTCCTGCACATTTATCAGCGTTATTTTTTAATGAAGGGAGCTCGGTTAAATATTTGCGAATGTAATTAATGCAGAACATACACCGATCGCTGATGGGCCGTGTTTTAAAAGTCAAATGAACTTGAATTCCTGCTTGTTCGTTTCTGTCTCTCCTGCAGAATTCAAGGAAAAGTTCACAAATAAAGTTGAAGGTAGGTTCTTTTTTTTTCAGTCAAACCAGTAGATGTAACTTTTTTGTTCTTCAGTTTTTTCTCTTTTTGTTTCACCTCAGCGCCCTTTTTGAAAAGGAGGGCTCTGCTCTCAGAATAACTGAATTACGGTCCAATACGTGCATTATCTCAACCGTCTTTTCACCTTTTCAATTTAGCCCTTATGAGAAAAGAAGAATCACTTCTGTACGTCTCATCATGAAAATGGTTTTCAGGCTTCATTATCATAATGACTACTCTGAGAAAAAAACGGCTGCTTCTCTTCTTTGTTGTTTGCCAGTAACAGCATTCATTACATACAAAGTGCTTTGTTTATCACTCTTTTCTTCCTTAATCACATCCAAGTACCCATTCATGAGATGTTAAAAGAATATGTAGTTGCCACTAGGGTTGCCAGGAATTTGGAAACTTTCCATGGGAGCAGGAATTTAACAGGAAATAACGGGAATAAACTGGGAATTATCAAAGTTGAAGGCTAGGAGCTTAAATATAGTTGGTAGAAAAACATACTGGAGCATAATCTTGGCTAAATCACTCAGATCTGATATGAGTACATTTGAGTTTAATATGTTATTCCTCCTCCGTGGCAGCAGGGACATAGCACGCTACTTCCTGCAGAGCTATTGAGGCCACGCCCCTTACATGCATTACGCATTCCTCCATCACATGCACAATGATTTCTATAAACTACTAAAACAACTTTTCTGAGCCAAAGGACTGCATACAGTCAAGAGGGTTTCAATAATGATATGAGGGAGATGATATTTGATCTATGATGTTAAAGTTGAATCTGTTGCTAGCTTACTGGTGAACCAGATATGCTAAATGTAAGCTAGCACCATTTCATTAAAGAGGTTAGCTTATCATGGTGCTAGCTACCGCAAAATGTGATGCTGTTTCTTCTGCTAGATGGTTTTCTGTAACCGCACAAGATTTCATACATCACTTTTAAATGCTTTGACCTTTCTATATTAGTTCAGCTTACTATCTACATATTTGCTTATTTTTGTCACCTTATTTAACAGAAAAATGCCACATGCTCCATCCAGCGCGTGGAGGCATTTCACACCAGCTAAAGATGATGGAAAGTCTTTTTTTTATGTGCAAATAATGTGTGAAGACATGTGAAGTTCTACACTTAGATATACTTTTTCATGTCAACATGTCTGCTTATGGCAAAATGAAATGTTTATATTTATGTTGGTATATGACTCATATATGTTTCTCTAAATTATCCCAAATTTCCAGTTAATTCCATTAGGCTTTAAATTCACAAAAAAACCCTAAATTCCCTCACTGAAGTTTCCATGGAAAGTTTACATAAATTTTCCGGAAATCTTCCGCCCCTTTGCAACCCTAGTTGCTAGTCTGAGCTATGAGCTGGTGCCGCTGACAGGTTCTACGCTTAAGTCATATGTGATCAGGCGATCAGCGGCGCCGAGGAGCTGGCTCAGCGGCTGTTTTACATATGCACAGATGATAAATAGCGCCACGTGTTAATGTCCACTCTCCAGACCTCAGGAAAAACGCCTGTGTCAGTGGGAGGGGGTCCATGGTCATCACCGGATGGAAGCTGATCAGAAGGCAGTTCCTGGCGCTCTTTATCAAGCGCTTCCACCACGCCCGGAGGAGCCGCAAGGGACTCATTGCCCAGGTAATGGCCTCGGTCTGTCATATTGATGAATTGACGGGTTACACTAGTCGGGTTGCTCGGGAGGATCAAGGTAGGATCGGGAGAAATACATGTTGGCTTTCAAAATCAGTTAATGACATAGGTGATAGAGTGGGCTAATTTAAAACCTGGAGGGAGAAGTCATCCGTCTTGGTGGAGTCAATAGAATTTAAGTTGTTGAAAACGAAATCTACACTGAAGGCAGTGTGCAAGTGTTCAGGATGATGTAGCATCGTGTCAGTAAACTGCATGTGCAATAATCATCTTTATCCCCCCGAAGCACGCGCGATACCAGCAGACACCCACGAGGCAGGAGTCGGGGTTTGTTGTTGTTGCTGTTTTCTCGCGAGGCTGTGCACCGATGAAAAGCGTTAGGGCCATCAGTTTCTCTTGAACGCTCTTGATTGTAACCGGAAAGTCAAAGTGACACCCATGATTTGTTTTTCCTTCATTTTGCTGTGTGCTAATCATGTGTTTTCATTAGCCGGGTATTAAATGTGATCGCGGAACAATTACAGAGCTGACAGACTGCTATTAGCTTATTAAGTGTATGTCTATATTATTTTGTCCCTCGTAAACATAATCCGAGAAGTCAAAACCAATAAACAAATGTAATGTAAACGAGTCAAAATCAATTCTGTTTAGCAGCAGTTTAGAACTTTAATGACTTTTTTTCCCCCAGGTTATGAATGTGCACTTACGCCACCGGACCACCTCACACCGACACTCTCGGCGTCCATGTGAATATCGTGTAATGGTATCAGTCATGACAGGGGCCATTAAGCTGAAATAATCATAACTGAATACGAACAGTAAAGCACACCCATCCCTGTGGGGCTTAGTGAGAGCTACAGAGAGAACAGCGTTTCACCTTTGTGAGGTGTATGAGTTCCTCTTGTAATTTGCTGCAGTACCAGTCTCCCATTAGTCACTGTCAATCTTGGACGTCCCTCTTTAGTGGGGGACGCAGAGCAGGATAGAGGGATAAGTGTGTGATTGTGTATGTACAAGGGTGCACATTGTCTGCAAGGGCACACCTCCTACCTCTTCCTCTTTATTCATTTGGCTAAAGGTTTTTTTTTTCTTTCTTTCTTTTTTTTTTTTTTTCCCCGTCATGTCAACAGCTCCCATTGTCAGCAGATATGATTGTGTAGTGAGGTAATCTCCTCGAATACAAGCGGTTATGGGAATATAAAAGAGATGATGGCATGGAACACAAAAGGAGTGATTTATGGGGCTGGAAGTTGGGGACAGGCGAGCCTTGGCACTGTCAGAACCAGGGAGAAGGAGTTATTGGTTATGTTAGGGTGGGATGAGGCTGAAGGGTTCTGGGCTTTGGAGCTCACGCTGAACTGACTGCGCCGGCCCATTCAAGATGTGCATTAGGGGAGCAGAAAGAATGAATACAGCGTAGTATTATGATAATTCACATTTGAATTGAACTTTTTTTTTGTAATAGATAAAAAATGTATTGAATTTCCAGTCTACGTGGAGCTTTTGAGTTCTTTTCTCATGAAGTCAGCGCGTGCTAGGAAGTTAGTAAAGTTAAGGTGAAGGCGTTGAATAAAGAAATCAGAAAAGTCCCGTTTATTGTTTAATCAGATACATGGACTTATCTTGGACGTGGATGTAGCACATGGGGTTGCACACATGAAAAAGCAAATCGCAATATGCTGTATCTTATAATAAAATTTTTTACAGTTGTGATGATGTGATAATATCTGATCATTAATTCAACACTGATATCACTATTGTGATATCATTGTATTATCCCTCCCTTAAGTATCATGATAATACTTTTTTTCAAGCAAGTATCATGGTATCATTGTTATACCCCTTAAGTATCATGATAATACCATTTGTTTGACTTGAGTATCATGATATCATTGTATTATCCCTTAAGTATCACGATAATACTCTTTGTTTGAGTTAAGTATAGTGATATCATTATTTTATCCCTTAAGTATCGTGATAATAGTTTATTTTGACCCAAGTATTGTGATAATCGTTTGTTTTGATGCAAGTATCGTGATATCATTGTATTATCCCTTAAGTATCATGATAATACCCTTTGTTTGAGTTAAGTACCATGATATCATTGTTTTATCCCTTAAGTATCACGATAATAGTTTATTTTGACTCAAGTATCATCATATCATTGTAAGTGAGTATGTCACTTACACTAAGTATTGATAATACTTTATTTTGAATAAAATGCTGTGAGGGCGAGCCTGATGATTCTTTAGTACATTATGTATTAGAGAATATTTTTACACTGATTTTCATGTGTTGTATTTACATCTCTTTATTCTCAGGATAGCAGTAACATTTTGTCTGAAAAGCAAAGACGGAGTTAAGACGTAGTCGCTGCTATTATCCACTTTGACACAAGGCACAGCAACAAAAGCTATTATTCACAAATGAAAGTGGATAGACAGAAATGATCGCTGAGGAAATAACCTCGGCCTAATGAGACTTGTGACTTTGCAGGAAATAAAGCACGTCTTAACGATGCTGTGTGTTTTTACCCATTCTGCATAGTATAATCCTTCCCTCTTCTTTAAATCCCCACTAAACCTGAGAATGTGATAAACTCATGCATTGTTCATGGGAGCGCTTTGGCTTTGTGAGCATAATGACTTCTCCCTGTTTTTTGCCGATTTCTCTCAATGGAAGAAGTACCAGCTGTCGCCTACAATTACTGCTGAGGAAGCGACAGAAAGAGAGAGCAATAAAACAAGGATGCTTCTGTCTCTGCCATTAAGCTTTTTCGTCTCATTGCTGTTCTTTATCCTTCTTTCACGACCATAGCTCCACGCGTTAAATTTGGGAATTCCAGTTGTAGCGTCCTGGCCTGGCCAGACAGACCAAACCATCACGCCCTGCAATTAATCAAGTGTACGCAAACCTCCCCTGTGCTGCAGAGCGCGCCCCAACCTACCAATGATTAAACAGTAAAGATATCTTGCATTTCTCCCCACTGACCTTTTTGTCAGCTCTAACAAAGTAATGAAAGGAGAATTACATGGTGATGAAAAGACAAGTGCGGGGAGAGAAAGAGTGGAGGGGTTTGGGATGCGTGCCAGCATCTGTTTCTGAAAAAAAAATAATAATAAAAAAAAAAAACACAAAAAAGACAAGAGAATGGCGAGAAACTAATTATGTCTGAGTGGCCAGATGATGGTTGCCGGTGTTGGGAGTGTTTAATCAAACTCATAAGATGGCGAGGAGCATATTAATGCTCAGACGTTATTGCGCTGGTCCCACGCCATTGTTGATTGCATCAGTCGCATTGCATTTTGTTGCATGTAATGACAGTGGGGGGGTGGGGGGTTGTGCTGTGCTCAGACAGGGGAGTGATGAAATTGATCTCTCATTGGCTGAATGCTGGAATGCTCACACTCATAAACATGCATCAGTATCAGCTGTGCAGACTGCGTAATGTTGCCTATAGAAGACCAGCTGTGATTTTACCACTCAGAATTATTCCACTGAGTTTTGTTACATTACATTGGTCATAAAATTAATACAGATAGAATTACTATTAATTACTACCTTACTATATATATGCTATCAGTCAAAGCCTTCTCATTGAATTGAATGAGAAGGTGTCATTTGTCATGTATGTATACAGTATTTTTCTACATTTGAGCAGCGTGCAATAACTCCACGACCAAATGAAACTTCAAGGCAGATTATTTGAAAGATTTGCTCCAGAAAACCACTCAAACAGTCATTTCAGGTTTAATACAGTTTAATTTTGATGGGATCCGGCAATTTAGTAATTTGGCGGCAGCTTCTGATGACTTTATTGGAATGTCTTTTTAATTGTTTCAGATGCTGCTGCATAAATGTCTCAAGCGGTGTAGTGACAGTTTAATGACTTTTCTTTTTTTCCTTCTTTTAAATTTCTCCATTTCCTCCTAGGTGGTCTTGCCTGCTGTTTTCGTGTGCCTGTCTTTGATCTTCTCCCTCATCGTCCCGCCGTTCGCTGAGTATCCGAGTCTGGAGCTGCAGCCCTGGATGTATGGTCTGCCTCAAACCACCTTTTACAGGTAGTTACATGACCACGTAGCCTCTGTATCATCGGGGCTGGGCAAAAGCACTAAAAATCTATAAGAATTTTAATAGTTTTTTTTATCTGTCTTTGTAAATTCAAGCTAAAATGTGATTCAAAAGGGTTCCCCTTCTTAAAACTATATGATATAAGTTATATTCAGTATCAACAATCTACAAGAAATATTAGAAAGAGGCAACAATTAAAATCAGCTCAGTCTTCTCTCAGGTTTCGTTGTACCACTTGGGCTTCTAAATATTTGCAGATCGATAACTTAAACGTGCAATTTACCGTGTTTGACATTTTTACAATCCCACGCTTTCCCCACACATTACTCCCATCGAAGTGCGCGCTTCAGTTCGAGGTGCAGCGATGTGTTCGTCTTGCTATTTAAAAAAACCTTTACACAGCGCTGCACTTTGTTCCACGTGTAAATTTGCAAAACTGTTTCTATAGCGCCGAAGCAACGTGACTGCTTTTATTTGGTGTTACTTTGTCATCTTGCCTTTAGATGCCTTTAGATGACTGTAGCTTGTTGTGTACCGTCCAAACTCAGACCTGTCAATGGCTCAAAGGAAACAGAGACGACCTACATCAGTAGAGAGACAGAGGGAGAAATAATCTAGATGTATTCATTGAATAATTCAGAATGTCACCGTCTGTTATCAGTTTTGTTTTAGTAGCTATTGTTGCATTTTAACCAGCAAAGCACAGTTGTTAATTCAAACTGGAGTTCATCTGTGACTTTACTACAGTACTACTAAATTATATTATATACTGGTAGCATGTAGTGGGCTTTTAGTGTCACCAATATAACAAACCTGTAAGAAAACTGCACATCAATGACAGAAATTTAATTATTGGCAAGAACTTTATCATGCTGTAAAAGTTCCATCTGAGTTCTGATATTCATCGGTCCTGATCCTGACACTGCTTCATGACACCAAGCTGTTGTTTCTCATCCACTCTTGCTGCTATTTCATTTCCCCTGCAAGCACTTTGTAGAATTTCACGTCAAAACACAACAAGCACAGCCTTTTGTGATGCAGGTTTATTGAAGAAAGAATCTAAACTCTTGGTCACAATGAGATGCTGTTCACTTTGTTTGTGTATACTTTGTTTTGCTCCAAATATAAAGCCTGCATTCTAGTCATGACTAAGACATCATAGACCTCAGATTCTTTTAAAGTTTGATCATTCTTCAGTGCTACATATTTCAAAGAATTACTTAGTTTTACAACAGAACTGCATATAATATTCAGTATTATTACAAAGGGCAAACCCGTTTACTTTGTTTTACCTTCCTAGGTAGTAACATAGAAGTAGTTAGAGATTGACCGATGTGGATATTTTAGGGCCAATGCCGTCAAAGAATATTTAATGCTCGTATGCAAAAATAAATAAATAAACCTGTAAAAAGAGGAAGAGCACAAGCAGGGGCGATTCTAGGGTCAGAGCTATGTCTGTATCTGCAAACGCACCTGCAAATCAACCAATACCACTAAGAACGCAAATATCGGTCCGATATATTGGTATATTAGTGGTGGTAGTAGCAGTAAGAACATTCTAAGTCTATGACCTAAAGCTTTAGAGTGGCCTTTCAAAAGATCCAGAAATGGAGACCCACCAGAATTTATTGCACTTATTATAAGCTAATATGTGTGTCAAGTATTTAAACGACAGTAGATTTCATCCCAAACCCACACACTTGGGCAAATGTAACGGCATGAACATTATACAATATGAATATAAAAAATGAATATTTATTCAGTCTTTTGTTGCTATGAAGCATTTAAATTCAACTCTGTCCCTCTCCATGGTGCTGAAACACTTTAATATTGTGCTTCCTCACTGAAACAAGCAGAGCATCTGACTGGTGCATGGACGGGACTTGGTCTTCCATTATCTGAAAGGAAAATACCGTAAACAATGCCATTGCTCTGTCTGAGTTTACCAAACTCTCCAAAGCCCCTTGCAGCACGGTCCATTTATTTTGCAGCATGAACTAAAGGAACAGTGTTTGTGGTAAATGTTTTGGGAACTCTCAAAGTTGAGATTAACTCGGCACCAGCATTTTCATTCACTTGAGTCCATGCCTATGTCTGAGTCAACAGCCATCTAGTGACACGCACTGACGTGGTCCGCCACATACCACAACAATAAGATGTTATCCAGAAATCTACACTAGAAGCTGATCAATACACACTGTATAATCCCATTTTCTTATACTACAGCTGACAGTACAGTACATGATACTGTGGACTGTCACAACACCAAAACCAAAAGATTGATTAGCTTGGCTCAACAGCAAGGCATCCGGATTAATTGATGATATTTAAAGTTAGAACTGAAGGGAGTTGATTATGATTATCATGTAGTCGCTGTCAAAGTGTCAAAACCTGAAATCCACGCATAGTTTTCCTGGGGATCTTTACAAAGCCCTAATTTGTCTTGCATTTGAAACCTTAAGTGTCTTATTCTGCGTTTTCCATTCACTTTATTAGCTGGTTAATTTAATCTTTTCTTTTCTGAGATTTTAAACACTCCTCGTTATGACTGTATGATTAAATGTGGTGCTAATAGTCCATAAAAGAAGCTTACACTATGTACCTCAGACTGTAGATGCAAGCGATTGATGTTATAGTTTGCATTGACCTAAGTTACAAGTTCAAGGTTTAAACCCTGCTATTAGTTCATAATGTGTAACTGTGACAGTAACATAGATAAATCAAGCCTCTGCATTTTAGTGCTGCTTAGTTTAATTGACTTTGTCTTCATTCTGAATGAGATGTCACAGTACAGAAGTCACTCTGCGGGATTGTTTTTGTAATATCATGAAGCCTTCTCTTGGCTTTCCTCTTATATTCTCTCAGCCCTCGCTTCTCTGTGATGTTTCATTTACACTGGATGAACTATTCATTAGTTCCACTCTTTCTCTGTATATGCACAAATCTTCATTTTGAAACTGTCCAATAGTTTTATTATCTTGAATAGCACCGTAACCCAACCATTGTTAATTGCAAAACAGATGGCTGCACATAATCCATTTTTACAATCGGACCACTTCAATTGCACACGCTGGTGGCCGAGAAAATGACCGTGTGACCTTCATGACGACGCCTCTAAATGAGACAGTGAACACTGTATTAATCCAAACGGTTGGCTGAGCTGTGGTCACTGCTGGCACCGAGCCATCACCATGGTCTTTATGAAACACTGTGTTTTAACTCCCACACTACCCTTAAGATAAAGGGCAGAGTGTGTGTGGTTAGTAATGAAAAGGAAATTGGAATGGGAAGATTGTTTAACTGAGACTCGGGGCTTAGATATGTACAGGACACTCAGCTGATAATGAAAGGTTGTGAAGAGCCTATACAATACACTGAATCTTGAACAGGCTCCTATCAGTACGTGCTTGTGCATGAATACGCATTAGGACAGAGCTGGACTGTAGCTGTAGAGAACATCTCTGTACAGCCAGTACTGCTTTGGGAATTCACGTGATTTATTAGGAGTGTTCAAAACGTGCTACATCTGACCCTCTGGTGTCTCATTTTCTTTTTAGCCGTTCTTTTGTGTCAAGTTTGGTTTAAGATTAATCATCGTCAACACTCCTGAGCTTTGCCAGTTAGGGAACAGATCAGACGACAGATTCACATATCTTGGATGCTTGATCGCGCTGGTCGTTCAGCTTCTATTCTGGTGGGGGAGCTGGTGGTTAGAGTTCAGCCTTGGGTCACAGGTCCCCCTCCTCCCTTGCCCATAGCCGAGGACGCTTGAGCAACCTAGCCCTCAATGAAGGATCAATAAAGGATTAATTATTCACACGGCTACATGAAACAGCAGCATTAAAGCCCTCATTCAGCTTCCACTGAAGTAATGGAGAGTTGTCTGTTTAAATCCCATCACAGTCACTCTTTGTGACTTGCCTGAGTTGAATGCAGGGTATGAAATCATCCATTGCTGGTTAGGTAGAACTGCTAATCAAAGTGACTGCTATTAACCCATGATTACGATTCTGAATCGCAATATATCACTGACTGAGAACATGCTAATATTCTCATATGGAAAGTATTAACTTTCATGCGTGATACCACCTATAGGCTCAGACTTAGCTTGCAGTAATCACCGTTCACACTTTCTTCCTCGTGAATCTCTGATCTCAGCGTGAGGCCTTAAAGACATCTGATTGAAAATATCTAGCGCAGACCCTTTTGTGCATTGATTCAACTGATGGTGAGAAAATAACACTACTCCACCACCCAGTGGGATTAAAATGGAACGAGGGAGGCCATTCTCTTCTGGTGGACTACCATGAGGTATGGTTGTACTGTATGTACGGTAGTTACTGGCAATGCAGACTGAATACTGAATTAGGTAGGTAGGTATGGATGGATTGTGGATAGATGGATGGTTGCTACGTAGGCAGGGATGGATGGATGGATGGATGGATGGATGGATGGATGGATGGATGGATGGATGGATGGATGGATGGATGGATGGATGGATGGATGGACGGATGCTAGGTAGGTAGGGATGGATGGTTGTATGGATGGATGGATGGTTGGTTGGTAGGTAGGTAGGTAGATAGGTAGGTAGGTGGATAGGTAGGTATGGATGGATGGTGGATAGATGGATGGTTGGTAAGTAGGTAGGGATGGATGGATGGGGATAGATGGATGGTTGCTAGGTAGACAAGTAGGTATAGATGGTTGCTAGGTAGGTAGGTAGGGATGGTGGATAGATGGATGATTGTCCAGAGTCCACATCCACCAGAAGATCTTTTACATCTAGTCTGGTACTGGTCAGGACCATCAGGCTCTGGTAATGTAACTCTTAAAACTAAATCAGGCTGTTTCTTAAATCAGCCACATCATATCTAAAACATTAGTTAGGGCACTGAGCATTTCAGTCAGTAATTTAAGTCAGTGAATTGTTTTTATAATTCAGTTTTTCTGGCGAGGTGGGGAGGGGTAGCTCTGCCAAAAAGTCCGAGCTCTTTCTCTCACTTTTTGTATCTGTTTCTGCACTTCTTGGTCTGTTATATTGACTTTGTTACAAGTCAGCTGAGGCACGTCGATTACAGCTGACATGAGCACCTTCTGTAAGAAACGAAATGTGAAACCTAATTGCATCCTGACATGTTAAAATAAGACATTATTATATCCTCAACATTTACAGCAACGACATGCCGGAAAATGCAGAAGTGTCAAAGGTGGTGGAAACGTTGCTGAATAACCCTGGCTTCGGCACGCGCTGCATGAATGGAGACCCGATACCGTAAGTATTCAACAATTCCTTCAGCAGACGCGGAATAAAACTCAAGTAACCCGGAGCAGCGGGAAGAAGTGCTCTGCATGATTTTGAAAACCAATTTGCCAGAACAAATTTGATCAATAAATAATTAGCTTTTCACACATTCTCTAGATAATCCTGATCAGAATGGGCTGAATAATGAAAACCTTTTGAATCGGAGAAATGAAATGGAAAAAATTACACAGCTAGGAGACCAAATAGTTCAGGCTTTTAGTGGCAAACGCAAACTTTCTTCTTCACATGTATTATCCAGCCGTCTTAAAAATGTATCATTTGGGATGTGGGATGTTTGGGATATTTTGCTGTTGCCTTCATTTGTCTTGAAACACTCATCATTCTGATAAGTCTGTTATTGCTTTCCTGCAGGAATTTACCCTGCTCTCCTAGCGGTTCTGATTGGTTCACTCCTCCCGTGGATCCGGCCGTCACCGACATATTCCTCAACGGGAACTGGAGCATGTCTAACCCCTCCCCGTCCTGTCAGTGCAGCACGCCTCAACGAACCATCATGTTACCCGACTGTCCGCTTGGTGCAGGGGGTCTCCCCCCGCCACAGGTGAGCCTCTTACTTAGTTTATGGCCGTCACCGTAAGACCGATCATCTACAGTGAACGTGTCTGTCTGAGGCCCATTGAGTGAGACGTTTCTGATCCAGAGCCACTGGTCTTTGGTGACATAAGTACACGACGTTCCACAGAAGGATAAACCGCAACGAGAGGGCAGAACTGTCGACGTGTAAAAAGTAAAAAAAATAAATCAGTGACACGGCGCTACAATAAAAATGCTTATCACGGAAGCTTTTGGCTCGCCGTCTGAAAGTCCCAGTCAGCATCATTTTGATTTGGAAATGTAAAGGTACTTACTAACAAGGAATTTGCATCGCATTGCAAAATGTAAATCAGCCTTTTGTGCTGCCTCTCTTTTGTGAAACGGCACGCATGCATGAAAGTGGGACCAAAGCTGCATCCACTGAAAACACGTGGAATTCGCCCGTCGCCCGGTCATTCAGCTAGTTCCTCGCACCCGCTAAAAAAAAATACACAAAATATACACACACGGCGTGTTTTGAACCTTTCTCAGGTAACTTTTAACCTCTGGATGTTCCACTGCGTGCGGTGCCAGCTCAGACCTGCTCTGCTCCCATCGTGAGTCCTGGGAGCTTTGCATGTCTCATCCTCTAGAAGTCAATACCAATCCTTTACAGGCCATTACTTTAACAATATACATGGGTGAATGCAGCTAGGGCGAATGTTGCAGGGTCTGACCTGAAGAGGTTTGATCCCGGGCTGAGATCGATGGGCAAGTTAGAGACCGCACATCACTGCCTGCCATCAGCCACCTGCTGACTGAACCAGTCACATCTCAGAGAGTCTCATTTGGAGCTAAATGGTTTGCACTGCTGTCTGCCAATGATAATGAGAAATCTAAAGCTGGAGAGAGAATAGATGGAGAAGCTGTCACCGTCCCTCCAATGTCATTTTATTAGAGACGGCTTTGTCTGTTTACTCAGGCTTCGTGGCATGTGCCTGCATTTTAAGAGATTTTGAATTTGAATGTCTCACAGCTAACCCCACCTTAATCTGCCAATTCTTTGGTCCTGTTGGAGACTCAACAACGTGGTGATTGAGAATTTGTTTCTACCCGAGATGGAGGGAGGACATGTCTGATTTCCTGAGATTCAACTGCAATAAAAAAATAAATAAATTTTACAAAATACAGTCACTAGGTAACATTTTTACACTTCACATCAAGTGCCGTTTAAGACATCTAGCTGTTGCTTTTATCACTATTCAGTGCCGCGTGTGCCGATTAGCGTCGTCATTCTCAAGCTGTGGGTTGGATAGCTCACCGCTAGCATGCAACAGCATTCCCAAATACCTTATTGTTCTTTATCCTACTAAAGCGGTATTTATCCAGATTTATTTTTCAGAAACCTTTCAGAACCGTTCAGGGAAACGAGGTGATACCTCACACGGACCGCGCAGACCTTGTCACAGTAGGGAAGACTCAGGTGTATTAATTACGGCCTCTTTCCGGTTGGCTGTCACGGCTTACTGCGGGATACTTAATGGAACCGCGCCGTCATTAATACACCGGTGTCCTCCCTGCTGTGACAAGTCAACACGTCTGCCGTGAAGTAGACTAATTGTGGGTCGGCGGGCTGCGTTGCTATAACCGGACACGGCACGTGGGAGGGTGTGGTGGTATATAATGTGTGCAGGTTGGTGTTAAAAAAAAAAAAAAAGTATGGCAATTAGTGTGTGATCAAATCTAGGTTGTGTTTTAGGCAGGTGATTCCTACACACCATTTACAGTCAAACAGTTTAAATAGGAACCCTCTTGCCCCTCACACAAATGTCCATTCAGATACAGAAGTCAGAACGTTTCATATAGAGCGCAAAAACTAAAATACTGCTATAAAACTAGTTACTGTACATACACTAAAACTAGTCACAGCAAATGGACTCTTATGTATTATGGGTCATTATTACATATTTTACAGTTTTTATTAAAAATGACTGCACTGACATTGTTTTAAGAGGATATATGGATGGATATACTGAGAGATTTTTTGTATGGTAGTCAAAACCGCCGTTTTCATCATCTGTGTTTTATTTGGGAATCTGACTGTCTCTCCGTTGCACATCAAGATTGTGTAGCCTTATTAGTGATTTCCATTCCATTACCCCTTACTCGCGCTGCTCAATATATTTATGCCACGGAAAACACTAAAATATAATGACTGGATCGCATTTATTTTGCAGCCCTTATGTATGAGTTGCATCGTGTCGAGTGAAATACTAATAGTGTTTGCATCAGTTTTCACGTGCACTTGAACGCACACTTGCAAAAACTCTCTCCAACACTCCCGTGTTTTAAATTTCAAACAATGAAACCTAATGGTTGCAGCTTTGCAGTAATATTTACCCTTCTATTACTTTATTTACTGTAATGAAACAATGATTTCACATTTAAGCACAGCGATATAACCACGCATATTTTTCTGAATACACTTTTAGAGTGAAGCAATTTACAGTTAAAGAATGAACTATTATAAAAATGCCATTAATTGGTCACACTGGGGGGAAAATGATCTTGTAGGGAGAATCTAATTACACAACAGACAATTATAAAGTTGCTTCTCTGTGGTTTAAAGGGCCTTACAGGTCTTGCACTTGTCAACTCATTTGTGTCTCAGGTATAAGTCACACAGGCGTTGTAAGTTCCATTTAAAAAGCTGTTATAAAGTAACAAGTCTCCTTCCACCCTCTCTTCATTAGGGGAGGGAGATAACTTTAGAAGAAAATACTCATACAATAATGTGAAATTAAAGGATTTGGTCTGATAACTATTATATTTTCCACTCTTTTTGATGTACTTGGAGATTTCATTTGTTAAGGACAAATGAGGAAATTGCCCTTATCTCAGGGTCCCACTATTCACACACACACACACACACACACACACACACACACACACACACACACACACACACACACACACACACACATATATATATATAGTAGCACGGGTACCATATTACACTCTGCATCGATCTGTAACTTTTTGTTGAACTTGTGTGGGTCTTGATGTGTGCTCCCGTCAGTGACAAGGCCATCCAAGGCCATTTAAAAGGAGCAACTGTCCAGGTATGATGTTAAAGGATGATTGTTGAGACAGTCAAACAAGAGAAGTGGCCTTTGTGTAACCTTTTCCGATCCCTGACGTTCAGTCCTGGCTTATGACAGTGCTGTCAAAGATTCCCTCATTTATTGAGGCTCTGCTTGTATCTTTGTATCTTCCTTATACTCTGCTGGGCCATCAGTGTCATTCTCTCTAACCCTATGTAATATTTTGCTCTTTTCCTCCCTCCATATTTCCCTAATTTTTTTTTTTTTTTTCCCCCAAATCTTCGTGTCTGCTTTGCTACTTTACCAGACCTTGTGGCTGCTAGCGTCTTTATCCCTGGTAAAAGAAAGAGCATTCATGATGGACAATTCTTACCTACATCTTGTTACATATACGTGCACCATTGCTCCTTTGTTTACAACTTATTTTGTTGCAATCCAGATCCTGTAAAAAGGTATCAAAAAGCAGCTCTCAAACTGGATGAAAAGCCAAAGAATAAAAATGGGTTTAAAAAGAAATGTAATCATCCCACTATGCTGTGCTCAGATCATTCAGTGATTTGTATGGAAACACTAAAACCTTAAAATATCAATTACTGGGGTCCAGTGCAGGGCCCATGTGTTTTCACATATAGGTTTGTGTTAAATAAGAAGCTGCAGCATACTCAGGGTCCCCACACGTCCTGGAAAACCTGGAAAATAATTGGCCAATTGTGCACATGGAAAATGAGAAGAAAAAAAATGTCCTGGAAAAGCTGGAATTATCCTGGACAATTACTTGTCCTCCCCTTGCTTCTCTCTACCTTGTTAGTAAACGCTAACGGGTTAAAGATTTGCTCATGCATGTCTCAGCTGTCAAAAAGAGTTTGCCTCTAGTCGGCCAACCGTTGCAACGCCCCATGTGATGCTACCAGCCAATCAAATATGCATGTTCCCCCAAACAGTCCCGCTACCTAGTGTTTGCATAACCACTTTGTCGCTAGATTTAGCAACTTTTCAGACCCCACTAAGGACTTACTTTCTCCCAAAGAAGCGCCCAAAACTAGCAACCTTCAGTTCAAGAATGTTGCTATATTGAGAGTGAGGCTTTTTATCTCCTCGCTGCTGTCTGTTCAGTTTCCAGTTTGAAAGCACCGTCCACACATGGAGCCCAGCAGGCACCTCTAGATCAAATATCAACACCTCAGTTTTACTCTAAGAAAGTTTAGACCCATCCAATGTTTGACATCCTTGAAAAAGTCCAACAGTATTTTTTAAAAAGTTAGCATCTTTTAATAGCCGGTAAGCTGGTGCATGATCTGCATAACAATGGGATGAGATGTCGAACTTCTTCAGAATGGGCCCATAGGGGAGCATGTAAGGGAGAATAGAACTGGCCCGAGAATAGTGCCTTGAGGGACTCCCCAATGTATATGCAGTCTAGAGGATGCACTCACCAGGGCAGATGGAGAATGCCAGTGAATGCAAGTTTGTACTGCTGCCATAAACCACAGTCCTCCACTCTTCATTCTCTGACCTTTGTTGCCTCCCTGCTGTTAACTGCAACTCACCAGTTGGTCATAAAGTACAGTTTGAAAAATAGTGTAGTGTATAAGGTCAGGAGATAGAAACATTATATATTGTCATGTATACGGTATGGTTTTACATTTAAACATCGTGACAGATATAAATTGATTATCTGTAGATCATGTCCGTCGTAGGGGGTCATAAATTAATGCAAGTGCAGGCCAGAGACCACCCACAGAAGCCAAGCACACTGAGGGGATGTATTCCCTTTGACCTGAAAGCCTCACTCAGTGAATAAATCATGACAAAGTGTACCAGCTTCAGACCAGTTTTCTTTTTTATCTTTTATCCTCCCGGTCCTCCGAATATGCCCTTGAGAAACTACAGAAAAATGAGCGAGAGAAAAACATGGACACATCTCCGCAGGAGGTGGTGTGAAATCATTGTTTCCATGGTAATGGCAGGCAACACTAAGCCCACTATCAATTCTGAGGTATTGACTCTCATTCACTGCTGATATTTAACCTTCATAGATGAATAGGCCATCATGCGTGCAGAGGAATTGATAAAGCCGCCACGTTCGCCATATTACGATTGATGTCTTTATCATTTGGAGAACGGCCTAACTACAGCTTGGTTGAAAACTATTCTCCTTGGCCTCATCTATCAGGCTATTGAAGTTGGACATTGGTTTACCTTTTGTGCAGAAAAAAGAGACAGTCTGTACAGGAAATAAAATAACCATTTCCTACATTGGCTTGTTAGAGGAAAAAAAAAATACTTCAGTATTTCAGTAAGGGTGATATTATTTCTATTTCACCACTTATTCGTGGTGTTCAATGAACTCTGCAAACCTTACATCTGTGGACAGATTTTGTCTCCACAACAACAGCTTTTGAAAGCGCAAACTTCCGATCAGCCACCTTCCCGCCGGTCCTGGTGAACGCAAGGCACTGGCACATCCTTTCTCTGCCTGGCTTGTAGATTTGTCACTTTGACTCCCAACACGGGCCGATTTGTTTTAAAGTAAAACGACCTGTCCAAAGCAACTCTCTCAACAGAAAGCCAGGGGTGCTCCAAAACAAAGACAGAAAGGTCACTGACTTGTGAGGTGAGGCAAATGGAGGATGAGATAGCAGTGTCCCTTTGTTGTGGCTAAACAAAACAGAACGGGGCCTGGGCGACAATCCGTCATCAGACACGGACTTGTGCAGCTCATTCTCTTTGTCGCAGAGCATGTCTGTAACCCAGAAAGTGCTCAAACACACAATGCCCCTGCTATCATCTAATAGTACTGTTCGCTCGGCTTACAATGATTGTTGGGATGCGATCATATTGGATACAATCACAAAACACAATGACTTGCGCTGAACCGAAGGGCGTCTCTTGTAATACGCCGGGACACACACGCACTAAATTACACAATAGGCCGCTTCCAACACACCATGTTATGACAACTTCACGCAGGCAGAAGCATATCCCTGTGCACAAAAAGACAATTAACCTGTTCATCACTTGCGCCATAACAGGTTTAATCAAAGGAGATTCTGCTTTCCCAACACGGCTCTTCTTTCACTAGATAAAACTTGAATTTTACCTCAGAGGTACAGCACAGTAAAACCGGTGCCAAGACTAATATGAACACAGCACAGTCTCTTATCTCCCCGGTGCTTGAGTATGCCAGCTCATTCAACAGATTTGATTACTCCTTAGTTTACATTTCCCTCACCCCGCTTGCTTCTCCAGCTTGATAGCTGCAGAACTCGTGTCATGCACAGAATGCCAAGCACACCGAATCTGTTTCCAGGTAATGAACAAGAGATGCAGGCCCAGGTAGTACACAATCTCATAATGCTTCCATTTTAGTCTTTTTGATGGGGGATATGGACCAAGGCCAATATAATTAGACCCACACTGACTGTATGCCCAGGTATAAACTCATTGTACACACCGCGTCGTGGAAAGACTCTTATTTTTGGTTTTGTTTGTTTCTCAGTTCCTGTGGCTTTTCGAAGGGGAAGCATGTTTGTTCAGAGATAAGCCAAGGTTGCTGTGCCGTTCCTCCTCCTTATCTCTGATTCATAAGCCAGATGGGTCCTCTCCTTCCTCTGCTTTCTCCGTCTGTTTGTTCTTTGCCTTGCGATTTGAGTTCTCCTCCTCCTTTTCCTTTCTCGCGGTCTCGTCTCTAATTTTGAACTTATGTTTTTAATCCTCCGTACAGTCCCCATTCCTTCGTTTCCTCCCGTTGGTTTTTTTAAAACTTCTTTAGATTCATTTCTAATCTCCCCCTCCTTGTTCCGCCCGCACTGCACTGCCGCCTGCGTACCCCACGGTGCAAGATCGCCATGTAATACAAATGGTAATTTTGGAGGAAAATTGAAAAAGCAAATACTAATACTATGAATATGTAAGGAAGGAGGAATGGCCAACAACACAGATGTAATTGACACACAAACTAATTAAACAAGCTCACACATCAAGCTGTTTGTACACAAGGGCAGATAATGGGTGTAACTGGGGGGTATGTTGGTAAATTACGTTGCAGTCGGGGGCTTCAATCACACTTTATCAAGGATAACTCTGCTAATTAGCATACTGTAACCTCTCTAAATAATCAGGGCTAAAGCAGCTAGGGGTCGTGTGTGAGTGTGTGTGTGCTTGTTGAGTATCACTCTACAAAAGGTGGAGTGTATTCATAGCAGTGTGTCGCACCCTCTCTTAATTGGATGTTTGAATGTACCCATTTATCCACAGAAGGGCATCTAATTAGGGTCCTTTGACACTAGTCACAGCTTCCCCAGCTTCGCCAGGGGTCTAGATTTCAGCCAGGCTTCCCATAGTCGAGCTTAATTGACTATTATGACGAGGGCTGAGAGATTGTGTTCCACAACGGGGGGAACAGACACCACCTGCGAACGAGTCTTGCTCTCGAGCTTTGTTGATTTGGCATCGGGTGGGTGACTTTTTATGGGTGGGTGAGCAGTCGGGCCTGCTTGAGTCAGCCCTTTCGGCTCGGGATGATGTACTGCTCAGAGACTACGGCTGCAATTTTTATATCCTCCTGCAAGTAAATTAAAAAAAAACACTGCTCCTGTTTTACATTAAAGTCCAGCCGCGCCGAGCATTGTCTGCAGTTTGACCTTGTGCAAAACTACATAAACTGTTTTCTGCATCTTCAACCTTAAAGCTACAATTTCTGTATCATCTTCCTGCTACCTCGCTGAGTGTAAGGCTGGAAGCTTCATGTGTACTGACACACCAACACTGATCGAAACTGACAGACACTCATTTCCACGTATTCGGGGGCTTATGGCTTTGGGTTTTACAGTCAGTAGCTTTCATGCATTTGTGTGGTAAATCTCATGTTTTTTAACTGCAGGAAGTGGTTGTTTTCAATTAAAAAAAATCTTGAATACCAACCGAGCTGTCCAGCGTAGACCATTGGTGAAAACCATTAGCTGATTGATAGATCACCTCAAAAGCTAAAACGTAAGCAGAGCTAAAAGAACAGTTACAGAAGTTTAATTCATCACATGACCTGAAACTCCAAATGAGACTATTTGCTAACACATTCCCCATATCACACCATTAGTGTGTACTTATTTAACCAGTGCTATCATTTCTTTTTAACAGAGGATACAGAACACAACGGACACCTTGCTGGACTTGACTGGACGGAACGTGACAGACTTCCTGCTCAAGACTTTTGAGAACTCAGGCAAAACAAGGTAACGTCGGCATTCTTTATTTTTTGTATCCAGACACAAATGCCGCTGTCTAACTGAAAACGGCGCGCTCGACCCGCCTCGGGTTCACGGGTCTTACCTCCCCCTGTGAGAGCTGCGTCGATCCGAATGTTGCCGTTATTGTTTCGTGCATTGCAACTTCATCCCTTTTGCAAATTATACACACTCAGACAGATCTGGCGGTCTTGCCAGTGCGCTGCCATGATTGATAAAAAAAAAGGTGTGTCATATCTCTATACAAGCCGTGTATAAACACAGTCGCAGCAACTATTTACCACTGCCGAAAAAACCCAGGACAACGCAGGATTTTCACGCGGTGTGAAACGGGCTAAAGAGAGCCAGATCACGACCTGTGCTGATGTTGTGATGTTGGTGTATCCCTCTGCAGAAGACCAGCTGTGTGTGCCGTGAATGAAAGGAGAAAGTCTTGCAGACCGAGCTACTGTTTCCATCCCTCCGCATTACGCAGTTGTCATGTCTTGACAAATCCTGCTGTGCCGCTGTTTTGTTCGCTTCCCTTAACCTGTCAGTTCGCTCTATGAAAACATTTAGAGCAAACCCTCACTGAGAGAAATGATTAATTGTTAGCATTCGGTTGATGTGTTTGTTCAGCCCTGCGAATGTTAGGTCATGATCCCAGAACATATGGTACACGTCTATATTTTCCAGGGTACAAAGTAGGATCTGCTCATGCAGTATATTTGTAGGTCATGTGTGTGGGAATAGCAACGCAGGACAGGTTTAAAAAAAAAAAATGTATGTGTGTGTGTGACCGGGATGCCTTGGTGACGGGAATACCTGAGGTAAGTTATAGCTCCAACGTGAAAAGCCCTCTAGAAAAGAATTTAATTTAAACATTGCCTTTTTTCTGTAGGTGAAGCATTTGGTTAAATAAGTAGCTTCAAGTGAAGTTTGAAGCAAGTTCAAAAACTCTAAAAAGAGAGCAAAGAAGACCATCTATCAAGGAGAAAGCCTTCAAACTAAAGTTCTTATAAACACAGCTCACAGTGTTTCAGGATGATTTAATGTTGCTGCATAACATGCTAACCACCTTGTCAATGCCGTAACAGCTTATTGATACACTGCCTGGCCAACTACCACCAACTTCAGTAAGAAGCTTCTGCAGTGTCACAAGATTTATTTCCATTCAGTGTTGCATTCATTTTTCACCACAAGCTTGTATTGATGGTGGGAGAGTCTGACCACTGTGCAAAGCTTTCTCCAGAACATCCCAAAGAGTCTCAGTGGGGTTCAGGTCTGGACTCTGTGCTAAACAACCCATGTGTGGAGATGTCTCATGCTCCCTGAACCACTGTTTCACTATTTGAACCCAATGAATCCGGTCATTGTCATCAGGGAAGAAAAAAATTCAGCTTCCTCCCCTGACGGAATCACGTGTTGTAAAGTCACTTTACCATAGGTCGAGGGAGGAGTCAGCGGCAGTGTTGCCTTTAGGGGAGCTTGAAAAAATCCGGGAAGAAAATGGGATAATTTGTTAGTGACGCTCCTCCTGAAATAAAATGCTTAAGAATCGTTGTGTTTTGAAATGAAATCACGTGTATGTGTGAATCGCGATTGTGACTTTTTTTTTAACGATTTATCGTGCAGCCCTAATTAATATGTCAGCCTGTTAAGCGTTTAAGAAGGGACAACAACATGGAATTTGTATAGCCACAGAGGTCGATCTGTCACTAGAGTTGGTGGAATAACTTCCATCAGTCGTGGTGTGGGAGCTCAGATGAAGTGCTCAGCAGCACAGTGCAGCCCGACTGTCGGAAGCAGAAGTGATTCAAAAGCCAGATGGTTTGGAGACGACCTCTGCCAGAGGCAAGAGGAATTTCAGTCAACAAATGTTAGTGCGACACACACAACTGTCTCAACTCCTGTCTGCTAATCCCATTATCTACAGTAACACATACTGAAGTGAGTAGAGCAACTAATCCTCCATTCTCTAGACAACTTTGTCGTCCTTCTGTGGACATGAAGTGATGATTCTTAGACTGATGATCTGTTATTTTCCAGACAGACTTCCAGACTTTCGATCTTGTGGTTTAGACGAACACACATTGTACACAGGTGTTTATACACTGTTTTTTTCATAATAGCTCCTAATAGTTCCATCAAACTGCTCCAAGCTCCCGTGATGCTTCCAACAGCTGATTAATTAATGTCTCAGCAAAGCACAGAGGAACTGCTCCTCAAAAAGCAAGCAAGCAGAGCTCCCCCTGGTGACTGCCTGCAGTATAGGCCATAAGCTCCGCCTCCTCTGTGTTAGTGGATGGGGTTTGGGCCAAACTAAAACACTATCAAGTGAATTTGTTTCAAGGATAGCTTCAGCCATTTTAGGTAGTTTATTTAATGTTGAAGCATTTCCAAGTGTAAATTTGGATAGGTTTTGTTTTAGTTGACAATTTGATGCTGTAGAAACAGGACGTGACATAGTGGCGACCACCAGTTGTCATGCCAACCTGTAAAGTGCTTCCATGGGGCCGTGAGAGTTGTAAAAACAAACTTTAAAATTTTAAAATGAAGTACAGTGTATAATCCAACATTTTCTTGTAACTGGTGGAGGTCGATCAGAGCGTAGTATTAATTAAAGGAAAACATGAGTGAGTCTATAGGAGGTAGCTCTTTGTGACTCCACCCCCGGACTGTATGGTCAGACTCTGGCTCCAAAGTCTTCTCTGCAACAATACAGCTCTTTGGAGGCATCACACTATCAGCAGATTTTTTTCTGTGTATGGTTCAAAATTGGAGCCCACATTCATAATAGCCAAATGCTAATTTAAAAAAGAACTCAAAACGGATAAACAGACAAATACAAGCTTTGTAGTTGTTAAACTCGGTCAGTCAAATGCCACGTTTATGGTTCCCTGGCTGCAGCCATCGACTCTGTTGACACAAGCTGTGAGTGTTAATGTTTTCCGTGACAGTACATCTAAAGGTCTGACGGGCTGTATACAACATATTTCCATTCTGATGCTTTAACCAGATGATGCCATGGGAAAAGTGGTAAATTTGTGGCTAATGTGTGGAATATGTAGCTAAATATGGCCACGCTCAGGAATGTCGACGTGGTTGTGTTTCAGATGTGCTACGACAGCTGTACAATTTACAAGTGGCACTCAAATTTACAACAGTTTAAACATCGATAGCCAGCTACTGCTCACATTTGTAATGCTAATCTTTGCGTCAGTTTCCCTGCACTGAATGAAGAAAACTTTTTTCATTTTAGCGTTTAGATTATTAAATGGCTGTGGTAGAGTAATATTTAAAGGCGGCATCACTAATTGAGACTGTTGGTATTGGCCAAATAAACCCTCCACTACCTGCAGAAGCTCAGCAGTCTAACTTCACGTAAGCCCATCGTCAAGGCAATGACAACACAACGTGTGATGTGACTAATGATGCCTTAAGGTCAAACTTTGTGGTCACAAAGTACGAGGCATTCAAGATGACATGAACCATCTTGAGTTTTTGCTAGGCAGTTGTTGGTTTACAGAATCTGTTTGTATCTCTGTATTTGTGTTTTATGTCAACAACTTAATAATAAGTATATACAGTACATTCTAGGGCTGCGCAATTCTGGAAAAAATGGGATTTTTTTGCTTGAGATCACGATTCTTTGGCAGGATTTTTTTTACAAAATGTTTAATGCACTGATAAACTTTAACAACACAAAAACATTCAAATGGTCATTCAAGTAATCAAACATTGAGTCAGCGGCAGTGCTGCCTTTACAGGAGCTTGAAAAACTCTGGGAAGAAATGGGAGCATTTCTTATTGATGGCGCTCATGAAATAAAATGCTTATGAATCGTTGTTTCAAAATGAGATCACGTGTATGTGTGAATCGAGATCGCGATTTTTTAACGATTTATCATGCAGACCTACTAGGTACAACCGGTACATCGCTTCATCTGCCTCTCTTCTTACCCTGATGCCCCATCAAATCTGGACTCATCAGACCACATAACTTTCTTCCATTGCTCCAGAGTCCAATCGTTACGCTCTCTTGCAAACTGAAGCCTTTTTTTCTGGTTAGCCTCACTTATTAGTGGTTTTCTTAAGACTACACAGCTGTTCGCTGTTCCCTTTGTATTGTATGTGTGGAAATGCTCTTACTTTCACTATTAATCATAACCTTGAGTTCTGCTGTTGTTTTCCCTCAATTTGATTTCACCAAACGCTTAAGTGACCACCAATCACAAGCAATCAGGATTTTTTCCTTGAACACGATGGTTCCCCACTGTCGTTCCAGTTTTTAATAGTGCGTTGGACAGTTCTTAACCCAGTTTTAGTACTTAATGCAAGAAATGCAGAGCTGGGACGCCTAATGCCGCCAGCTAATTCCTCTGCTTGGTGCATACCAATGATTTGACCCTTCTCAAACAGACTAATATCTTTTCCACGACCACAGGATATGTCCTTCGACATGGTTGTTTAAGAAATGAGAAGCTGCTCATTGTATTAGTTGGGGTCAAATAACTTGTATCCAGCTGAGAGATAATCGCCTGTGCAGAAATTAGCCAAATAAGTCCAGGAATTTTTTATTTTATTTTTTATTTTTTTGGCCAGTCATTGTAAAGGCAGCAGGAGTAGCTAGAGTTTGAGAAATGGCCACAGAAAGTGAATCAGCTGCAGGTCATCTCTCAAATTCTTCTTATGTTACTGAGGGTGTCAGTCAAGCTGACCTCATAAATGTGTCACTTAAAAGTAATTTCAAGCAGTCATTTTCTGGGGCGCCTCGATTTCACTCACAGCAGACCAGACCTTTTTGACTGTCATACTCCTCTGTCCCCACCTTCTCTCTTCACTGCCGCTATCGAGTACATGAAAAAACTATCAAGCATATATGGAGAAGCAATTGTTTCAATCTGTCTGAAAATGACACTGTCTGCCAGGGAGCTCGTAATATGCATTTACTCGTACAACTTCTGCAATTATCGGACGTGTAGGTCTATTATGTGGAGGTATGAGTGCATTTGCATATGTGGAATAAGAAGAAATCCTTTGGAACAAAGAGCAACTTTTATAGCAGCATCTTAATGAGGAGTCCCACGTGTAGTTTGGGACACAAACCAACTTGAGTAGATCTTGATTGTGGCCGAGTAACAGATAAACAAGTAAGTGAACAGTGAAGTTGAAATTCAAAATTAAATTATGTTGGAAAGTGGCGTTTATTAATTGTACAGAACAGCATGAGTGGTGAATATCAGATGAGTCACTTCAAAGTATGGAACTAACAAAATAATCCCGGAGCACTGGAGGTTCCTCAAAGACTTGCTTCAAACTAGTTTCCCATAAAATTCAAGGTGGACAACAGCTGTAAAGACATGAGGGGGTTCACAGAAAGCACACTCGGATGGATGCCGCACTACGTCATCCCTTCTCTGGCATTGCTTGTATACTCACAATCTCCACTTCAACTTTACCTCTTTTTCTGCCTTCTCCTCCACAACTCCAGGTACGGAGGGCTCTCTGTTGGAGAAACCAACTCCCAAGTCCGTCTGACTGACACAGAAATCGAAGCTGCATTCAGGGACCTGAAAGACCTTTTCAGTTCATTTCAGGTATGTACTAAATATTGATATTCACAGGGCCAGACCTGTTGATATCACTGAATTACATGCACCTCTTTCAGGGAGCAGAAAGATTGTAAACTATGGTAGAAGGTCAAGAGTTGTAATCTTGGAGCATAGCACAGGGGTGTTTACAAAGACTCAAGTAGACTTACCATTTGTTTATCTGCAGTACACAGATATGAAACAGTTTGACCTCGACTTTGCTCGGTTATCTTTAAAAAAAAAAGGGTAATTTTGGCTCATAACAATTTCCATACCCTTACTGTATATAGAAATAAGACATGATGATATACTGACCCTAATCGTTGGCTGATATGGATAGGCCAGGAATATCTTGCAGAAATGATTACACAAGGATTTGTGGGCCAAGTTTTCATTTATTTTATTTTGCACAAAGGTGTCTTCTCAAATAATATTGGAGCATGTGTCCTGTGATCCTGTGATGGGTCCAGGCTAGTCTTGTTCTATAAGAAGTGATGTTTGATACCACTGATTTTCTTTCCAATCTGATACTGAGTAAAATTCCTGCTATTATCAGCGATACTTTTTGCAAATACACCCTAATGTGTGTGGTAAACCTAATAAAGCAGTGTATTTCAAATCATTACTTAGAATACAAGACATCAGAGTAACTTATTTATTTTAATCCTGGAGTCGTGGCCTCAGATACTATATAGCCAAGCTAATGCAACAAAAGAAGAAAAAAAAATGCCAAGGACGGAAATGAAAACTTGCTGTGTTGTGGTTTAAGGCTTGTTGTGTTGCCAAAACTCCGTAGTTTATTTACTTTCTCTGTGTTCCTGTTAATGATATGGATCACCTCCAATGACCGAAGTATCAAAAGTATCAATTTCGTTTTGAGGGTCAATTTTAGGGCATAAAGATCTGGTATGGAAGGTATCAATATTTCAGTATGGATCTGCACATCACTATCTGTGAGTGAACCGTTGCTCCGCTCCTGTGTTGCTGAATGTGTGCAATAGATTCATGTTAATGTGTATTTAAAGACATTTTGAATATTGAAAAATTGTCTAATCGCGACCCCCTGCAGTACCTCCACACCCCCCATTGAAGACCTCTGCCTTCAAATGCTTGATGGATTCCCAAAGACATTGATAGTGTCCAGAGAATAAACCCTTAAGACTTGGTTTGGAGCCATTCCATGAAATTACATTCATTTATAATTGACACTTTTTCATAAAGTTGACTTATCATTAGACTTCAAGGCTAATGATATCACCATCAGTCCCAGGCGTAGTTTGCCTTTATTGCCAATTAGATCATTTTAGCATGCCAACTGGAATGATGCATGGTGGCGTTTCACTTTGCTCAAAGCAACTTTGTGGAATTAAAAATAAATATATATTTTTTAAATCTCTTTGTTTAACAAGTTGTTTGGTTAGTTCTGAAATGTTGAAACTACTGGTGAATTCTCGCATTCATGTTGACCAGAGGATAAACCCTGACAACCTTCTATAGTCATTTCAGGGAAACTTATCAAAAACATTGCCCTTTTTTATTCCTATCTTTTATAGGTGGGGTTTGTTAACCTCCTGATACCTAAGCTTTTATTTGGTCTGCTTTTTTAATTTCTCCACAGTATTTGGGATCAGTAGGATCAAAAATATATAAAAACTAAGCATCATCTTTGAACAGGAAGTAGTAGTTTTTGAAAGAAAAACAATGTCCTCATATGTGGACACTGGTATTGTATCATTATTTATATTATAATTTATATTATAAAGAAGTCATCAAAGTGTAAAACACAACATGCACACAACAATGAAGTCCCAACATCCTCAGAGTACTTGCTAATTAGCGACGTTGTAGCTTCTTGCTATTGATAAAATTTGTAAGTCATATTAAATTAGAAAAGTTAATAAGCCTTAAAAAAATAAGTTTTAACCTTTGCAACCACTAGATCAAAGACTAAATCACCAACTAATGAGGACAATGGGTTTAAATGAAGCAGCAGAATAAGCTGCAATAAAACCTAAAACTTTGTGTCCCCATATGAGGACGCAGGGTCTTGGGAGGTTAATGGCCTAATGTTAGCATGCTAACTAGTTAAATTAACTTTAGCTTTTGTCCTTCCGTAATTTTTAAACACATGCCTGTTTATCTATATAAATCTATCTATCTTTGACTCATCAGTACTGTGACTTTTATCAAACATTTTTTTTTTCTCCAGTATAGGCTACACCGTTGAGCTGCACTTGTTCTGAATTGCCTCCGAGTGAGCGGCTCCTAATTGGAGCGTCCGCGTTCTTTGTCCACACAGCTTTGTATCTCGGATACAGAACTTGTTATTTGTAGTGGACTTTTGGACCCCGCTGGATTCTTGAACAATTGAGGGAGAAGTCTGAATTCAAAAGATGGAGGACGTTGAGATTCTTCACATCCATTTTGTCGAGTGGCCATGGCAACAGGCTATGATTCACTGGGCGCTGCTCTGAATAAATCGAGAAATCTGGGACTCCAGAGAGCAAGAGCGCACACGCTCGCGAGCGGCCCTGCGAACCTTTTCATTCTTACTTTTGCTGAACTCCTTGTTATTGCTCAACCACTTCAGTCAATTCGATTCATGAATATATATCCATACGCTATTACTCAAGCACACTGTTTCTGAACTTCCTGCCAACGCGCTACTCGTCAGCCTCCCCGTGTCTCTCTCCATCTCTCTCGCAGCCTTTCTCCTGCAATCACGCAGCCTCTCATTAACATTTCAGAATTTCGGACGTTCAAACTGCTTTGAGATCAGCACATTGCTTTGCCCTCGGGCGAATCCGGTCTCATCTCTGCCCGAGCTCCCTTCTCTGTCTCCCGGATCTCGACGCTAATGTAACTTTAATTCGAGCAGCAGCGATGATGTAACCCTAATGGCCGGGCATTAGCCGGCCTAGCTCTGCATTCCTTGTTATTAAAGTGCTACGCCGTCCTTGGGAAATGTCTGGCTCTGTGCTGCGACTCCTCACCAGGCGTTGTGGTGTGAGACGGTAACTGGAAGTAGTGTGTTTTTCTCCTCCTGAGCCACCTGCGCCGACCGGGAGGTGGGCTTTGATATTTCTCTTTAATCACATTCCTTGCAGGTACAAATAGAGTTCTCTGTGGCAAGAAGTGATGGGAGCGATGAGAAAGGGAAAGCTCATGGGCATCTCAAATGGCACACTGCATAATCTAGATAATATTAATGTCACGCTGATCCTGAAATGGAATAAACCCTTAATTTAATAAAGTATAAAATCCTCTCCCTGGCAGGTTTTTCATACGCGGACACGTATTAACGCACTGTCACACGGACCGTGTGAGCCCTGAACTGTGCGCGGCGCGTCGGAATCCTGGCCAAAAAAAAGTCTCCGCGCACTCGAGTGGTTTTATTGCTGTGTCGTGAGCCGTGCCACCGACAGGTCCGCCGGCCAAACCATCCTTGTCATTGTCCTTGAGCGGGGAGGAGTTTGTCAAGGATTAGACCCGGGCAGCTGCTGGCCCACTTCTCATCTCGTTTCAGCCGCTGCTAATCCTCAGAAAGGCTGCCTATTGGAGCTGCCTGTCACCGCTTGGCACAATTCAAACCACGGTGAAGTTAAAAAAAAAAAAAACACACAAATCACAGTAAATATCCTCTTTTGTTTTTTTTGTTTTTTTTTTATTTTTTGCCAGAGTACGCGTTACATCAGAGAATAGGTGTCCCTGCCCGATGCATGAATAGGTAATGAGTTGGAACAGACGGGGTGTTATTTACCACAAATACTCCTGTCAGCGTAGATGCCGTTGGTGTTTTTTCACCTTCTCTTCCACTCTGATGATACGGAGGGAGATGAAGAGTTCACGCTGCGTTGCTGAAGTGATGTGTAAACATTTTGTTATGCCAAAGCAGCAGCCTGGATCGATGGTAGGGCAAAAAAATAAATAAATAAATAAAATAAATTTGTATACAGTCTTGAAATGTGTCCAAATTTCCTTACAATGTCACATTGTAGTGTGGGTTTGCAAAGGATTGTGGGATAGAAAGATTAAGGTAACTGTCTCAGCGGCGGCTGCAGATATCTCTGTTTTTCTTTTTCCTCTTTCCTCTCTCTCTCTCTCTCTGCAAGTACTTGCACCTGAGCACACTCCTGCATTCTTGGGATGTCTTTCTTGATTTTTCTCCTCTTACCCCCCCCCCCCCGCACACCCGCCTCCCTCCCCAGTTGTCACCCGCACTTTACCTCCGCAGACCTTCTCCTCGCCGCGCAGCCACTCTTCCCCCCACTATTCCACTCGCCTCCTCTGCTGCAGCCCCTCTGATGAAGGCAGAGAGTCCAACGGGAGGTCCATTTGCATTTATATCACACGTGTAATGTGCTCAGTACTCTTACGGCCGGGCCGAACAGCATGGCGTCAACATGACACTTTGGAGATCGCACGCCTGTCATCTGGAGCCCTCATCCCAAGGCTCATTTCACATGAAACATGAGCGGAAGGGGAGCGGATTTTAATGCAACCTGTCCAGTCTAGCGTCTCTCTCCCATTTTCGTCTCCTCACCTCACCCTAAAAACCAGACTGACGCTCCCCGAAAAAAAAAATACTTTCTCTGCTCTTATCTCCCCTTCCCGTCTGCGCGGAAACGCTTCCCGCTCCAGTCACGCCACTTAAGAACATTAAGTAATTAGGCGATTTCTGTTAACTGTGAATCTTTGTCTCGTGCTCCCTCCCGCCTCTCATGATTTTAATTGTTTCACGCTATTTAATAAAACAAAACTGTCACCAAAAATGAAAAAAAAAAAAAAAAGAAGAAGAAAAAAGTAGAGTAAGACGAGGACACATTTTTTTTTTTCCTCAAGTCTGGGGAAAATAAGTGGCGCAGCACACCCAGACGCTCTCCGGTGGTCTTAATTCTCGTCTCCCTCTCTGCCTCTTGTTTTGCATTTCAAAGAGTGGTGGTTTTCCAAGTGTGTCCAATTAAGTCTTCTTGTTTTCTTCCTCTTCATTAGGATAATGTGACTGATCAGATTTTCCAGAGCGCCGAGACGCTGCTGAAGAAGCTGGGAACCATGGACAACGTCAAGGTATTTTAGTAATTTGTCGGCCGAAGATAAGTCTAATGACTTGCACAGGTGAAATGAGCCGGGTGCGGTTTTTTGGTTTTTGGGGAGGAAGTGTGGTGATTAAGAGGAAACGAGTCAAGGGTCAATGCTAAAATCTCAAATTCATCTTTTTTTTTTTACTTTTTTACTCATGATGATGAATTGTGGCTGCAGCCTGGTAATTAATGTTTTTCTAGCGTCAGAAAAGTCAGAAACAGAGAGTAGTAGTGGCACTCTGCATCAAGAGCAGCTTCATTAGTAAGACTCATTCGTGACATGACCTCAGCGTTTTATTCAAAACCCAGAGTTTCAAGCCATTGTGCAACCTTGAGCTTTCCAAGCAGAAATAAATAAATAAATGTTTCCACATTTTTTTTTCCCTTCATAATGAATTAACGGGCTGCCTCAGAATAAGTTAATATACATGTGTGTGTAATGTTGAAGTTGATGTCTTATTGAGATATTTCACACTTCTCAGAGTAGAATGAAGATGTAACTTGCCATTTCTTAACTTCAACTCATTTGCAGTTTATTAGGTACACAAGTAAACAAGGTGCCCTCTTGTGTAACGTGGTGCTGCACTAAATCATCACGAAAGTTATGGCATTCAGGAAAAACAAAACAAAACTGAAAGAGCTGTTTATTGGACTGTTTTCATTTGGGAGGTTGTGGTTTGCAGAGGCACCGCTTGTCAACACGCAAGGCGGGAGACTGCTTTGGGCCCTGGGCTGGGAAACTTTCAACTTCAGTTTCATTGTGTTTAGTATTGAATGACAATATGAGACCTGCCTAAGGGGCAAACACCCGACACAACCCTGCACACTCAAGTCAAATATGACAGTGGTGCCCGATAGAAAAAAAAACAAAAGGGGAAAAAAGAACATGCTAAATGGCTCACTGAATGCTGATAGTTTAATTCAATCCAATTCAATTTTATTTAATTTATGTGGCATCGATAACAATGTAAATTGTCTCAAGACGCTTTACAAAAACTGACCTGAAACCTCCAGAGAGAGCCTAAAAGTGAAAAACTCCCTTTTAACAGAAAGGAAACTTGAGCAGCTCACATGGACAGACTGATCTGACTAACCCTAACCTAACCCTAAGGACAGCCGAGCAGGAGAAACAAGATAAACAACCATCTGTCATAGATACATCGGCCTGAAAGAAACACGTAGAATCTAATAATACGAGATATAGCTGATGATCTTATGTGACAGTTAGAGAGTATAAGAGGAATCATGGGCAGGTTGGAGAATTCTTCATCCAGGTAGGAGTGGACAACTGCAGGGCATCATGAACAACAGATGAAGTTTGGAACTCCACAGGTCTGATACACAGCAGACTCCAGGCTCACGCAATGATAGAGGGGGAGCGGAGGGGAACGAGGGAGAAATTATAAGAGATTAGAGGACAGGATATTGGTGCCAGAGAAGAGAAAGTAGGGTTACAGTAGCAGCCAAGGCCTGTAAGAGCATAACTAAGGGATGGTTTAGTCCAGCCCTAACTATAAGCTTTGTCAAAAAGGAAAGTCTCAAGTCCAACCTTAAAAGTAAAGACGGCGTCCGCCTCCCGAGTCCAAACTGGGAGCTGGTTCCATAGGAGAGAAGCCTGATAACTCAAGGCTCTACCTCCCATTCTACTTTTAGAAACTCTAGTAACCACAAGTAGACCTGCACTTTGAGATCTTAGTGATCTGTTGGGACAATATGGTTCTATGAGGTCTTTCATATATGATGGAGCTAGGCCTTTCAAGGCCTTGTATGTAAGGAGGAGCATTTTAAATTCAATTCTAGATTTTATAGGGAGCCAATGAAGAGAAGCTAATACTGGAGTAATATGATCTCTCTTGCTAATCCCTGTCAGTGCGCTTGCCACAGCGTTTTGAATCAATTGGAGGTTTTTTAAGGAGCTATTTGGAGCCAGACAGTAACGAGTTACAATAATCCAGCCTGGAAGACACAAATGCACAAACTACTTTTTCACCATCACTGACAGGATGTTCCTAATTTTGACAATATAACAGTGTAAACCAAAGCAGTCCTGGCCATCTGCTTTATGTGAGTATTAAAAGACATATCCTGGTCCAATATAAGGTTTTTCACAGTAGCACTGGAGGCCATGGTAATGCCATCCAAAGAAACCAGGTGATTAGATAATGAATCTCTGACATGTTTAGAGCCAAATATAGTGACTTCTGTTTTGTCTGAGTTTAAAAATAGAAAATTACAGGTCATCCAAGCCGTTATGTCTTTAAGGCTTGGAAGGAGTTTAACCAGCTGATTAGTTTCATCTGGTTTCATGGATAAATATAGCTGGGTGCAGTATTCAGCCTCGACCATGGAGGAAAAACAACCGAATGAACAAACTTCCACTAGCATCACGTTCTTTCTTTGACAGTCTTTCAAGTCTTGAGTGGAACAGACTCTAGAAAGGGTTTGTAGTGCTATTGAACTGCATTGTATTGTACTGACAAGTGTTTCTATTATTTTGACAACTCCATCTTAGTCAGCGGGCTCGGATACATAACAGAAGCAGCTCAGTGTTTAGTGACACCGCACCGTTATGTTAGCATGCATTCATTTTCCCTAGTGCACCTAATGAACTGTCTGGTGCCTGTGCTCTTCACCCTCTCCAATACATCAATAGAACGCAACTGCGTTTTGGCTGCAGACTTTTATGGTGACAGAGAACATATATGACGCAGACAATGATACTCATCTCTTTTTCTTGCGAGAACAGAGGAAACGAGGGACGCCGACAGACACAAAGGATCCGTGCGCATCTGTGCGCGCGTGTGCTCAGATTCCCCCACATCCTCCTCTGTGATGCGGCGCTATGTTAGGCTGACACTCAAACACCATCCCCTCTTAATTAGCGCTGCGCCATCAGCAGGGAGTCCTCTCTCTTTCAGCCATTCTTGTTTTTTTTTGTTTTTTTTTTGTGTGCGCCCCGGCAGCCGCAGACTCCGAGAATCGCTTTTGTTAAAAGGGCTTTTTTTTTCTCCCTGCTTCCAGCGCGCTGTGTCACATGGGGATTGGGCAGCCAGTGCAGACCCTTATTTCCCATTAAACCAAAGAGCAATGTTTATCTGCTCAATTGCTTATTTTTATGGAATATCTGTGTTCCCCCAGAAATGTTTTCGAGATAATTTGACCTCTCTCCTCAGAGTGCCTTTTGTTCGGTGGCTGTCTCTCCTCTCAGGGAGAGAAAGTTGCAAAATGCAGAACAGAAAATATGTATGGGAGTGATCAGCTGTATAATATTGGTGCACTGTGCCGTGCATCTCATTGTATCTTTCATATAAGTGCATTACTCATAAGCTTTTCTCCTTTCCCCGTATTGTGCTAAAGAAAAGAGTTTATATCCTACTGATGTGTGCTCTGTCTGCCATATTGGTCATATATATATATATATATATATATATATATACATCTTAAGAGCCCTTGAATACCTGGAATCCTCCCAGCCGCTGAGTCACACCTAGCAGACACACTCACCGATTGTCCTTTCATTCATGTTTGGCTTTCTTTGCTGCTAGCTTGCTAGCAAGACCAAAGACATTGCCTTTTACTGAGAGCATAAAAGAAGCATAAAAGAAGTTGTGACTTGGAACAATTTATTCCTAAAGTTAACAATATTTATGTTTTTTTTTTTTTATTCTATTCATCACCTCCCTGTTAAAATCTAACATTATTCAAAACATAAAAATAAATAAATACTGATTATCAGGTTGCACGGTGTTGTTGCTAGGAGACATCTGGAGCGACCGCAAAGCCTCCACACGCTGTTTCTCAGCGCCGGTGTTTTGTCTCTTCCCGCGGCAGGTGTGGTTCTACAACCAGGCGTGGCACGGCGTGGTGTCCTTCCTCAGCGTGGCAAACAACGGCATCCTGAGGGGAAGTCTGCCGGCGGGACGGGATCCGCGCCAGTACGGCATCGCCACGTCCAGCCACCCCCTCAACCTCACCAAGGAGCAGCTCTCCTACGTGGCTGTGTGAGTCCGCAAGAAAGTTCTGCAGAGTTTGCATGTTTGCTTCCCGCCCCCCGGGTTTTCGGACGCACTCCAACAAATATGCGGTTTGGGTTAAATGGTGGCTCCAGATTGGCCATAGCTGTGAATGTGGCTGGTTGGTTGTTAGCCCTGTGATTAACTGGCCAACTGTCCGGGGTGTCCCCTTGCCCAGTGTCATCTGGCTCCAGCCAATGCAGATGGATAGGATGTAACAGTGTACTGTATTCTGCCAACCTCACCTACGACTCCCTGACCAAGGGCCTGATTTACTAAGATCCCAAATAAGAGGAGCTAAATCACGTGTGCCAGCTTATAGATTGCGCACGTTCTTAGTTTGATCTACTAAAAGGGTGTGCGCCATTGACAACAGGCGCAAAAGCCATGGAATTGGAGTCACAGCAGAGAAATGTTAACCCTTCAATACCTAAACATCTACCCTCGCATTAAAAATAAAAGCTTGCGGCATTTGAATTACCATAACTCACTTTGTAAAAAATTCTAAGTGTGGCTGATAACTGGGAAGTTTCACCTTCTGGGGAAAAGAAGAGCTGCCATTACAGTAATTATGGTGCACCGGTGCTGTCGGTGGTCCTGGAGACCCAGGAAGAGAGAGTTGTTTGGCCAAATTTGTTGGTAAAATCAAATAAAAAGTTAGTTGTAACCATGAGGTATCATGAAGGCCTTCCCAGTGTTTAGCCACACTTTGGATATTGTCAGTGGTGCGAACCACTGTGAGTTACGGTAATTCAAATACCGTGTGCTTTAACAAAGAGTTAATATGGGAGGCTATCTGTGACAAGGTTGTGGGGAAGCCAAGAAGAACACGGGATGAAATTAAGAAAAGACACGAGATAAATAAATAAAAATGAAACAGGTGGCTCCAAAATGGCATTTGCTGGATTAGTTGATACGTCTCACCTATTTTTGCTTCTTTCATTCCAAAAATGTCGACGCGAACAAAAAGATTTGTTCTCTCCGTTGCCTTTCACTGTGTCTTACGCCTCCTCCTACTCACAACAATAACCGCAGCCATTTATGTGTTAAATATAGGCGCAAAAAACAGACACCGGAGTCGGTTTCAGCTCTGTTAAATCACGCTGTGTGCGCTAAATAATCCGTTTGCATCTCCTCCGCCCAACATTTTGCACTTTCTATCTCCTTGACGGACACAACCCCCATACGTTTTTCCACGTTCAAACCTTTAGTAAATCAAGCCCTAAAATTGCACCGTCTGGAGCTGCTGGAAGAAAATTTGACAATGCATCATGGGATGCTGATGGTGACTGGGGAGCCGAGAGAGAGAGAGAGAGAGAGATAAGGCGGAGGGAGACGGACGGAGAAATTAAGCGAGGGGGGAAAGAAAAGCAGCGCGCACAAAAGGGAGAGCAGATGTATACGAGACAATAAAACACAAAGCATAAGACAGATAGATGGATGAGGGATTTGTTTGAGTATGCACAGATTTGGTGGCCCGTGGGAGCTCCTTACAGGGATATACCATTCCTTTTCAGACCTTATCCCCGGGTTAGCGAGAAAGCAGCTCCCCGTGAGAGTCAGAGATTAATGATGTGCTAAATCATAATATATCGGCCCGTGCAGCATGAATCTCATTTCTTTCTGCGAGCTGTTGATTTTGCGCCGATGCGTGTTTCTTACAGTTATTAGTTTTTTTGATATTTTAGATATTTCGCATTTTCACATCCTTCGCCTCAGCACAATTCGGCGGCTGCTCCCGGTCCGTTTTGCTCCATCCCGGCCCACTCCTCAGTCAGACGCGTATTTATGTGGCGATCTGGTGCTGACGACAGCCCCACGGTCAGAGAGGGAGGCTGCGCCGAGGGTCGGGATAATTACGACGTCCCGACGTTCCTTGGGTTCCGAACGAGCCTCTCTAACTCGCTGCCTCTCCTTGCGGAGTGTGACGAGTACAATTTATGGACTATGATATCCAGATTAGCTTGAACACTCCTTTACTGCTGGATAAGTGTGCGGGTTGCAGAAAAGAATGGTAAAACGGCCTGTGTGTCTTGAGTACCTGACTAAGCATTATGTCATAGCTCCATGCATCTTCCTTGTTCTTTTCTTTTCTTCTTTTTTTTGTTTGGTTTGTATCTACACTTTTCCTGACCCTTTTAGTTTGGTTCAAATCACAACATCTACCTCTATTATCAGCCCTAAAAAGCGTAGCAATGTAAACATTCTTAAAAGCCGGCTATATTCTATGTGACCCGCTCTGAAAAGCCGACACACAAAGCCAGCGACAGGCCAGAGGAGACGGCCATACATCAAGCAGCTAAAGATAGACATTTGTCTCCAGAGCTGTGCAAATGGAAGCCGGAGTGAGTAAATATTAGACTTGCGTTCAGGAGGTTGTGGCCACGAGCACAACTCCAAATGGATGCTGATATTACATCCCGTCTGCTATATTCATTATTTCTGGAAGCGGCCAGTGTGTTTGCTATTTGTCAGATGCTGCGTTTTTTCGGCTTCTCCTCCGCCCCCTAAGTGGCCAGAACGTAATAACGAATGCAGCTTTAAGTACTCGCATTTTAGCGCGCATAATAAAGTCATTGTGGTTTGCGGGGTGAAATAACATTTCTCAGCCAACGTGGCGGGATGTCTGCTCCATCTCAGATTGATGAATTCTCAGAAAATAGTTGCATGAACGTTAAACTTGACACATCCTGCAATTTAAAGGAGAACGCGCTCATTATTCGCTTTTAGCCTCCAAGTCAATTTGGCGCGTGTTGCTGTGCGTCTGATTGCGGACGCTGCGTCTGCCCATCAATTACAGAACGCTAACAAACACACAAAAAGCCTAATGCGTCTGCCTACTTTGCCAAAACAATGTGGAAACTCCAGTCCGATAACGAATTGCAATGTCTCATTAACACTTATTTCATATTTTGGGGTGACAATTGCCGAACGTGTTATTTCAGCAGTAATTCCTCCTTAATGACTCGCTCCCTTGCTTGGTTTTGGACACCGGTGTCGCTCTGCACACCGGTCTCATTTGAAGTGACACTCCCCTCTAGTGCTCTTCACTGCCAATTTCAGTGCGGCGTAAGCGGTGTCATAAGCTGAAAATAAAAATTGCGGTGGGGCTGTGCAGGTGGAAAGAAAGTCGATGCTTAGACCCATTAAAACCCCCTCTCCATTCCCTCCAGGTGTCTTTACTTCATCTGCATCGGCGCAAAAGTAGGGCCCTCTAAACGCCTCTGTCATGTGTAGAAATGTCATCTTTGGCAGCATTTCACCATTGAGACATATGCATTGCTTCTTAATTGCTCTGGAATACCAATTTGGACAAATGACTACATGTTTTGAATACGTATTTGCATGTGTTCGGTTTAAAAAATGCAAATGCCACGATGTAAATGATGCTCCGTGAGCCCTTTGCGCAGTTAAAATTTAAGCACCACACCTTCCGAATGAGAAGAAAAAAAAAAAAAAAGAGAAAGTGATACTTACTGTAACACTTAACTCCCATTGCTCATCTTTCTTGCTCTCCCATTATTAGTTAATTAGCAGATTGCTTGTCCGCTTTTCACAGCAATTAAACCACCTTCCAGCGTTCCGAGTGGGATCATTCACAGCTTTGTTCCCTACATTACCTCCCCACACAAACAGATCATCACGCAGCCGCCGAATCCCGTGGAAATGGGTTGACACCCACCGCGGCAAATGATTTCATATTTATGCGTTCTAATTGCGCCTGGTTGGCGATGATAAATACAGCCATGCAGCCGCGCGGGGTTAGTCATTTAATATGCTAATTACGCAGCGGGAAATCTTGTGAGAGATTATCGGGTGGGGGGCAAGGGTGAAGAATGTGGGTGGCGGGTTACCAAGTGTATGCGATGCTAATTGAGCACACAAAAAGTAGGACATCTTCAAGGATGTGGTGGCATAAATTACGATGTACAACAATGAAATGAAGGTCGAGATCTCAGAGGGTGATTTGTTCCTGACCCTAACATTCAAACTAACTCGATCAAGATTTCAAAATGTGCTCCTCTCTTCTTTTTACCTGTTAACCGAGGAGCTCCAGAATGGTTTCATAAGGCTAATGACTTTCCAAATCTTTTTTGTCGCGTTCGAGCGGCATTGCCAGCTCTTTCAATCAATGCGGCGCAATACTAATTCAGCGATTGACACGGGGAAGCACAGCCCTGGCACATTAGTCACGTAGATTATGTCTGCAGGTGTCGCGAAATTAGTTTAAATGCATCCCAACATTTCAAAGTATTAAATGTCTTCATTGCGATACAGCAAATGAGCCAGACGCTTCACAATCATTTAAGCGTCACCTGGCTCATCTCTTGATAACATGAGAACCAACAAACGGGGCTGTTTCAACCTTTCATTCGAGTAGGTGTTCTCACTGCAGCAGAGTGTTGACTCTGTTATCTCCAGCCATTCCCTTTATTCTCTTAGACAGCGGTGCCGTGATGGCCTTTTGAATGTCGGCAGAGGAAATAAATGCGACTGCCGTCGTGTACGGCAATGCCCGGTGCCCACTGAGATGGAAAATCTAGTGAGCCAGTATTCCCTAAGAGATACATTTAAATGCAGTGGATATCACACTAGAACTTTAATCAGTTTCATTGGAAGCATGAAACCATTTAATTTAGATTGCGACTTGAATGAAAGTTCTGCGTTTCATAAAAGCATTTTATATATTATATTACCATTCTCTCATATTGCACTGCATATAGATGATTTTATCCGGAGCATCTTAGCTGTACCCTAGGGCTTATATTTTAGCATTGGAAGCCTAGTGGTAATAGTACGATCATCAACTCGTTTGTCTGTGGTGTGATTAAGTGACTTTCTCCTCTGTGGTAATAACTTATTTACATAATATAGGATATTTGAGAGCTAAATTGCTTGGTCTACATCACCTCAGAAGTAGTAATTTGTGCAGCCTATCCTGGAAGAAGTATCTCTTTCAGTGTCCTGGCTGCTATACACAAATTGCTTGTTATAACTTTCTGTGTTCTCTTCCATCACAGGGCCACAACCTCCACTGACGTAGTGGTGTCCATCTGTGTTATCTTTGCCATGTCCTTCATCCCTGCCAGCTTTGTCCTCTTCCTCATCCAAGAGAGGGTGAGCAAAGCCAAGCATCTGCAATTTGTCAGTGGAGTCAACCCAGCTGTCTACTGGTTAGCCAACTTCGCCTGGGACATGGTGAGTACCAGCTTCATCGGGATGCCGTTTACAGCTCGAGATAATCACTTGATATATGAAAAGCTTTAAAATTAACTCTAATCAGCCACAGCATAAAATCTGTTGACAATTTAAGTTAGTAACATTGATAGTGGGATACATTAGACAGCAGAGACGGCGTGTTGGAAGCAGGTAACTCTGGTAAGTGTGATTGTGAGGTGAGTGGGACGGAGCATCAGGCAAACATTGCTAAGTGTGTACCAGGTATGCGGTGTTTAGTACCAACAAGAAGTGTTCAAGGACAGAAATCTTGTCATGTGCACTCAAGGCTCATTGATGTGAATGAGGAGTCAAGGCTGGCCTGTGTACACTGATCCCACATAAGAGCTGCTGCAGCACACAACTGTTGAAACTATGGTTTGAATATGAATTTCTGAATAAAATAAGTTTACAGACAAATTCAACATTTAAAAAATTCAACATCTCAAAAAGTTCGACCTCAAAAAGAGCCAGTCTCAACCTCCGGGTAACCAGGGAGAAGCAATCGATCCCTGTCCTCAATCCGAGTAAGCCAGCAACTTTACTTCTGGTGCTACTTCCGCTTAGTCATCGGCCTTATGATACAAGGACGTCCCCATGCTGTTTTTTTCACTCGGTTTCGCCAAGATTTGCCTTAAATGACCCTCAAACAACGTTAGTCATATTCTTCAGTCATTCTGTCGTACCTCTAGAAGTAACCAGGAGAAGGGCTCCAAACTCTACATCCATAATTACGACGGTAAGATACAGATATTCAAAATATGGACATGGGGGAACGTGACGGACGTTGAGACCCGCCCACCCAACTCTCCGCTACCTGTTAGCTCAGGCTACCGCCGGTCACTCAAAGCGGGAACGCCCTTCATTTTGAAGAATTTTAAACCTTAACATAAAATAAACAACTGGGACCAAAATCGTTTTTTGTATGAGGCTGTAAACATGTTTGATAATGCTGTAAAGTTGGGCTTTTAGACATGGGGGTCTTCATTGAAAGCGCCTACAATGGGCATGAGCGTCAGTGCTGAATCATTGCGCATTGGAAGTAGAAATGAAGTTGTCTTTTATGTCACTTGGACATTTGGGTGCATTGTTTAAGAGAGAAGAGATGGAAGCACTCTTGGAGACCCTCTGCTGGGAATCCTTAGGTCTAGACCTCCTTGACATGCACCACCTACCGAAGCATTGTGTCAGAATACTTAATGAAAACAGTATTCCTCAACTGCAGTAACCTATTTCTGTAGGTCAGTACGCAGCTACCATTCTGCATTAAAAAATTGAGGAAGGGTCAACGGCGACTCCAAGCCCAACCCACTGACCCTTCCCCACCTCACAAATTTGCAGCTTAAAAGATCTACTACTACGCCTTGATGCCTTATAGCACAGGACACCCTCAGAGGTCTTGTCACGTCCACGCCTCAATGAGTCAGATCACTTTTAGCAGCAGGGTACCCGCACAGTATTATGCTTATGGTTTTAAAGTGGCTACATACCGCGATTCATTCAAGCAAGTTTTCAGTGGCCTCATTTTATCCTTGTTAAATATTCAGAAGTTTCTTCCCCCACCTGAGGCTATTTGTTAAAAAAAAAAAAAAGTATCCATCCACTGTAATTGATAATGTAGCATTGACACCGCTGGCTACTGGGAAAAGCTTCACCTGAGCAACACTTATTGGCTGAGGCGTAATTATCGACAGCAGCTGCCCCCGCTGGTTACGCTCAACAGGCTTACCGGCAGTTTCCCCGAGGCATAGTGGAAGTAAACATTTCATCAACTACCTTTGGTAAAGAAATGGCATCAGGACACTCATCATTATAGTGGATAAACGCTGTCTGAGTGGAAGACAAATGTACCGATGGAGCCAGTCTAATGATTCTAGCCCGGAGCTCTCTGCTTTAACATGCACGCTCTATCAACTATAGGGATATTACAGTCAAGTCCAACACTCACTTAAATTTCTGTGTAACCTTGTTTTGTGAACCGTCGATAAACATGTTTCATTGTGGTTGAATGTATAATAACGCGCTGTAGTTATTTTAGGGGAATACGACACTCGACAAGTAAAAGCTTCTTTTCCATTGTTATTTAACACTGACAGATTGACCGGCTTAAAAAAATAAATGAATATTAGTCTCTTTGATAAAACCTTTACATGAAAACATTGTACACTCATTCATTTCAGAGTGTCATTGAGCGTCCATTTTCTTCAGACAGAACCGAATCACATGGGTCTGTTATTCACAGAATTAATTAGAAGATTGAAGTGGGATATGCTCGAGTGCCAATTAAAAAGTCATCTACAGATTTCATAATTACACATCCTTACAGTTTATCAGATTCATTTTATTATTATTTTTGAGAACGTCGTTTTAATGTAGGCATAAATGCCTTGACTTTTTAATCGTGCTCTCGCTAATTAATTTGTTTACTTGTTTGTGTTTCGACAGTGTAACTACATCATACCCTGCGTGATTGTGATCGTGATCTTCCTCTGCTTCCAACAAAAAGCCTACGTTTCACCTCCCAACCTGCCTGCTTTGATTCTGCTTCTCATTTTTTATGGGTAAGTTAATTAAAACCTTGTACTGTTCACCTCATTTTCTCTCTTTGTATTCAAACCCAGATTATGTAAAAATCCATGAGACAATGGAAACTCTTTAAATTCCCAAGAGTTACTGCTTCCTCACTTCGGTTCCTCTACCAAAAGCACAATTTGGTGACTTCTGTTGTCCCGATGTTGTCTTAATCTCCTAAGGGACAAACTGTGAATTGCATGTAGTGAAGTAGCACTAACTGAAGTTATAGTACTACTAGAGTAAATGTTCTCAGTTACTTAAAACTTCATGCAAAAGTCATGTAATAGGCAGGGGTTGCTGGTCTCTCTGGACCGCCACCGTGACACCACTACACCACTATCTCAGCTCATCTACTGATAATACTGAGTACTGGCTGCCGAGTGTGGGAGGCATTTATTTTGAAGTGCTTTTATGGGACACTTACTGGAAATGCAAATGATCAGAAGAGGCTGCCGGTGCCACAGAACGGATACAGCTGACCTGGTAATCTACATTCATGAACTGAAAATGGCACGAGTTCGGGAACTGTTAGTACGGTGTTTGCCACTACTGTCGACCCTGTTAGGGAGTTTAATGAGCGCGGGACACGGTGGAAAGCACCTTTGTCATTTCTACTTTTATGGTCTTGCTTAAAGTTCCAGTGTGTGGGATTTAAGGGGATCAGTTAGCACGAATGTAGAAGTCAATAGTGTATAATAATGTGTTGCTACATTTCTACTCAACCAAACAAAAACTATAGATTTAAAAATGTCCGTTCTTTAGACTCCTTCATGGTTTGTAAACAGTGTGACTTATTTTGAGGGGCGGGGCTTAAATGGAGGCAACACATCTCAAACACTATAGCCTGTGAACGGCAGTTAGTATACTTCAATGTTTTGGCAGGGATGGATTAGGAAAACGAATATTTTAGAGAATATACTAATACACTCACTCTCCGAGACCATGAGTGTTATTTTATATTTTTGACTGATGGGTCTACATTCACCAACCACTACACTGTCACTCGCTGAATGGATGATGTGACCATAGGAGGACACATACGGGACAAAGCCTGGTCTGTCTTTATCAATTGAAGTCGCTCCAACAAAGATATTACAAGAACTAAGCGGAACTACTGTGGAGGGTAACGTAGTAAATGCAACTCCTGCCTGGACACCCCTGAAACATACAACAAATGTTGTGTTACCTAGCTGTTAGCATTAGCATTAACATGTAACAATAAGCATTAACTTAACGTTATTTCAGTCATGATTTATTCTAACCCATAACGTTGTCCAGGCTGAAACCGATGATGCATTACATATTAATCTTAATGGAAATGAAGTGAGTGTATTTTTGATTGTCTCACTTCAATCCCTTATTGTAATCGACAAAGCCAAACCAAAATTGCCGACGACTGGCAGTGGCTGATATGTGGTAAAACTTCAAGTTAGTGTTTTTGCTTTTTTGGCTTTGGCACCATAAAATACAATTGGGTTGAAAGTGACAGTATTCGCCTCAAGCTTCCCTATGTTTTGCCTCCAGTTAACATTGTGACGTCTCAGTGACGTAGGCCATGAAAGGGTCTACAGCACACTTTGAACAGAAGGCTGCAGTCTGCAAACCCACCACTAGGAGTCATTAAATCCAACCCAAGCGACCTTTAAATCAGACCAGTATGTTGTTGTTGTTGTTTGTCTGTGTGACAGTGTTTTTGCTTTCTTCAGGTTCTCCATCACCCCCATGATGTACCCCGCCTCCTTCATCTTCAGTGTGCCCAGCACTGCTTACGTGGTGCTGACCTGCATCAACCTGTTCATTGGTATAAACGGCAGCGTGGCCACATTTATCATGGAGCTCTTTGATGACGAAGTAAGTGACAGCACCATGTGGAGATATAAAAATAAGAGACACGTGCCTGCTGGTGTACATGTACTATTTCAACAATAAACCAGTGAAATATCACAAACAGAATTTCAGGCACGAATAGAAATGATACCGTAGCTCTGCTGGTTGAGGGTTTAATTGACTTGAATCGCAGATAAACACTGTGTTTTTGAAACAAAGCCTTCTTTCACACATGTGGGTGGTACCCACCTGGTACAACTTTTAATACATTTCCTTTATCGTTTCAAGGATTTTTCAGAGGAACTAGTTTCTGTATTCTGTTTAATGTTTAATCGTTTGGTGAGAATTGGGCCTTCGAAGAACTTTCCCCATCCATCTTTCAGGAAGTGTTCTCTTTAACCACAAGCTGCTTCTGTCTCGCGGGAATCACAGGACAAAGGCACCGAGGCTAAATAAGAAATGGAGTGCTCGACAATGAGAGGGAGGGAAGGGAGCAGATGCTGGCTGTCAGTCACTTTTTATTTTTGATTATAATTTTAATCGAATTCATAAAAATAAAATCTGACTGTAAAGTTAGTGCAACAGTCAGGATCCTCAGGGCAGCACCCCAGTACCTCACGGGTTTGCGATAATGTAGAAAATTAACTTTTCCTGATGTCTTTTTCATCCGCTCCTTGAACTAAATCGGTCTTGTTTTATTTACAGAATTAACTGTCACTTGCGTGATTAGCATACACTTTGTATTTTTATTTTTAGCCCCGTGCTGATCAGTCATTCCTTGTCAAGTGACACAAGAGCGCGTCGCTCCGAATGTCTCCCACAGCTCTGATCAGACACTTCAGACGCAGCGTAATAATGTCAGTCTGTCCCTTCTGACACGTCTGCCTCCGACTTGATGTTTCCTCTGGCGCCGCTCGACGACGGCATGGGATGTATCCTGTCTCCTAAGGACGCCGCCTCATTTGCATTGTGATTTCATTATCACAAGCGTTCATTATCAATTTGTATTTCCCGTCTGGCGCATCCATCCGCCAAAAGAGTTGCCATTTTGTCATCTCCGCGTTTTCTGCATTTATTTATTGATATGGTGTCAGTGGCGTTACTCGTAAAAAGGGCCGCTGTTGATAATTTAATGGACAGCGCGTTGCCCACGGGCGGTGTAAAGGGACGGATTTACTGCGCGCTCTCCTTGTTCGAGGCATTAGAGGTGGCGATAGTGTTTCCCTGAGCCCTGACAGGGACAGGGGTCCGTGATAATTCCGCTAATCTTCCTCGATTTCGCCGCTGATAGCAGAGCCCGATGGGTCGACAGCAGTCCGCAAATGTTTCAACTCTCCAGGCTTTCACGTGCGTCCCCATGTTCGGTGCCAGTATCTCGTTGGAACAGATTCTTCACAAAATTGGCGATGGAGATGCGACAGTGCCCCGACAAGCTCCGGTTCACCAGAGAGGCTAGATCCCGAACATGACAGCTCAATCCCATCTGCCTCTCGTACAGCTTCTGCCGTTTCAAAGCCCTCGTCTCATCATTTGTAGACTCCTCTCGCGGTGGCATTAGTTAAACAGTGTCGCTCAGCAGTGAAGCTACGGGCCTCAGACGGTTATCTGTTTTCAGGCACGGGGTGCGTCTGCATCCCTTTTGGGCATAGCAGCATTTTTCCGAGAGAGAGGGCGAATAGAAAAAGTAGCAGAGTGAGAAAGCAGAGTCGCTGCGTTACAGACTCTGTGCCCTAGTTTTGCGTGGAGACCAATGGGAGCGTTTCCTCCCCTCAGGACCGTCCAGCTCCCCGCGGACTCCATCAATCCCAGTCTTGCCTTGTACGCTGTAAGCAGCATCTGAGTCAATACTTCCACCACGTGCCACTCAGAGATAACCGCAGGCACAGATAGATTTTTCCACGATAAAGATGCAGGTGTGCCGGCGTGGCCGGGTCCTGCCAGGCCTCATGTGGTGTAATCGGAGATCTTTGTGGCAGCATTCACGTCTAAAAAGGCAGAGGAGTCACAAACTTAGCAAAACATTTCACCGAAGCTCCTGAATTATCGGCCTTGATCTCGAGATGCTCAAAAAAAATGTCCATAAATATCCTCAAAAAAAAAAATGTCTTGCTCCTGTTTGGGCCGTATATTGTGTCTGTCTGCTTTGACTGCGATTCCCAGCATTATGAATGAAGCCTTGCTGTGGGAATAAGCACAAGCAGCGATATGGGTCAGATAAGCACAGCACAGACTGTACCACCTTCAGAATCATTTGACGATGATTTATGGGCACATAGCGCGAACGTAAGGGGGGAAATTGTCTCGCATTTCATCATCCCCGACCAAGACCCTCTCAGATCTCCTTGATGAACACCCAGTCGAGAGAATATGTGTTATTTCTCGTATTGATCTCAAATGAGGCCTCACGTTCTTCGCGTCGCTCTGCCAGGCAGAAGGCTGCTCGCAGCCAAGGTCATAGCTGTTGTTTATTTACTTCGACTTTCTTATCTCGGGCTAAGCTAAGCGTTGAACGTAGAGAACACAGGTGCCTCCAGCAGATCCCCAGGTGTGTGTGTGTGTGTGTATTTGAACATTTACATATGTTTGCGAGCAGCCGAGGGATAAAAATATGTCTGACAGCGTTTGCAAACAGTAAGGAAAGAGCATTAATGTCAACTTTAATTTCTGTTACACCGAACTGTTGCTTCAAGTGGAAACATCCTTTTTATATTTAAACCGAAATATGGGCTTATAAGTGTAAAGCAGGGTTGTGACAGACAACTTTTTTTATTTTTTAAAGTTTGTTTGTTTTCATTCGACTGAAATTGATAATTAAGTTACAGGATTTCCCATGCAATGTTAATACTATGGAGGCCCGCCAGGGTCAAACGCACTCCGCCATGGTGTCATGAGGAATATAAACTCGATGATTTATGTTTTAGTTTTTTTCTGACCATAGAGATTCAGAATTATTTTAAGACAGTCGGCCAAAACTTGGAAGAAAAAGCTGAACATGAACTAGCTTCACGTTATAAGAGTTTGCTATTACAGTTAAATTGCCTAATACTGTATTTAACCTCACATACATTTGTCCATAGAAAGACACATTAACAGCAAGTGTTTAATATTCATGTATATATACTGCAAAGGCTGCTGCTAATTGTCGCTAACTCATTAAATTACCATAATGACGCTAACATTGGATTTAGCCTCATTACGGTAGTTTGATTAAAAAAAAAATGATCTCGTTCTACGTGCAGATATTTCATGTACTGTATGAATTCTTTTTAATAGCTGGGATGGTACCATAATAGGATTTTTTTATTAAGACAATATAAGGTGAGCGTAAACATTGCAGCACATCAATGTATTTACGCAATCTACGCCATCATTTCTATCCATGCTTTGTTTCAGTCTGACTTTGTAAAGTCATGCTAAAGTGACCACAGTTAAACTGTTTGGGAAGTCACTGAAATAAAATACACATATTTCCACCTTCAGAACTGACGTTTAAGAATTAAAAAGAAAAGGAAAGACCGTTACGAATGCCCCGTTTCAGCTTCTCGGTCCCTGCTGGCAGGAAGTCGAACACGTCGCGCTGAAAGTAGCGCGCCGTGCGTGCGAGATTGAGTGTGATTTAAGCTCTTTGTACCCTTTAGTCTTCAAGCAAATGAATAAATGGAGATAAAAGGAGTGATGAATTATTGTTGAGCACTTTGCCGGACATCTGAAGGTTTGCTTTGACATCGTGATCAATGAGGCCTTTTCATCATGGTCTCATATCTGCCCGAGGGAAGCTAGGCCAGTGACCATCTACTAATGCAAAAGAAATCATCTCATAAATGCTTGTGCCCACTTTTGATCTTGAGAATTACTGTATGTTCTGCCACAAAGAGAGAAGATTAGGTTAGATTCCTTTCTTCTCTTTGATTTGACGCCCTTGAATGTCATATTGCACTTATATGCCTGATACCTGTTAAGAAAGATTCAAAAGAAGGTTTCTGAATAAATGCTCCTTCAATCTATCAAAGATGACTGAGTATCTCTTCAGCTTGCATTTAAAGTTTTCCGTTGCTATAGTAGCTCTCTGATCGGATTTGCTCACGCCTACTAAGGTCGTGCCGAATGATGAGAAAAGAAAGCAAATATGCGGGTTTGCAGGAGCATTTAGACATTTTGTGAAACAAGCTGCTTCTTACAGAAGTTACACGCTTGTATCTGCAGACAGCTTGAAGTTAGCTAAGACGAGAACTGGCTAACTCTGACTTAGCTGCGCAAGCTAACCTTTCCCCTCTGTTCCTAGCACTTAGGCTACGTGTTACACACACACACACACAAGTGTGTTGACAATATTTCTGTCAGACTCTCCGGCAAACTGCTCCCTTTAAAAATCGGACGGACCGAACACACGTCCATGAATAAATTCACCTGGAATCACCTGGAAACCTTCCGCACGGCTTTAACAAATTGCACCCTCACCCCACGTCCCGCCTCATCTTTACACAGTCGCCCCCCCCCACCCCCCCAAAAAAAAAAAAAAAACAGGAATGATGAATTCCTACGTCTTTCTTCGTGTATTCAAGAGCTTTGAAGACGGCGCTGCAATGAAGCGGCATGCATAATGCATGAGCTCGGATGCGAACGCTGCGCTGCGGCAAACGTAGTAATATTTTGCATTCCGTCTCACCCCCCCCCCCCTTCTTCCTCCCTGACTTACTGTACCTCCTCACTTATTTGAGCTCGTTGGCCAAGTCCTCGGCCGTTCTGTCGTCATTTAATTAATTATTGCTTTTGTGTTTTACCAGGCTGAGTTGAAGCCACAGGGGAGCGGAGAGGGAAAAAAGGGACAGTACAATTTTAGAGAAGAAGACAAGTTACAGCCAGGAAGCGCTCTGTTAAGATAATGCTGGCCTTTTTATGTGTGTGTGTGTACCTTGTGAAACACTAAAATATTAAGGTGTGTAAAAGTGTGTCTTGAGGCATGCTGTGCCCCTTGGGTTTCTGGGTGGATCTTCTACTTGTAGTTATGATCTTAAGGTTGAACATCTGCCTCCTCTCAGATCACACAGTGTGCTTCCTAAGGTTTGCTAAATTCCTGCATCGAGAAGGTAAATGAAGCGCAGTCCGCCGCCCCGCAGACGACGGGGGTGTTTGTTAATTACGTCTTCCCAGACCTCTCGCTTCTTTTGGCCCTGCCGATTCAAGGTTTAAATGTTTTGTAACTAATTTGTCACCTTTGCGTGTGTGCTTGTGTGCTTGTTTTCCCCTCGACAGAGCGTGTCCAGAACCAACGACATCGTGAAGAAGGTGCTGCTGATATTCCCGCATTTCTGTCTGGGCAGAGGGCTGATCGACATGGCCAAGAACCAGGCCATGGCCACGCTCTTCAGCAGCTTCGGTGAGAGGCGACGCTCCAACTCGACCGGCTGAGATCCTCGCCGCACCTCGGGGTCAAAGGCCTTGACGTGTCGCGGCTGTTTCTGACGAACCCGCCCTCCGTTCTCATGTGCGCTTGAAGTATTTATCGCGTGAACGCAAACAGGAAAAGCTCTCTCGCATGTTGCCCTGACACAGAGCGCAACCCCAGCGCTACCATTTAGTAAACAAGAACAAACACGATGCAGCTGCGTGGTGCATGAAAAGGTTCAGGAACCCTCGCTAAATATTCCCCCGAGTGAGCATCCTTGCGATAAAATATTTACATAACTAGTTTCTGCTCTATACCGAGGCGGGGAGAGATCACGTGGCCCGCATGCATACACATTTCATCTTTTGATGTTTACCAAAGACGTACCGAAGCTACTATTATATAATGAAGAATCTGAAGTTGTTTCAGGGCCTCTCTTCGTACTGTCATCGCGTTGATGTTATTCCAGAGCCGACCTGACTTTATTCAAACTTTTTCTTCTATTCTTGTAGCTCATGAGTGCTCTATACCTTGTATTTCTTGCGTGTATTTGCTCATGTGAAGTCTTCCTTTCATGCCAGACTCAGCTAATGATATGCCAACCTCCCGGAGAGTGTTCTTCCCTAGGCTGGATGTTGTGAAGTGCTTCTTATTTGTCATGGATGAAGGATCCTGACATCATCTGCCACTGCTGCCTTCCAGCCTTCCTTTTTAATGTTGCAGAGCTTTTTTTTTTTTTGTCTTCGCACTTTGTACCAAATTATTGATTCGTCCACTCCTCTCGTCATTTTTCTCGTGCTCCTGTTTGGATTCGTTTTGTTTTCACAGCCTGAGGTTGGGCTGTTTCAGTCGTTTTTTTTTTTTTTTTTTTTTTTTTTCCCAAAAGTTTCCAAATGTAACCATGGAAACAACATGGACAACAACTCTAGACCCCTTTACCTGCTCAGTTGACGAACGAATGCACCACATCCGTTCATGAAACGGCTTTTAAGAGATTTGTCCGAGCTGTTTCCATCCGTTTAAAAGAGGGGGCTAAGTTTTAAGGAGCTGGAATTCCTAAACTCGTCCTCCAGATCTATGGATACCATCAAATTAAATCTTAAAGTCTGTACATATTAATTATATGACTGTATGACCATTTGACACAACACCAACACAACGTTTCATTGAAACATTGTTGTACTTAGGGCTGGGCAGTATACTGGTTCATACCGGTATGTTTATATATATATATTTTTTTTTTTTGTTATGATATGATTTTTTAATATACTAGCATACCGATGTATTTCAGTACATAGTGTTTGGAACGCTGCGCTGCGAGACACCGTTTCAGACCGGACCATTTTTAATGAAGTGCTTCTAAAAATGAAGCGGCACAACGCTAGAGGACTTTCAGTTTTTTTTTTTGTTGTTGTTTTGTTTTTTTTTTTTTTTAGGGTGACCAGACGTCCCTGATTTCTGGGAACAAGTCCCCGTTTTGAATGACCTGTCCCATCGGCTATAGCTGTCCCCTAAAATGTCCCCAACTTTAGCTTTTCACGAATGAGAAAAAAAAAAATGTTGCGCACGGACTACAGTTATTACAGTAGCCGGTCATGCTGCTATTGACATCACAGACGTAGCGGTTCAAAATATGTCCTTGTTTCATAATATTTAATTCTTTTTTTTTTTTTGTATCAGAGCTGAACCACATTAGCAGGCAGTGCTAACACGGGGACATGCAAACCTGTTTTACTACTCGTGTGGCATTATTCTACTGTAATAGTCCATCCTTAATCAATCCACTGCATTAATTCCTCTCTCAACCGGTGGAAAATGTTGTGAACACGTGCTAACGCCTGAAAAAAATACAATTTTGGTCGGACCGCCCAGCCCTAGTAGCACTACAGGTTGTCAAACAAATCTTCATAGTAACACTGCTGTACACAAAGCATATCATTCAATATTAACACGACTTCAACAGCGATATATTCTGTGACGACGCTCCCAAACCTCCACAAGAGCTCTACTCTGCACAAGAGGTTCCATTTAGACGAGAGAAAGGGAAAAGAGTGGAACGGTGGTTGTAGAGGTGGAGTCGGGGTTGAGAGAGGGGGGTGGGGGGGTGCCATCAAGAGGCAAAGAGGCACATGAAAGAGGAAGAGGAGTCTTATCTGTGGAGAGATGGAGCAGGAAATAGTGGTTTGAAGGAATAATTTGCGGCGGTAGTGGAGAGCAGGAAGAGAAAAGCAATCACTACTTAAAAGGGCTAGTGTGGAGAGGGGCTATTTACCAGAGAATGAGACTGAAAGAGCTTTCGTTTTTCTTGTCTCCTCACTCTTTTTTCCCCCCTCAGGCTCAAGGGTTGTAGAAGCTGAGACGAGGAGGAGGAGGAGGGGGGAGAGGGAAAAAAAGAGAGCGAGCGCGAGTTTGAGAATGACTAGAGTGGGTGGCTGTCATCGGTTTGCTTATGTGTTCATTAGCCGGGGAAAAAAAAAAAAAAAAAAGGTTTGGCTTGAAAAGTACAAGATGTCAGTGATTTCCTCACATGACATAGGTGACAGCAATTTATTTTATTTTATTTTGAGGCTAAGTGGCATTTTAAACTGCCGGCTCTCGCCCAATGAATGTGTCTCAGAAACACTTCAAAGAGCTGACAGCATCCAGCTTTCCACAAACTTTTGATAACAGATATATTTGGCTGCTGCGCGAAAAGGAAACGCGCGTCTCGTGATGTCTTTTTGTTCTGACAACGTGTCGAATTAAATCTTCCTCTGAGCTCGTCGATAAGGGCCCGGGAATTAGCATAAAGATGACACGTGGTCGTGATGCGTTTAATTGCTCGCCGTCTCCCCTGCGCGTCAACTTTGTTTGTTCTCTTTTTTTCTTTTTGTTATCAGGAGAAGACCGCTTCCAGGATCCGCTGAGCTTTGACATGGTGGGAAAATACCTCTGCGCCATGGCTGTCCAGGGAGTCGTCATGTTTGCCTTTACGCTCCTCATCCAGTATAAGTTCTTCTGCAAACCAAGGTAGAAAGTGGCTGTCAGCAGCTTGTTGACCTTACACCGCTTGTATTTAATGTTGCACCTCATGGCCACGTCCTTAAGGGTGAATCGCCTGTTCTCTGCCGTGTTAGAGTAGAAATAAACTGTGTATTCATTTTATATAAAACATCTGTTGGCAAATTCTACTATTTTTTTTTTTTTTTTTTCGTTTTTGGGGGGAGTGTTTACCTACTCTAAAAGCAAGGTTGCCATAGAAACTAATGCCTGTGGCTCCGTCTATTTGTGAAAATTGCAGAGATTGTTTCACGGAGCTTACACTTTGACCAAGATAATTTGTCACACGAGTTCATGTTAATTTTAATGAAGGGTGTTGTGCCGGCTGGGTTTGACTCTCTCTCTCTCTCTCTCTCTCTCTGCCTGTGTCAGGCTCATTTCGGCGAAGCTGTTGAGTGCGGGGGAGGAGGAGGATGTCGACGTGGCGCGGGAACGCCAGCGGGTGTACGAAGGCAGGGCCCAGAATGACCTCCTCAGGATCTGTGACCTCACCAAGGTGTGTTGTTTTGGTGCATCTTGCAAACTGTGAGTTGAGGGGAGGGGCCTCGTTGGATCGTCTCACAGATACTTTGAGATCAGTTTGGGATCTAGAGAATTTGGAGGAAGAAAAAAAGTTTTAACTTTAAACATAGCTAAAGGTTGGATGAATGGATGAGCTGCACCGTTAGCTTCTCTTCTGCTAATACTGCAGCGCTCGTCCGTGATTTCACAATGGGCCTGAACATGCTGTCGGCCAATTGCTGGGAACCTGACAGAGTCCATGTGTAATATGCGGCCTCGTGATTGGCTCAGCAGCGATAGGGGCGGGGCCTGCTGTGTACAGGAGGCTTAGATTGACAGGTCTCAACTAGTGTAGCGCTCTGCGTGAAAACGCTGTTGAGACAGCTTCCTTATATTGAATAAGTTGGAATCATGTTAATGTGCATTTAAAAATATATTAAAAAAAATGTCCGATCAACCAAAGATTTTGAGACCCCCCTGTAGTACCTCTGCGGACCCTATAGGGGTCGCAGACCCCCTGTTGAATACCTGTGTTGTACACAAAACTGTCAGTTTTATTTACTTTTCCTGACTGTGGTCATAATGTTATGCCTGATCGGTGAATACTCAGTAGTTATGACAAATGCCTGGTGACGCACAAGGGGACTCACATACTGCTTCCATCAAAGCAAATGAAACACAAAGGTGTTGACAAATAGACATGAACTACAGGGAATTACAAAGTAAACCCAAGTTCACCTAAACGCCCCCCATGCCACATCAGCCTGATGACCCTGTGTTGAAGCTCCGCCCTCAGTCACACCTCGTGCACACCAGGAAGCTCAACGCCTCCAAAAAACTACCAAAGGCAAAGATGAATCCATCAAACAAAGGAAGCGAAGTAACTACTTGCCCCGTGTGACCCCCCGTGATGTTAATGTGTGCCTCGCATGTAACACACGGTTAAAAGCAAAAGAAAAGCCTTAATTAAACAAACGTGTACTGTTAAGTGACTACACCTCTGCGAATGAAACTAATGAGGTGAGAGTGTGGGCTGTAGTCATTTTGCCATGTGAGGGCTGTGAGCGTCTCAGTGCATAATACACTTTTAGCACTTAATTAAGATAAGATAAGATAAGATAAGATAATCCTTTATTTATCCCACAGCGGGGAAATTTGCGGGCGCGCAGTTTAAAGGACAGGGCACACGGGAGACGAAAAAAGTAAACGTTAAATAAACACGGAAAAAAAACAAATATAGGAAATTAAAGACAGTAGAAGTTATATGTGTGTGTGGTCTGCTGGGAGCAGCCGGCTGCCCAGCGCTGTGACAGCGCCATGGAGGGGATGGCATCGGTTTTACATCAGGGATGACAGATTTGCTATCGTCCTCCGATCGCCCGCCACCTCCACAGGCCTGAGAGGACGGCCCGGATCAAAGCCAGCCTCCTCCACCGGTCTGCTTCTTTTTGTCTGCCGCTGAGATGCTGCTGCTCCGGTAGGCCGCTCCGCGTTGCTTTGTTTTGTTCTCATCGCCTCCTCCTTATCGCCATAAAATGTGAGATTTAAATAAAAGTGGGGGAGCACAACACAAAGAGACTCGGGGGGGAAAGCTTCCTCCTTCAGGCCATCTGAACTTTGTCCTCTGACCTCTTGGCTTTTCCTTTCTCGCTCGCACATTTGCACTTGACAGCGTTTTATTTCCAGCTGTCAAATATAAATAATACATTTTACGCTTTATCTACAATTAATACTCACATGTACTCCCATTTGAAGTGATACGGATCAAAACTCGCCAGCCTTGGGATCCCTTAACAAGATGATCTCTAGTCATCTGTCTGGTCAGGTTGCTGTTACATCTGTAGCATCTGAACATGTGTGCGTTTTTCTTCCGCGTGCCCCTGCATTACTCCGTCTGCACCGGTTGACGTGGTGCAGCTGTGCGCCTTCGCACGCGTCATAAGCAGGCACCAGGACGCAAAGCGCTTTTAGGGAGCAAAGGTCTGCGTTCCCGCGCGTTCCCCTTCCTCCCCTCCTTCGCGGCAGGTGAAGTCGAGCGCGGCGCGGCGTCGCACGCCTCAACGCCGCAGAGATTAACGTCTCATCCAGCGGCAGATGTTAACCCCCCCCCCCGCGAGCGGCGCGGCGGCAGGAAGCGTCGCCGTGGCAGCTCCAGTGCCGACATCTGGACGAGCCCTTTCGCTTCTCGCCGCCTCCCTCCGCTCCTCCGCTCCCTCGGCCTCCTTTCTCGCGCCGCGCTTAATCTTTCGCTCATTGCTCAAGCGCGCAGTCGTGCGCCGCACTCACTATGGTAATTACTGAGCGAGCGCCGGGTAGCACTCGGATGGGGGATGTATCACGGGCGGAAGGTGAAAAGCTGGGGAGGGATGTACGGATGTTCAGCTAAAACTTTTTAATGCGCTTCCCCAACACAAAGGTCTGCGCCTCCGTAAATGTGAATTGTGCCAGCGACGACGTTAGCTTTGATTGAACTTGTCTGCTGTTGACGAGCGGCCCGGCCATTGCTCATGTGCACCTTCGTGGCTGACAGCGTGTCTCTGAGATGAGGCGCCGCGGCCCGTCAGCTCACAGAAACAGCGGAGAATTGGCAGAAGGCATCCGGATTCCTCCTGCAGTGCCCTCATTGACTCCCACCACAGCTGTGCCCCATCCATTTGGGGGTGTAGATAACAAATTGATCAATGAGCACGCGGCTTCGGTGGCCGTGCACCACAGGCTGGGCCCCGTCATAAATCCAAGCGGGCCTGTGAAGCGATCGACAGGCCATCAGTCATGTGTCAGGTTCCCGCTCCTCCCCTTCCTTTTCCTGCTGCTCTGAACAGGAGCTCCTCTTCGCCCGCTAGCCTCCACTTAGCTGCCGCATTAGCTTCGGTCGCTGTCATCGACGGGGACCGTAATGGAAGTGTGTCCGTCTGCGAGGCCCAGCGCTGTCAGTTTAACCTTCCAGTCACTCACTAAGTCGACAGGGAAAGTTTAAAAGGCGGCCGTGTGACAGCTGTTTGAATTTAGAAGAAGACTAATGGCACCTCCACGTCTGCTAATATAATATATAACATAATAATGTGTGAAGTTGTTCAAATGGGACTCGTCTCTGTGCTGCGCGGCTACCAAAAAGCTACCAAACCATCCGTTGTAAATTATCCCTAAAGTACACTTTATTTTTGGAATTTCTCTGGGAAAAAAAAAGTCTATATTCTAAGTAATTATTTTTTCTTTCTTTTACTTTAAATTTATTTTTTCTCTCAAGTAAAAGTTCTTTGTATTTTTTTCATATAATTGCTACAAATCCCTTTGGGCAGCGATTTACAACGGTGCTGCTGCCATTTACCTTTCAAGTATCCTGAAACACGGCCCACCTACGGTGTTTTATTCGGGTTTCCTTCGTTTTCTGCTATGTCTGTTGAAACTAAAGTTAATTTAAACACGAAAAGGACGAGACGAAGAAGTACGAGCTCTTCTGATCCGAACCATATCTGACACAAAAGTACGGTAACGACTGCCTGATGAGTCAGAGAAAGGACGGGACGGATGTTGGTCTGTTTGAAAGGAAGCGTCTCTCCCCTGAAATATCACATTCGCAGATCAAAGCGTGTGATTTTAAAACCTAAATCTATACTTGGGGTGTCGCACAAGTGCTGCCGCCGCGTTCTCTGAACTGTCTTATCTGATTAGACGTCAGTCCGCTTATCTCGACAGCTGCGGCGTTGCTCCAGTCAGGGGGGAATTATCCTTTAATTGCTTACCTCCGTACGTATATCTGTTGCTTTGATGTAGCTTTAGCGCTGAAAACTACCACTAAAAGGTAGCATGTGTAATCCAGATTGATATGAACCGAGAGCAGCTGCCAGATGGCTCCGAAAGACTGACGGATCTACACCACTTCTGCTTTTATCGTGCGCTTTTGATGTGCCAACTGTGTTATGAATGCAACATCGTTGTTTGTCAGACACTTCTAAATTTACATTAGTTTGGTAGTTTTCTTCAGTCTTCCCAGTGTTGGGTTTAGAGTTTCTATACGGGAAATATATTCCTCATGCCGAGAAACAAGTGCTGTCACTTTTTGTCATGAAGACTGTTCCCTGTTTCGGCGTCTGCCACTCACGCACAGGCACGTAGACACGCAGCGCTCATATAGAACCGTGTTTTCAACTTTTAAAAATCAAAAGCACTGGAAAGGGACACAGTGCTGTCCTTGATTTTTGAATGCTCAGTGTCTTAGCTGTCACACTCGGCAGCGACAACAAAAGCCTCGTCTTGTCTTTCCTCGACAACACTACTTTTGAACCACTCTGAAAACGTATCAAACCCTTACGTGGTCTTTTATGTGGAAAAACGCCTCACGCACATTGTTTAGATTTTAATAAATCCTGTGTCTTTGAAGTACAGACTCTGGAGAGTTTTTTTTTTTAAACGCAGCCTTGAATGAGGCGGGATGAGGCCGGTCAGCGGCAGCAGGAGCTGGTGATGCATGTGTGGAAGGTTTTCAAGTGAGATGTGAAAAGCGTCAACCCGCTCTTTATTTCCAGTGTCGCTGCGTGATCTTAGCAGGATGCTGACTCACAGAGTGCAAAAAGTTTCTTTCCTGCCTTTGAATTTTGTGCGATGACACTGCATCTCATGGTCTTTGTGTTTTAGTTGGCACTGTAGCGATGCCTGTCTGTCTGTAGGTCTGCGAGTCCAACTGACTCAACATTTTTCAAGCCAAGGACCCCCCAAACTGATGGAGAGAGACCCCCTACCTACTCTATGTCCTCTGTGTTAAACTCGGCCCAGTGCTATTTATAAATATACATCATTATTATAATTTTGCATCTCTGATCCGTTTACTAAAATATGTTGGAGTCATGTCAGTGTCTATTTAAAGAAATTTGAATTTGGGGGGAAAATTAAAAAAAAAAAAAAACATAAAAATGTCTAATCAACCAAAGATTTTGCGACCCCCCTGAAGTACCTCCGTGGGCCTTCTAGGGGTTGCAGACCCCCTGTTGAAGACCTATGGTTTAGACATCAGTGGCCTGTTGTAATACGGATAAACAAAATATGCAGTTAATTCTCACATCTAAATATTCCAAGCTGAAATATATTAGATCAGTCACTTTATATAGATTTCAGTTTCAGTGTGCCAACCCACAGTTGACCTTAAAGAGTGTTGGCTTATTTCAATTAATTGTTTTCCCTTGTTTGGTGCTGATTGCTGTTTTATTTCTGTGTTGGCCTTCTCATTGGTCTGCTCACCACCAATCAGAGGGCTCCTACGCTTTGCCAAGTCCTAACCTCCTACGTCACTGATGCTAGTTCAGATAATAGCCATGCAAGAGTTTATTCCCAAAGGGATGTAACAATGGTCCACCTAGAAAATAGCTAACATTAGCAGCCATGCTAATGGGAAAAAATTATCTATATAAGCAATTCCATGTTTTATGTGTGGCCCTTAGCTCCGCCCTACCGATACTTGACTGGACGTTTTTCACGTTTTTGAATTGTTGCATTTTAGTGCTAACTCACTCTACAATCGTTTCTTTAACCAATGGCAGCATCTGAAGTCTGGACTACCATAGAGTGGTGGCACTTCTGGTTGGTGATGAGCACACACATCAGATGGCTATCAAAGGGTTAATTGTTGACACAGTTAGCAAGTCACTGGTAAACACAATGGAGCATTTAATCAGAGATCGTGGCGACCAAAACCAGAGCTAAAAGGTGACGTAAGAATGGACTTAAATCCAGGAACATTCATCAAAATCAGTGCTTACACCGCTCTGTGTTTTGTGGTAAATTCAATAGACATACTCACATTTGTTGCAACCACATACTCTAAGTGCCTTGATGTTTCAAAGTGGATAAATATGTAATGTGTTCACATTCAATCCAGAGTCACGAGCATCCCCTTCTCCTTGAATTATTAGACCTGCCTAAGCTTTCTTCTGTTCGGCTTTCTGATGTGATGAGCCGGGTCCCTGGTGTGACTGTAGGCATTTAGTCTTATTATCTGCGTACACTGTGTTTAATGGACTTTTTAAAGTCATTTTTACAGCGCGCACTGTGCCTTTTCACCAAGGTCACCTCGCCGTATATTGAGATCACTGAATGGGACTTCGCCTCAATGAAGCAGCAGTCTGCTTGTGAATGTGTTGGTGGTTATTGAGGTTTCTAAAGTGGTACTCAAAGTCAAGACAGATCCTCTCATCAATACTGTCACTGCAAATACTAAATTTTATGTCCTCTCCTTCTCCCCTCTGCGCAAGTGTCTAAAATTGTTTTAATAGCTTTTCCCATCTGGCTCGCTTTAATGCCGCAAATGATCCCTCCTTGTAAAAATTTGTTTCCTTCACTTTCTCTGTTTCCCCTACTCCTCCACTTCCTTCATCTCACCTCTTCCCCGCTGCTCCGGTCTATCGCTCCATATTTTCTCATGCCACCCTCTCTGCTATCTTTCTCACCGCCACTTCCCTGCCTCCCACCTTTTCCCCCGCTTCTTTCTTTCTTTTTTTTTTTTTTTATTTTCCTCTGGCTGCCTGGTTGATTCATTTTATTGTCTGCTCCCCGCAGGTATACCCTCGGAAGAGCACCCCCGCTGTGGACAGGCTATGTGTGGGCGTACCTGCTGCAGAGGTGAGCCAGATGCTGCTGAATCACACAAGGACCGTTTCACGCACGTCGACTCTTCTTCTTCTTCTTCTTTCGCCCGCGTCGGAGGACTTTCTCGCATTTGCACTTTTCGAAAATTCCCCCACCGTTGAATTTCTTTTTGAGCGGCTGAAATGGAACAAAAGCTGGAATGTTGCTTGTAGTATTTATAGGAATAGGAACACGTGAGAGCAATGGGTAGAAGGGGGGAGATTATCTGGCCTCCGTTTACAGTCTGTTATTTATTTTTTTTGAGATTTTAATAGAGAGTGTTTGGCTCAGCGTTTCCTAACTGAGGCGAATCAACACATCTTCAGAACGCTGCTTAGACGAGGCATTAGCAGGAACAGTAATCTCCTTATCGGGATTGTTTTTTTTTTTTGTTTTGTTTTTGACACTTTGGTATTGCCAAGCATGAGTGTGTTAAAGTTAGACAAGTAGAACAGCATATGGAGCCGGTGATGTATGGATCGGAATAAACTGGCAGCAGGAAACCAGAAGAAGTGAACTTTTTGGACAAAGAAACAAACGGTCGAAGTAAATCATCCCTAATCATTAAAGAGTGTTAATGTCTCACGTGCCCCTTACGCGCAGCGGCTGCTCCTGGAAGCTCGATTTAAACATAATCTCAAACGCTGACGGGCATTCGTGCTCGCGGGGGCTTTTCCGCCGGTATCCATCCTTCCTGCTCGTGTTTACTCAAAGCCCAGTGTAAATGCCAGCGGAATATTGTGATTCACGGGGCTCCGCTGATCACACACCGCATTTCCATGCATTATTTACATCGAGCTTAGCCCTCTTCTAGGCATTCGCGAGCGCAGGCCACAAACAAGCAGGGATCAATGAATGACAGGAATCAAATATTTATGCCGGAGCCAGAGCACCTAAGGCGGGGGGGTCACGTGACCGGCGGGGCTCCGCGGAGACGACTTCCTGCCGCGCGCCCCTCCGGAGGGAACTAAAACCAGCAGCATCAGGAAGAAAAAGGGCCGGGGCAGGCTGGTGTTTGTTGTAGCAATTTGCAGAGGCAGGAAGAGATGCTTCGGGGACCGTCGAGGTTTTTACACTATTTGTTCCCGTGTGCCTGCTGTGTTGATTTACTGTCTGTTGTTTTGTTGTTGTTGTGCACACAACGTATCAGTTTGCTATTTTGCTCAACATCGAACCAGTCGCGCAATCAAGTGTAGGTTAAATGATATGCGGCGAACAAATGTGTGCTCAGTTGATAGATAAACTTCACTTGCGGAGGTTAATGAATCGCGTTTATGCACGAAGGAAACTTGGTCGAGGATATTTCACACGTCTAATGTCTAGACTACTGTTTTCCTAACGGAGGCCTCCCCCCATTGTCTCCACCAGTGTTTCGGCTTGCTGGGAATCAACGGGGCTGGGAAAACCACCACGTTCAAGATGCTGACAGGAGACATCCCAGTCTCCGGTGGAGAGGCCTTCCTAAATGGATACAGGTGAGGCGCTAAGTCCCACCAGTGCACCGAGTAACTCATCATAATTAGCCACCCAAGATGGCTCTCAGATGGGGATCGAGCTGCAGTGTGTGTCTTTTTTTTTATAGCTCGCACCCGGCTAATACAGCTCTCTATTTTTCCTCCTCCGTCTCTGTGTTTTTTCATGGCTAGGTACTTTCTGTATCTCTTATGCGTTCTGCTGTCTCTGTGTTTTTCAGCTTTGGTTTTGTCTTGTTTCCTCGCCGCGATATTCTCAGAAATGCTCTACTCTCCTTTTTTTTTGTTGTTTGTTACCCCCCCCCCCCTTCACCTACTGCACATCTTGCACATATTTCATTCCTTTTCACATCCTCACCCTGTACCTGGCTCAGATTTTTTGTTTTGGCTTTTTTTTTTTGTCTCAGCCTTACAAAATCAGTCATAAGAAATCTTTGTACATGCCTGGAAAAAAAAAAAAATGCCTTGACACCAGCAATGTGAGACTCAAGCGCGTTTGAGAGAAACGAGGCTTGTTCTTCCTTATTTTTAGGAACAAACAACTGTGTTCCGTTGCCTCGGCGCTCGTCTCCGAGGCGGCTGATCCGAGCAGGGCGAGCTGCGGTTACTTGTCAATCGCAGCGGTTGCTGGTCGCTGTTCATTTACGCATCAGTTGATATGCGTTCTGCGAAAGACGCAGCATAGAGCGGGGCCTCATACACCAGTGTTAACGCTGATTAACGTAGGTGAAACGTATGAAAGAAAAATCTGAAAGACCTTTAGGGAAAACATAAACTGAAAAGCGAGGAAAACAGATGTACGTACACCCACTCTGTTTTCAGCTCATTACGCTTTTGGTGCATCGGAAAGAAGAATGATCGGCAGAAGGGAAAAAGCAGCAGCACTTAAATGGAAATTTCTCCTCTCTCTGTACTTGTCTCTCTTATCTATGATTGCGGGCTCATAAGGAAAAGCTGTTCATACATGCATTTGACACCGTCAGCGCTGCCTGGTGTTCCTATCTGTCAAATGCTAAGAGCGAAGCTATTCCGCTAACAGCAGGTGGTAGCTCGCTGGCTGTCTCTTGTTCATACATATAGATAAATAAAAAAAATGATTACGCGATTAAAAAAAAAAAAAAGAAAAAGCTGTGTAGCTTCTCAGCCACTGCCACAAGCTTCCTCCAGTTCCCAAATAATTATTTTTTAAGAACTTATAATATGTATATTATGTTATTATTTATTATATATTATAACATTTGTATTTTTTATACTTAGGCATTTATAAGAATTAACCTACACTCAGTATATTAGACCAGGAATGTATCATTCGGACTCATCACGCTCATTTACGGAAAAAACAATGTAACGTCCCATGTACAGGTGGAGTCGAACCCAAATACGATATTCAGAAAGTCACAAATAACATGTTTTTCACAAGTACTTATTTCGAACAAATAGTTTTAAAATTATTTGTATTCGACAACAAGACAAACATCCAATCAAAAAGCTGCCTTTCCTCATCTGAATGCAGTAAATATTTGTGCGTCTGCCCGGACTGAGTGACGTTCAGGAGTCAGGGTGACAGAGGAGGATCTGACGAAACACGACTTAACTGTATCACTAGTTTTGTCGAATAGATTTTTATTTTATTTTTTTTACCCTGATTGGGTTGCACAGGCTGCATATAACTTTTGGGAAGCGAAGTCTGACCGGGAGATTATTCCGTTACGTTACAATAGTGTTGAGACGTTTGCAGTCGGGATCTCTCATGTTAGCATTCATCTGTTAGCATTTAATAGCTCCGTAATTCAAACTATCGTCTACTGATAATGGTATGGAAATGGTCTTGCTTTTATATAGCACTTTTCTACCTATTAGTACTCAAAGAACCTTACAATCACAGAGGTTCAGGGTCTTGCTCAAGGACACTTTGGCATGTGGCACATTCCGGGGATCGAACCTCTAACCTCTCTACCTACTGAGCCACAGTCACCCCTATTATCTCCCACAAGCACCAAAGCATCATCACAGTCATGTTCTGCTCCTTCAAGTCAGCCTGAATCACCTCTATTAGCTGCAGCTAATGCAAAACATCAACCAATACTGCTCATACATCCATAATTATTATAATGGCTAATTATGATACATATCTTAAATTAGAAGTGTCACTCAAAAAAAACTGACTTTTACACCTATTTTGAATTTTATTCAAGTACAAATACTTTTTTCCCCTCGACAAATTCAAATACTAGATGGTTTGCACACACCTAGTCCCATGACAGCAACAGTAAAAACCCTTTAAATTAACAACACAGTTGATGTGTAGGCTAATTTCTTTTTGCACCAACTATAAATCTAAAAATAATGTTCTCTCGTGTGCCTTTGGCTTTGGACACAATTGGGAAGGAATTATAATGACAAAAATGCACCAATGTTTGTTGTAATTTTTCTCATTTGCTAGTGTATCATATGTGTTTTTCCTTTACCTTGTATGATTAACTTAAGTTATTGGGGGGCAAAGACATCTAATTTAATATCGACGCTTGAAGTGTAATATCAAAAAAGATTGTAGTTGGACCTGGGCTCTTTACAACCTCCTGTGTTAGTGCTTTGGGCTCATATACATTACACAGCTTCATCAGCACAGTGGTACCACTGGACAGCACACCATTGACCGAACTGTGAAATATTTCACTTTTGATTTGTCTGGAGTGGCCAGAATTCTTTATAATAAAAGGAATAACTTGCAGCCTTCATCAGACCGTGAAGAAGCAACTTCTCTGGTTTCCAATCCAGACATGTCGCTCTAATAAAGTTGTTCCACAGACTCTGGTGTTACTGGAGCTTTGACCACTCCGTGTTTGTTTCTCTCCTCCATGAACCTTTGATGTAGGTGCGAGAAATTTCAACTCCGCTGGTAATATGTTTGCCTCAAGTCTCAGCGAGTTAAAAATAGTTGTCAAGGTGGAACACCTCTAGCTATTGAATGGGATTATTGCACCAGCTTGATGCTGGGAGACTGTAGGGACAGGACAGAAGATAGATGAGCTGAGCGTGTATCTCTGACACGTGCCTCATACAACCCCACCTCAAAAGAAAAGACAACTATCCATTTAATAATCTAAAGCTACAGTGCTAATTAGAAATACTGTGTGCTGGGTGGGGGTGGGGGGGTTGGGGTTGTCCCTGAATCAGCAAAAGACCATTGCGCACAGTTACCAGAAGGAATCATAATATGAGATCAATAGAGCTTCCAGTTCACCGTGGCCTCGTTGTCATCCGGCAGCCTGCAAACTCATCAAATCACATTGAGCTTCCCGGAGGCTCAACATCACTCTGGGAAAATAACATTTAAGAAAAAAGAGGAACTGGCTCCAATATTATCTTTTAAAAACAATGCAGCTGTGAAAGAAAATCAGCTTTGACATTTGTCGCCTGCAGGTGGTGAAAGTATTAATATTGTAGATCTCAAACAGGGCATGGCTGCATCCGGGACTGCTGCTGTCATTATTTGGCTTGCCTCTAGGGGGTGCATGTTGGTTGCCTGGATGAAATAGAAAAGGCAGATTTTTTGTGTGTTTGTTTGTTTCTGAGAGAGAGATTTGGGGACACTTACACGAGACTACAAGCCGAGAATATGAAATTAACCTCCCTGCTGCTCCATATTAGTTTGGAGGAGTTTCAAAGAGAAGAGCGGGCCGACTGACTGGTTCAGTGCAGATTTTCTATTTCTTATCAAGTTATTGTGAATATTTGATGACTCTTTCTGTCTCACTTTTAATCATAGTGCTCAGAAGTAAAACAGACCCATAAATTAAGTGCATGCCTCTTGCCATTCTTACTGTTCCTGCTGTATAGACATCCTACTCTTGATCTTGCGAGGATTTCTTTTAATCATCTCCATTGTTAGATGACTGCTATGTCTCTCTCACCAGCATACGAACAGAAATGAGGGACGTTCACCAGAACCTGGGCTATTGTCCCCAGTTTGACGCCATTAACGACCTGCTGACCGGCCGAGAGCATCTGGAGTTTTACGCCCGGCTACGAGGGGTACCAGAAAAGGAGGTCACCATGGTAACAATTGCATTCTTTCACTTAAAAAATGAATTCATTTTTCTTTTCGTGGCTACTGGTGTGCAGCGCTGCATTATTCTGTATGTCTAACCAATACCCAGTTCAGATCTGCTGTTGCCGCTGCCTTATCAAACGCTCGACTCGTACATCTGTTTGTTTTTACCATCAAACTACCTGCTTCAGCGAGAATGCATGCAGGGTAAACTGAAGTTCACATTGAAGTGATGGGTAACCTCCACGAGAGACGCCATACATAATGAAAAAAGGAAGAAAAAGCAGCAGCAGCAGCTGTGGGTTGTGGCTTTACATTATTCACCATGCCCGGTGGTGTGGCCCGCTCTGGGCAGCCTCCCTGCAGTCCTCTCACACCGCCCGCTTCTGCAACAGTAAGATCAAAAGAGGAAGAAGCTGGCGATGACCATGGGCCCCAGACCCGGTGCCAGCCACGGCTTTGATGTCTCAGCTGTGATGCAGAGGGACCCAGTTCTGTGTTTTTCGTGCTAACTCTTAATTTTGCTCTGGCCCATTGTGTTACGGTGTTTTGGTGGCGAGTCTCCATCCAGACAAAGCGCTCATGTAGTCTTATTTACATAAACAAATAGATGTGAAATGAATATGCTGCAGATTGTACAGCCAGTGTTTGTTGTGACACCTGTGTCCTTCCCGTCGGTGATGCTCCTGCCTGCTTGTGTTCAACGAGATGTCGTTGAGATAGCTGGGAGGAACAGTAAAGTACCTCTGCAGTCTGTGATTAAGGTCTTACGGTGATGCCAGCTGTCACGCCTTGTCCTTGAAAACCACAGAGCTCAGATACACTAGTGATGCAACCCATAATATCATTCATCACGGCATCATAAGTCTAGTCAGGGAGCCTCATGTGAACACTCCTCTTGACACCGTAATCTCTTTGTTTTTCTTACCTGAAGGTGGCTGAGTGGGGGATCCAGAAGTTGGGGCTGGTCAAGTATTCCAGCAAATCAGCGGGGACCTACAGCGGTGGGAACAAACGCAAACTTTCTACAGCCATGGCCCTGATCGGTTGTCCTCCAGTCATTTTTCTGGTGAGATGCAGCTTTATTGATATGTAGTACATACTGAAACCATGATACACCACAGTTTTATTAAGACCTAAGAGTGTAATACTTTGAATCAATATTGATGTTCCGATTACAGGGGATCACTTATTTTCTGTAAACACACAGGTAGGAATTTGGGGTGATGTATGAGAAGCAGATAAAACAAGAAATGGATCAAACTTACGAACCTTCAACTGAATTTACCCAAGGATTAAAAGTACATTACTTGTGGATGAGAAGGTGGTCACTCAGTGGTCCTGTTTTTTTATTTATTTTTTTCCAGGGTGAACCAGATATTAAATTCTGGTTCATCAGAGCCTAAAGCTAAAGAGAGTGATGGACACTGATGGAAAAATTATGAGGTCTTGACTGAGAATACACTAAATCACATGTATAATAATAAGCATAAGATTACTATAATAAGATGTATAGAGGTATAAACATTTGTGATTTCCTGAAGTTGCCTTTTAAAATAGAAACCTGCCTCTTAATATGTGTCTGAAACATACCTAAAATGCAGGCAACTGGACTTCTTGAATATGTTTTATTTAAGTAGCTTCAGTGTTGAGTATCATCTGTGAGGACGCAAAAAGGTTCAACCCAATTGACACCTAGGGCCTTACTTTGTCGTAAGCCTCACACTGGGCGCCACGTCTAATAATCACATCCATTGCACCTTATTAACAAAACATACCACCCTTAACCTTGACCTTAACCTTAGTATATTTTTATTGTAGGTGAGTATTGGGTTGTTAACAGGACCTAGCCATTTAAGTTTGAAGTGGAAAATCACCCAAATAAAATCCAATACTCTCCACCATTCATTTAGAACTGAAGAAGCCACTTTAAGAACTCAACCTAGTCCACTTGTCTTGTTTTAGCTTAGTTTTAGATGACTTTTAGATGACTTCACAGGCATCTTAATAGTTGTGACTCACAAATACCTTGAATCATTAAATATTATTGTCTGCGTCTGGTAAGGGATTCTTTCTCTGATTTGCAGGAGTTTATAGGATTACACTACTAATACTAATTTAAGTGACGTAATGAGTAATCCGTGAGGAATTATACGTAATGACTTAATCATTCTAGTTGTTTCTGGCTCTGTTTGTAAGCTATGAAGCTGCACTATTCTAAACCTGCCACAGCCAGGCTAGCCTTCACTTTGAGGCAGAGGGATAATGTGTTGTCAGCGTCTGTGTCAATTTCAGCTTTGTGTGCTAGCCCGGGGAGCCCAGGCAGCCTTGAGGCAGCGCCACGTCGGGTTTGCACAGGGACACATTGGGCACGGTGACGGAAATAGCCCGTGGGATTTGTAGGATTCTGCTAGTGAGGGAGAACTAGGCCTGGAACGAAACCAGCCAATGGACGGAGTACTGTCACTCTCTAATCGTGCACGGACAGACTAGCCCTTAGGAGACAGGGCTGTGTGTTGTGTGCTGCATCGGAGCATGCTTCTGCTTGTGTCCCTGTTATGTGTACAGGGGTGTAGTCGGGATTTTGCTATGTAGCGTATGTCTGTGTGTTTTTTGCATGTCTCTTATTAATGAGCTGGCTTCAGTGCTTCTTGGCATAATTTGGGCTGAACAAAACAGATGGAACACGAACGCTTTAAAAACATCCCATATTTTGGTGTGTTGATGATGGTGCTGGGAAGATCTGTCTTATACTTAAGTCTAGATATCCACAGTCAAATTGGGTGGAGATGAGGTAATTTATCACAGCCTATTACATTTTCCACTCATTTAATTATTTTCCATCTGACTTTCACTACACATACCAAAATGCACCATTAAATGATCTGTTAAATTCTGTCATTAAATGCTATATATCTCCACTGTACAGTTCATTCTTCAGTTGATTCAGGCTGCGGTGGGACTGAATGTTTTAAAGACATCTGATGTGTTGCAGGATGAGCCGACCACCGGGATGGACCCCAAAGCCCGGCGCTTCCTGTGGGACTGCATCCTGAGTATTATCAAAGAGGGACGCTCAGTTATTCTCACATCACACAGGTGCAGCATCTCTCATCTATTGATTTCTCTCCGACGGATCCACACTTCACCCACGAAGATGAAGTCAAAATATTGTACCTCTCCACCAGGAACAAACACATGTTCCATAAAGAAACATGGGCCATAAATATTGCAATTACAGTACATTGGAGTTACACTTTATTTGAAAAGTACTGTTTCCTGTGTGGCAGGTTAATATATATATTGGTGGGCAAAAATACACTGGCTGCTTTTAAGGTTTCATGAAGTGTTGGGGCATTTTGACTGACTGCTGCTTTTTTTTCTCTCTCTCTGTGAAAAGAGAAACTGTCAATATCAGTGCTGGAGTCTTTTCATTATCCAAGCCTTCCCTGGAACAAAGTCAAGTCCTCCAAGTTTTGCTTCTGTATTGTTGGCCACCAATTTTGGACATGGTTTTGAGCAAGAATAAGAAAAGGATTAAATGCCTCATTTCCGTATGAAACCTGATGGCCCAAGTCAATATGGAACATTTTACATTTAACTGCCTATTTATTTGACCATTTCCCAAACTCCTGGCAGCGCATGTGAATGATCTGCCGCTCCATTTGGAATATATTATCCTCATTACATGTGTTTCCTTCGTGGAGAAATAAAAGCATTTGTTGTTGTCCCAGGCAGTGCGGCTGAGCTGCATCCAATCGTCCATGGCGTGACCAGGTGTCTGTGTTTTGTTAAGTGGCAAATTCGCCAGGTTTTACAAAGCCATAATCCTAATTGCACCATTCTTCAGAAAGGCGTCACAGGTTTTGCCTCGGCTAAAAATGGCTTGCGCTCCGGCTGAACGCTGGAAGAGGAAAAAAATGAGATAATACGAACTACAGATGGTCTAATCTGCGCCCTTTAATTACCAGATTTTTCGTCCATTTATGGTGTCAGATTAGGAATTTAAGAAAGCTCAAACTTTTAAGGAGAAAAGCTATAAAAGAATCAGCCAAGAATTGAAATCAACCTAAATTGATATGCACTTCTACTGTAGCCTTGAATGGTGCATATTTTAGCAGTTGAATGAGCAGGAATAAGATCACTGTCTGCAAAGAAAATACTCAAGCATTATGGTTGTTCATGTCAGACAATCTCCCTTTCTGTCTTTCACTAGTATGGAGGAGTGTGAAGCACTCTGCACCCGCATGGCCATCATGGTAAATGGGCGCTTCAAGTGTCTTGGGAGTATCCAGCATCTAAAGAGCAGGTAAGGGCTTTTCTTTTGCCACTAAGTACCGTGGACCAACGATGGCCAAAAAACAAAAATCAAGATAATCTTTGAGTTGAGATGAAAGAAATTCTCCTTCTCCCACTGAGGCGTTCTCTTATTAATACTGTATCTATAAATAACATAATACTTTGTGTAGTAACAATAAAAGGAATATAGAAGTATTTTTTTTCTTTTATAATTTATTGCCTCGTCTGAGAAGGACTGCATAAGGAATGCACAAAGAAGACCACAGTTTATCAGGAAGTGTGCCATGCAGCTGCTTAGCTTAGCTTTTTTTTTTTAACATTTTGGTTTCCCTTTGACTCTTAGCACACAAATATAACATACAAGAGTTATTTTGATGGTAGTTAAGTACCTGGCAAGTGGATTTTGTTCCTTTTGCCGCTGGTCAGAACCAAGTTTGCTCTTTGTTTTCAAACTTTATTTTTTCTAAGCTAACCAGCAGCGTGCTTTAACCTCATATCTACTGTACAGTTTAAAAGGGAGTATACACAGGAAGACACTGTGACCACTTGGAGAGACTCATACAGTTAATTCACAATCGAAGAGTTTCCATTCCTTTTAATGCAAGGAAACATTGTCCAGCTTGGAGTGTAGGGGGAACCAGGATAGAGCAGTGGCTTTGACATTATTTTCTTAGTTGTTTACCAAAGATTTGGGACAGGAAATGTACAAGTCAGAGCCTAAAATATCTACTATCCAGTTGTCACACCAACAAAGCAATAATGGCACTACTTGCTGGTAGAGATAGATGTTGCAGGATTTTTTTTTTTTTTTTTAAAGTCGATTAAAGTCAAGTGGACCCAGACTAGTCGTTGATGACGTCACTACTAAGCATCAATGGAATCTGCATTCTTGACTTGAACATATATGCTGTATTACATACTGTGTGCTGCAGATATGTATAGCCCGTATAAAAACAGGCTCCAACTCAGCACCATCTTTAGAACTTGCTGTTACTCCATATTTGTTGGAAGATGGGAAGATGGATCTGCATGTACAGAAGCTAAGGGTCTGATAACTTTATGATAATTTTATCTTTATTTTAAATGTTGATCTGCAGCTTCCTTCTCTCTGTCAGTCATTAGCTGACTGCTATTGAGAGAATTTGGACCGGTCCTTTGCTAGCATTAGTGGACGCCTTTTCAGTTGCATTACAGTAGTAGTTTTGTTATATTTTGGGACTTACATATTTTTCATGTCAGAGTAGAATGGGCTTCATCTTTAGTGACCTGAAGTCACCTGACCCGCTGCTGCTTTGCAGCTCGTCTACACAACCCCTAGATTCTGTCTTTCGCCGTGATCCCAGTGCCATATTTTTTCTCTCACCATCCCTGTCTCTATCGGGCAACCTTAACAGCCGTTGTACTTGTCACTTAATGCGTTTTGTTGCATCTCCACCAAAGATACCACCTACTGTTAACTCTCGAGTCCATTCTCTGATATTCATCTGACATTTCCCAAGGCCGGCACTCATGCCCAGAGCCCTGCATGTAAGAGTGAGGCCAATCCATTACCTTAGGTACAGTCTGCTGACATTATTTCCACTCCTTTGTGTGAGCTTGTAAGAGGAAGGACGTTCCACACACACACACACACACACACACACACACACACACAAGACCATGACAAGAATATGTTGTGGCAATCGCTGGGTGGAGAGAGAGATCAATACACCTGGGATGAGGGGTGGAGCAGACCATTTTTCAAGTTGTGCAGGGGATTAGGTGAAATGCCTGGAACGGCAAGGATGGGGCAACAGTGTCAAGGGTATTTCCCATCAAGAGTGTTAATGTCATATCAATGGCTCGACTTTTAGATCGGTGTCAAGAGAGAAAAAAAAAGTGGATTGTAGATGACGCTAAAAAAAGACAGAGAGTTGAGAGGGGAAGGACTAAAACGGGAGAGGGATGTACTAATCAGTCCCTCCCAGATGTTAGGGTAATTGGCAGATCCTCGGTGTCCATTACATCCTGTCGGTGGGGGCATTACAGGGTGGTGTAAATAATTTATGAACCAGACAGAAGGTATAGCGTAGGTAGTGGTGGGGGGGGGGGGTGAAGCAGCAAACAAGGGAGGCGAGCAGAGGGTTAACATATGTCCTACTTCACTCCGCGCGCTATCAGGTAAAAGGGAATCGCTCTTCACAAGACAAGCGGGCGAGAGGAAGCCAGATAAGCTTGATGTCGACACCGATTTTTGCCGCGCTTATTTTAGATCTCACACGGACGATTTACATGCCACTGAAATGCTATCGCTCGGGTTCTCGCCATGCAGTGAATAATTTCTAATTAAGCGTCCCTATCTCCTCGGCGCTCGGTGTAATTAATGTTTCATGAGGTGTGGGACCCCGTTAATGACTGAAAAGGCAATTAAGGAATGTCTGCTCTGTTTTCTTTTCTCGTCACTATCCTGCCGCATGTTTGTGCAATCCTACCCCCCCCCTCCCAACCCCCTTCCCCCCTCCCCACACCGAAGCTCCCCGGCCCCTGAAACATCCCGCATTTTGTCTGTCCATAATGCGAGAATAAAGGGACTGATTTCCACAAATGCACAAGCTGTCGTGCCACTTCACAGATGGAAGGACTTCCATCAGGCAGCGGGGGTTGAAAGAAAGGGGGGGGAGGGGGGGGGGGGGGGGCATTGCAATGGAGAAAGGTGATGCATGCCGTTGTCGCATGGTGTGAGTGGCTGACCTGCAAAGCTGGAGATGCTGCTACACCCCCCCCACAAATTCTCCATTCCTTTTTCATCACAAGCCCCTGAAAGGAGTGCGGAGTCACAGCGGGGGGCAGCTCTCACATTTTGACCCCCTATTGCTCATATGTAATACATGCTCAACCTCCCACTCACGCAGCCCTCGCTCCCCCCCATCACCTCCTCTTTCCTCACAAACCTCTCACCATATTAGGCTTATTTATTCCTCCCTCCCCTCTCCCTGCTCTCAGGTGGCGGGGGCCTCCAGCCCAGCCATCCAAGCCCTTGTTAGTGCTGCCCCCTTTAGTCCTGCACTGACCGCGTCGTTATCACGGAGACGCACTTCTCCCGCCGTAATGACCCCGCCTCTGTGCGTCAATCGAGCCCCAAAGGGCCAAAACAGCCCGTTGTAGAGGAAGATTTGGTTTGGGAGGCAGATTCTGAGCAGTGGGGCGGCCATTTTAAGGTCTCTGTTCATTCCAGTCCGCCACGACTGATAAAAACATCTTTTTTACTGGGATTGAACCCCTCGAATCAATCACGCGTCTAGGAATTTATGAAAGGCGGATGGAGATGGGGAGAAATAAATAAGTAAAAAAAAAAAAAATTGCACAAGAAGGCTGTAAATAGGGCTTTAGTATACCAGTGTGCTGGTATGAAAGCTCCCAGGTGTTAAGTAAACCCAAATGAAGTGGAGGAACCAATAAAAGCAGCTTCAAAGCTCCCCTATAATCTTGTCAGTTAGGAAGGACACCCACTAGCCGTCGCAGGATTTTCCACTGATTGATATCATTCACATCCCCACTTCGCAGAGTACCTGCAATAAGTACACCCAGGCCCGGAGTCTTATTTTCTCCTTGCTTAAAGCACGTCATGATATAAAAGTGGGGTGTAAAGTGCCTTTAATGCATTAAGGTAATGCTTTGGTGGCACTGGAGAGTTTTTTTACAAGAGCGCAGTCTAAAAGTTTGGATCAATCCCCCTGAAGTTGACGCGGAGGAGTCCAATAAACTCCTTCCCACTCGCTCCGCGTCAGCTCTGCAGGTGTGCCATTAACTAAATAGTTTACGGCTTTTAAGTGCGGAGATGGATGACAAAATAATTCTCTTTACGGGCTTTACAATGCATCAACAACGTAGGTGTAATTAAGGCTGCTAGAGCACTGACAGACGCAGATGGTGCACCGTATACGTACCGTACACATCTGAGAGGCGTCCGCGTTCAAAATATACAACATCTTCAGCCTTGATACTGGGAACATAAATTTGACTTATTTCTCGTTGCTTATTTCTGTGCTTTCAAGCAAACGAAGCATCTGCATTAGATCGTTCAAGGTCTGCTGAAATTATTATGTATTTCTCTGTATTTTATTAGGTCCATGTTGAACCTGGCATAGTTGACAGCCCTGTAGTAATACATTTTACAGCCCAAATGATGGCCTTCCTATGAGATTACTTTTAAAACTGAGTGGTGCATGCCAACACACTGTAAATATCCCCTAACATATCTACCGACAGGCACTTATCAATAAAAGGCATCACTGGGATGGATTAAATAAAAAAAACTAAAGTAGAACTAGAAGTTCGATCTGTCCTTACTAAAAGTGCATACAGTCAGTTGTCAATTATAAACTTAAAGGTGCAATTCTTGGCTGACCACATGTAAAAAAATAACTTATAGCTCCTTTTATGTATTCCTTTTGCCAAACGTTCTTAGTTTTGGAAGCACACAACCCACATGAGCCGGTTTTCAGGTCTTATTTTAGATATGAGCGTACGGCAGCGCATCCATCATGTGCTCCATTAGCGCACAAACAAGAATACATATTTGCACATAACACCACGGGTGGCTTCACGCACACTTCTACCAGCGGTTTCACACTAGTACGCTGATTTATTAGCTGCTGGCATGATTCGCCAAGTGTGCAGCAATATGCAAGCGAAAGGCAGGGGAAAATAATGTTAGTAAGCAAATCTACTTGTAAAAATTCACATTTTGGGGTGGAAAAAAAAATGGCTGTATTTTACGAGAAAGCAGTCAACACTGTTGGGTTTTGTTTTGTTAGCGTCGTAGCCAAAAGCCTCGTGTTTTCGGCGGATCCGTCTTGAGAGAATTGGGCACAGATATTCAGCACTGATTCGGGAATTCATATGTGCATCTTTACCATTTTGCAAAAGTAAATGGAGGGAGACGACTTCTCATCCATCCACCAGGCAGTCCTCACATTGCCCTGAGAACTCTGCCTTGGGCTCTTTTAGATCCTCTTCCAGGAACCTAAGGCTTTTTTTTTTATTCTTTTTGATGACTTCCTCCTTGATCAGACCCCCCAAACCACACTGTGACCTCTTGCCCCGCGCCCCCCCCCCTTCTGTGGACACAAACACAAGGTTTGGCAGTGGTGAGGGTGACCTTTCCAGGCTCCCTCAGATAAAGGAAGGCAGCCGAATTATTTTCTGCCTGTCATGCCCTTATCTGTGTCTGGCTGGTTGTTTGTTTTAAATTACATGGAAGAACGACTTTCCACTGGACCAGTACCGAGGAGAGGTTTGAGGCTAAATAATGAAAATGAAGAAGAGAGGAGCGCGCCTCAGACACCACAGAGGCTCGGCCTCGCTGTGCCGAGCCGCTGTATCACATCTGTAATGTGAAATATTCTGAAAGGATTAGTGGCGACAATGTGCTGCAGTCATGGCTGCGAATATAATACACTCGCTGTATTCTCTCTGCATCCTGGCCCAAGTTGCCAAGATCTTGCTATTTAAATTAATTGTTCAAACATGTGGTCCTGTTGTTAGGATCGTGCCCAACAGTTCACACTCCATTTGCTGATACCCAAGCTAACCTTCTCCTGCTCGGTTTATTTGAGGGGAGCTAAGAAGAACAGTGTATCAGAGATGAAAGAAGTTGTTTTCTTGTGAATACAGAAGCAGAGTAAAAAGGAGGAATATGAAGGAAAGATATTTTTCCCAAAGCGCTGTCTGAAGCTCGCGCGTTGCTGCGGAAAGAAAGGAAATAAAAGTAAGGCAGGCAGGGAGTTGGAATGAGGGGAAGCTAATTGATAAGCCCTTTTCCTGTCACTGACAAGCAGCAATTCATTACCTCAAACTTGCCAAACCCGTTCACCGCAGTGCTTCCTCGCCTTATTGGAATTTTTTGTGAAAATGTTTGTGCATCTCAGCTGAGCTTGACAGTCCTTGGACAAAGGATATTTCCTGAGCTGCCAGCTATAATAAACACAGAGATTATGGTCATAGGCATGATTGGATGATGAATTAAGCTTGATGTGTGTGGACAGCTGGGATGTTGACAGGAGTGGGGTCTGATTACAATCTGTGCAGTCTGTAGCATCTTATAAAAATCATCAAATATTATGTGGCTTTATATGGCGGAAGATGTGTTCTGGCTGTAGGAAATATAAAATGATTTTATGTGTGTATTGTATCTTAACGCTTCATGCAGCTTTACACAGATCTCATTTGCCATGTTTCATTGCATCGTAGCTTGGCGCACAGAAATTGACCGTAGCCGGTATAAAATATCAACCACACATCTCCACTTCCTTCCATTGGTAAAACTGAAGCTAGATTTACTGGGATACAGGCGCCCCAACCCAGTGAGTCTGCATTCAGAGTCTGGGCAGTACTGTCTGATTGTGGAGCAGCGAGGAGCTGCGATATCGATGACCTGCCCACACTTCCTCATTCATTTGATTAATACTGCGTTCTCCTCTACCTCTGCCGGTTACACAGTAATGTTAGGTTATACAGTACACTTATTTATTTATTTTTTCTTGGTCCTATGGGACCGTTTCACAGATAGGTTGGCATGGCAACTGGTAGTCATAATGATGTCACATCCTGTTTCTACTAACTAACTAAAATGGCAGAAACCATCCTTGATGGTTTTTAATTTGACTTGTTACTTTAGTGTTTTAGTTTGTCCCAAGTCCCGTCCACTAACATGGAGGAGGTGGAGCTTACGACCTATACTAAAGCCAGACACCAGGGGGAGCTCTACTTGCTTTGGCTTCACTTTTTAAGATCCACAATTTTATGTACAGTCTAGCAAGATGTCAAGAGAACAATGAATGCTAATAATATTTGTCAAATTGTAGCAATGACAGGTAAGAAAACTTTGACAATGCAGTGTTGGAAGTTACCAGTTGAACTAATCTCAACCTTGAGAAAAAGTTACTCGGGCCGTGTCCAACGGGAGAAACTGTTGCAGTTGACTGACATATGAGGAAACACAGAGTTCCCCACAACATTTTTTGAATGGTAACTTTATCCACAATTTTGGTTCCTACCACCAAATTGTCCATGTTGACAGCCGGCTTGGAGCGTTGGATGAACCCAAACAGAGCTCATGGTGTATACGGACTTTTTTCTTTTCAAGTATAGAGTTGCGAGGCCAAAAAAAACTCTATCCCTACACAAGCAGCATGTTAATGTTCAGCTTGTATCATTTAGGCAACCAGAGCCTAGTAACCAACTGTTACAACACACAAGAAAACAAAAACATTTTCAAAAACGCAATTTAGGACTTTTGTCCTATTCACCAACAGTCACTGCTGAGTGAATGTGCCTTTAAATGTCTACAGCGGTTTTATTGATAACACTAATCCTGCAATACCAGTGTTATTATGTTGTGTGTCATGTCTGGCTTTATCACAGTCCACAATAGGAACCTCTAAAGAAGCACAGCGCAATGATCCCACACTGTTTGTATTCATTCTTTGTTTCGCAGTAGAGGCTATAAATAATTTAACCGTTCTGCATCCAGAGGACTCCCGTCACAGCTCAGGATTCCTTTGTACCTTTACAAAGAGCCAATTTGGGATCAAAACATCCAAAGGATGTTTGAGATAGATTCACAGTTACAGCCTGTTGACCTGACCCCTGTAAATGTGCTAATAAATAGTATGAAACGCTCCTTTTTTAAAAAAAACATTTTACATTAAACATAGTCAAATGAAAATGCAGCAACAAAACTGTATTTCGTAGCAGGCTGGAGCAGGGTGGAATCCTGTGTGATTGAAACGGTTGAAGGGTTGTCCATGCTCTAACATGCTGATACTTGTGGGCCACCCATAGCAGTATCCACATGATGTGTGCTACATAATATGTTTTAGAGTTTCATGGGGATGCTTTTGATCCCCCGCGGTGTACATCCCCCGAGGAGATCACAGTGCAGGCGCAGCTCTCAGATCCTCCCTGTTGGATGGAGGCTGATGTTGCGGATGGACAGTATCCTACCTGGTCTATAGCATCACAATATGTGCATTAACCTTGTCCTTGCTCCACACTGTCTACATTCTGTTTGTGCTTTTCCTGTATTTGTGTGTCTTTTATCTTTTTATTCCTGTTGCTGTGGCTTAGGCCAGGCTTCCTTATTTCCTCATTTCAGTTGAAGATACTGTGGCAGAGGGAAGATGCTATAGGGACTGTTTTAGCTGATTGTACTGTACTGTAGCAGATTTACATCAGACTTCAGAACTTGTCCAATCACGATGTAAGAAAATTCCAGTCAAACAGAGTTCAGACCTGCCATCCATTGTGCCCAACACTCATGCATTCTTAATGTAAAAAAATGTATTTCACTATCTGTAACATTACAGTTTGCCTGCACTGTGACTTCAGCTTGAAACAGACATGTTTTAACGAAAGGGACTCTGCTACCCATGGGGACTTCCGTTGTCACTTCCTCCCTCGCTCCCTTTGGGATAACGTAGGCCTGCAGTTTACTCACCATGTCTCTAATTGCCACTAAGGGAGCCTCTGACTCACGTTGCACGTTGCTCAGCGCTAGCCACAATGGACCTTTCCACAAGTAAATCCAACATTAGGGAATTAATTAGGCAGAAAACAATGGGTCATAAGAGTGCTAATGACAGAATAACAAGGCTCAGAGTTTTATTTGGTGCTCACCAGACATAGCACATATTCAAGAACAGGCAGAATGCTAATTAGCTTCCGAGCTAGTGACAATGCTTTGTGTTGAGGATATTGTTCACGTTGTAAAGCTGGACCAGCGGTGCATTTTGACATGTTTTCCAAAGTGGTTACTGATCAATGGAGCCCGCACTTTACTGTACGCTACTTACTCTGCATTACCTCACATATTTCTTTATTTAGTTGTTTGCCTGTGTATGTATTGCCATTTCAAAGAAACAAAATGGGCTAGAACATTAACAACTGGTCAGTTATTGTTAGCATTCGTCACCATTTGCCTCCATTTTGGTCTCCACCACTTTCGAAAACAAATGTCTGTCTTTTTAGCAGTTTAATGCTCGAGTGTGTTCTCCAGCTAGTGGCTAATCCCTTTTGCCTGTCATTTGCAGCTGGAGTACAGTGATACCTAGAGTTCATTAAGTTTATCGTAGTTTATTTGCTGAAAATGCTTCTGAGAGCAGTGAGACTGAACCAAAAAAGTAGTAGTAAAGATAAACCAGCTAGCTAAAACATGCTGAAAATACTAAGAGAACCTGTGCTGGGAATTCCCTTTGATATTGCAAATAACTCACCTTTAAACCTAAACCATCCATGTGTTGTTGCTCTCTGGCAGCATGAGGTTTTTGATATTTCATTGTCCTGTGTGAGCCTTTTCAGCCCAGTGGAGGCTTTTAAAATAATATGCACTCTTGTCTAAAAGCAATTTCTGTCTCGTCTTTTTGGGGCTGTTTTCTAGCTTCACCATAATTGATGCTTTCTTTTTACATTTGATGCAGATGATTGTGTTGATCCCTGCTTTCATTCGGACTACAAGAGTTGATTCATAAACTGGCAATTTATAGTTGTGTTGTTGACGTGGAGCTGCCTCTGCTCTCAGCTGTGTGTGACTCACCTGCTCCTCCAGCTCACCACATCCAGGAAGCTTGAAATGACTGGGGAAATATGAGAGCAATTACATTTTGAATATATTTCTTGATATTTCCACTGTTTCTTGCACTCCTTGTTTTTTTTCCGGTACACCACCCCCATTATGCATCACACCATGATATGACCACAGGAGAAAAAAGGAGTTCATTATTTCCATCACCAGTCGTGAGCAGTTTGACAGTGCGGTGGGCTTGTTTCCAGTTCTTTTTTTCTTGTCATCAATTGCTTCTCTCTCTTTTAGGTTTGGTGATGGCTACACTGTGATTGTGAGGGTTGGTGGTTCTCCTCCTGAACTGAAGCGAGTTGAGGACTTTGTCCAGGAGACCTTTCCAGGCAGCGTTCTCAAGGAGAAGCATCACAACACTCTGCAATATCAACTCCCGTACACGCAGGGAGCTTTGGCCAACATCTTCAGACAGTTCACCAGTCATCAGCAGATGCTGGGCGTGGAGGACTACTCCGTGTCCCAAACTACGCTGGATCAGGTGAGGCCATAAAAACGGGATATATGTTCCAACCTAAACCATATTGGGTCTTAAGGCTCATACGTAGCCAACAGCGGTGTCAGCCATTTACACTTACACTGTTGTCTACAGTTTGGATCGCTCTGTAATAATGGCTCCCAAACACTGGTTGGCGCCGTGTCTTTTTTTGCCAGTTGGGTTCATTTTTGTTTCTACTTCCTGTTTAACTTTCAATAACAGCGACTGAAACTTTCGCCGAAAGTCTGTATCACCAAACCTCCTCAGTTAACCTTAACGATTCCTCATTGATTCAAAACAATCAATTTGAAAATTGCGTAGATGGTGAAGCAGCTGAAAACTCAAGAGCGGAAACAATGTACTACCCAGCGGACCAATCACAGCTCTTGCGCTCTGCGTTGCCATGGCGTGTAGTTACATTTCTGGGGAGGTGCGCGTCGCCGTAGTCTTGTGTCAACTCAACGCAGAAGTATAAAGCGTTTATTACCAAACCTAGGGAAAGCTGTTTGAGTTATACAAGAGCATTGTTTAAAAAGATTATGGCCGAACTAAGCTGAGCTGTTGAGTCTGCCCGTTATCTCCGATAATGACCAGACCAGGGTCTTTATTTGCTTTAAGGTAAAAGAACTTCACTTGCATCAGGTTACAATATAAAGCAAATATAATGATCACAATTTGTAATACTTTACATTTAAATAATTATCCTTACAAAAATGAAAGTTCTTAAGAGAAATGCTGTCTGCTGTTTAGTCCTGGGTCTCAATGTTGTCTTTTCTAAAACAGTGGACAAATTGCAGTTATTTCCATTGAATCGCAGTCTGTATTATTCTATATTACTCTATATCGTTTTTGCACTTTGCAAATTCAAGCCCTAGGCCGCATTAGACCCTGACTTGTGTGTTTGACACGTGTAGACAAGTTCAGATCCTTGTTCTAGCGTTTCAGTGGATGCAAAGCATCATCGCTTAACACTACATTTATTGTGAAACCGTTGCAGGAATACAAACAGCCGCATGAGATTAAAGGATGACAAAGCAGAGGCCTATACTAGTGTAGTTATCCAGAATAATACAGTGTTAATCTTTGAATTATTAAACTGAAGCAGTCGTAACTGACATCATGCTTAACTGATATTTCAGGCAACACAAATTTATCCCTTATTTAATTCAGCCTGTATGTGTTTTTTTTCCTCACCTCGTCTATGACTACGTTTTGATTTGAAGAAATACTCTACGTTCATGATAGTCACCTGTCAACTGTGAAATATGTGAAAGGATGATAGCACACCATATACTCATACAGTCAGGGTACTATATTGTACATTTTTGAGACACAATTACTCCTCCTTGACTGTTTATCAGTTTTGTTTAGCTCAACTCATATGACCCTGAAGACACATGAATTTATTTATTCGTTTATCCATTCATCACCTGCAGGAATGTTGTTTCTTTTGTCTAATTCTACCACCGTACTGTGACTGTGTGGAGTGGCAGCCCAGTTTAATGGATCATTAGGCCATCAGTCAATGCATTCAACAGTTTTCTCATTTAATGCAAGTCTGCTCAGTACAGGCTGAGATTTAAAGATCTATCATTGTCTGCACATTGCTGTCTGCCGTTTAGGCTGTCAGGCTGACCAATGAGGACCATGCTGAGTTTGTACTGCCAAGACAGTTCACCCGCCAGCTCAGCTATCGATCACATATCTACGCTGAAAAATACAAAGCTCCCGCAATACCTGTTGTGTTGTTTCTGTTTTGTTATATTTTATCCCAAATACACTAGCTAGCCCCCCTGAATGGTGAGATAAGCTGAGAACTGCGTGTTGTGCGCTGGCTTCACATTGTGTTGTCCAAGCAGCCCCAGGGATCTGATGCAATCAGGCACTCGGTGGCGAGTACGAGTGTGTCTGCTCTCGCAAACCCATCATTAGCTCAGCAGCAGATGACCAGGTGGGAGGTGAGGATGACCTCCGAGGTCCCCGAAAAGGTCATAACTCGACTCTAGCACGGGGGGATAAAGAGCCTCTTGTTCGATTTAACAAAAAAAAAAAAAAAAAAAAAACGATAATAATAAAAAATAAAACAATAAAAAACGGAAAGAGAAAGTTATGATGTGAGTTGTTTGTGCACCACAAGTAAACAAGTAAACTATGGTATATATAGAATACTATAAGTTGGATAACCAGAAATATTTAAGTTGAATAAACCCTCATGGGAACAATTTAACTTTTTTAACAGAAATCTCTTTGAACTTCACGGATCACTGGTGTTCAGTCTCACCGTAACTTTCAACCTTGTATAATTTCAGCTTTAACTTTCGTGTCATCTTGCCCCACATTCTCCACTGGTCAATATTTACCAGATCAGAGGCAGTAAATAAATCATACTTGGACCGGGAGGTCAGCAGCATTAAAACGCAGAGAGGGGAGTGCGGGAGAACCTGCGTAGACCCAGACAGTCACCTTTCAGCCGGTGATTTATAGACACGAGCCTTGACCTATAGTAGAACACCCAACTGGCACCGCAATTAATATTGATCCGCACAGCCTGCAGCTCAGGGGTTAATTCTGATGGCGCAGGCAGCCCAGAGCAGATTTGAAAGGAAAATGTGACTCTCTAAAGTGTCGGGGTCGTCTAGAGGCGGGTTGTAAAGTCTTTGTTGAGTTGTGTGAGAATTATGATCTAGACCAGGGGTGGGCAAACTTTTTGACTTGTGGGCCACAGAGGGTTCTACTATTTGACAGAAGGGCCGGACCAGGAGCAGATGGATGGAGTGTTTTGGTTATTCACCTCATAAGAGAAAAAATAACATGGGATATGTAGAAAACGTGCTTTAATTACAATAGAAAATTAACAAAAGTTTAAAAAAAAAATTACAACAAAATATCTCTTCCAAGTCCCACAGTATTTCTTACTGAAATGACTCTTAAAACACTGAAAATTCAATCAACAAAATACTTTTTTTTTTTTTTTAATTACTTACAGGTACCATTTTGAAACATTTGAAGTTTTGATATCCTTCAGGACAATATCATCAGACTAGATTCTAGACTGTCACCAACAACTGATGAACCCTTACTGTTTTGACCCACTATTGAGAATCTTGCATGTAGATCAAGTCCATTTCCTGCTGGATTTCCCAACATAATAAAGTGACAGTATGCGTAAAGCTTCATTTGTTCTCTGCAGGTAGCATAGGCTGGTGGATTGGTGTTCTCTAGCGACCATGCTAGTCATCTGTTAAAGTTTCTCTGTGCGCTTCAAACAGCGACTGGAGTCGTTCATATTGGACTTGCAGTTAATAAATGCTGAACAAAAAGAGGGAAGTAGATGGCGTTTAGGAGGCAGAAGGAGGGTGAATTGTCTGTCCACTCAAGAGAAGTGGACGTTTTTCTGCACGATCGCAGCTCTTACAGCCTCTGACGCCACAATGTGTCATTACATTTTTGGGTGCAGCCAAATCTTGCAGGTTTGAATTGTACCTTGTAAAACTTTGATCATAGCTAATAACCCACACATACTGATGCGCATTATTCCCCAGCATTCTTTAATATTTATTAAGAGTGGTTATAAAACTGTGATTTAAGATCTTCAGATTTAAGTCTTGTGCGTGAACGAGTGGATGCACTGTCGGTAAAAAGCCGTTTTACATTCTGCAAGGGCTCCTTTGATACATCGCAGAGGTTAATTGGGTGATATACCTCCTTCCCGTCCTGTGTTCTGCCTCGACGGGCGCCAAATAAACACCCAAACGCACCCTCTGTAATGTAATTAACGTCTGTGTCCATCTGTTATTAAGAAAATGCCACTCAGCAGCGCCGGTGCATGACGCTCGGGGTCATGAATGGATGGCTGGCAAAACGCAGGAAGAGATACAATCGCACAACAAAGCGCGGGACGTATTTACCATGGCTCTCTCGCCATTAAAGCTCTTTTTTTTATTGTCATGCTTGCAGTGTTACAAGAAGTTAAATACAAACAGTGTACAACGCTGCACAGGCTGGACTATGAATATGAAATGGCGTGCATGCCTCAGCACATCGAGCCAGCTTCATCCAGTGGCAGGGTCAGAGGCTGAGGAAGATGGGCGGAGGACGTATTTGTTGCTCCTGTCACTCTTATCCTCTGACTCATCCTCTCTTGATAAGATGCCTTGACAACTTTGACCTTGGTGCACATTGCTGACATCACACACGCACACAGCGGTATGCTCCAGCCTCGGGCGTTCTGCAGGCATAGCTTGCTCTTTGGTTATAAGGTAGTGTGTTGTGTTGCTGTTTCCTCTCCCAGCTAGCCGTCAGCTCCGCGTGTTTACACCGAACGGCGTCCAGCTCTGGACGCGGATTTAATGGTTTGATTAAAAACCTTTGCTTTAGTCTTGGGAAACAAAGGAAATGACGTAAACAGAGTAATTTTGGTAGAGAAAAACTGAGAAATTAATATCTACAATAATGTCATAGGACTTTGAAGTGATTACAACCTTAATCTGAGACCAACAACACTTAGATCTGTGCACTCAATGTGCTGAACATGCTTGAATTAATATAATCTTATTTTGTGTTAAAATATTTGGGACCATAGTTTCTTTAAACTGACCCTAATCCTAAAGTTTACAAGAAATCACCCTCTGGAAATACAAATAACTAAACTTGAACTTCTGTTTGGGTGGAAAAGACACCAATGTATTGTTCAGATGTCAAACTTTTCAAACTTATCCTTTAATTAGCTGCCTTCTGTCCACATTTTCATTAGATACTTTCCATCATGGCAGAGTATTTACACTGTAAATATCCACATGTTTCTTCAGAGCCTATGGGAGTTGACTTCTGGTTTCTGGTTTCTGGTTTCATGTCTCCAGTGTCCCGCTAATGCTCACACAGCTGATCAAAACTAGCCTGGGGAAAAAAGCTAGTTGAACGCCGTGTCATTTATTTTTTTTATTAAAAAAATTATTAGCTCAGGTCCAACTTGTGCCGTGCCACAACAATTCACAGAACCTGAAAAGTTTATCGGAAACCGCTTGTTTTTGGCACCGGTAACCACCAGCAATGCCGACCAAAAGCTAGCGTGGCTCGCGGCTTTAAAACTAAAACATCCTCAGAAGAGAGTGTGCGTTTGCTCCAAATCGCTTGGTTGACAAACATCCCACAGAACTGCACATCAATCCAGAGAATTCACCCTAAAATGATTCACGGTACTGACTCAGACAAGCTTAAATGTAGAAATGACCCAAATGGATGGACATTAATGTCATAAATGGCATTTTTTTTTGTAATTTCTACTTCTGGTCCAATATTGTTCTCTACAATGTCAATGTAGCTGATGTCCGGCCGTAGCTTCAAGCCATCTTACCATGACGAATGAGGCAGTGTCACAGAACTATGCCCACAACTTTTAAAAAATATCCCTATTATCAATCCACCCATGATTCTGGCCATTTCTGTGCTATCCGTAGCTAAAAGCTGGCGTTTACCACAATGTTGACATCTCCTGAAACCATGGAAACGCAGCAAAAACCAGCTTCCGCTGTGAATCACTGGTAACATTCACAATTCAGGAAATAGGTGGATATATAAATATATATCCCCTTTGCTCAGTAATGGACTTTACTAATGCTAATAAAAACCTCATTAACATTAAGTGATAAGGTTTGAGATTCCGTTCTTCGGTTAATTAAAAGCAGAAGCTTCAAAGCCTCACTTGATAGATTTTGTGCTACTTCGTCTTCATCATCTGAGCTTCACCAAAACAAAACAGGATTGTTTTTAAGGCTGATAGAATATTGATGTCTCTTTGTGTGCGTTTACGCCTTGTTGAATGTGTTCATTTGCTGTTTATTTGTTTGAGAAGATTTTAGTTAATGTGGGGCTGTGAGTGGTGTGGGATTGAATTGGTCTGGATGACTTCTTATTCATATATTTTCTACGGGGATTTTAAATGCAGCCTAGTAATTCACATGCCCCCTTTATACTCACATTGGCAATGAAAATCATTTAATGAAAAAGCAATGCTCTTATCAGTTTATATGTACCTCTTTTCCTGTAGGGTAAAAGTTGTGTGTGTGTACCACTAATGCTAAGAGAATGAAAAGCCCGCAGTGATGTTTACTGCACAATGAAATACACACTGCTTTTTATGAATGCCATAGGATTGATTTTGTCTGACATTAAATGGGCATCACAGAGAGAAGAATGATTGTTTTATTCTCTTTCCCAGCTGGTCAAAGATGTCAAACTGACATTCACTGTGTGAGTCGAGACTCTTACTTGATGCCTCATAGCCCTTGTCTGGCAACATATTCACATGCACCCCGTCGCCTGCACTGTTATTTCAGTTCGTTTTAAGGCAGAGGCTGGAGGAGGAGGGCAAAGAAAAATGAGCAGGGAGATGTCCACGGGCCCTTCAGCGCTGTGTGTGTGTGTCTCTCTGTGTGTTAGAAGGTTTTTAATCTCGCCTTTGCCTTCAAGTATCTTCTTCTCCTCATTCATTTTCCAGGTCTTTGTGAATTTTGCAAGGCACCAACAAGGAGAGGAGGACGCCGGGGCCTACGACAACCCAGTGGACACGTCGGATGAACTGCCAGTGGAGTCCATGAAGACTTTTCAAGTAGCAGAAAAGGTGTAATACCTCGAGGAAAAGAATAACACGTTGCACTTTCAGTGGCCCAGCAGTTTTTCTTTAAACAAGTCTGAATGAGATGCGCCGCGGAAACAATGCTTTTTTTCTTTAGCCCTTGCAGTCCACGCTTAACCATCTCAACGTGTAATTTAAATCAGTGAAAATTTCAGAATTGGAGTATAAAGGTTTTAAACACCACAAAGACCCTAAATCCCTGGGATTTCTCAAATTGATTGTTCTGATACAAGAAAGAATAGGACGGGGTCACTGCAGTAGAATCAAGAAGAATTAGCTAAATCAACTAAATCAGTGACAGAAATGATTTGATAGCAGCTGATTTCTGCATTGTGTTTATGAGATGATGTCTTTCACAAAGGATAAAGAAGAGAAACGAGACCAGGGCAGGTTTATTTATGTACTGCTGGCCATAGTATACCTCAGTGAAGCCAAAACTTATCTTTTTTCTTTTGTAATGATGATGATGATGAACTCTGTTTTGTTCCAATACCAATGATTGGTATTGACTTATTGTTGCTAAAGCCGGCTTGATCAGGTCATTAATGTCTCAACAAATATTGAATCTCTAAGGCTGTCATTTATTAACATATCAAAAAACCCCTGGAAGTGCCCATTGTAAGGATCTTTTCTCAAGTCAAATACCAAAAGATGTTAACCAACCGTTTGCACTTACGCTTGCTGACAGACACTCCGTAGGTTGTTACTGAGCAAAAAGTGATTAATAACAACTCTGCCAGATGTGTTGGCTTTGAGCGTCTGAATGTGTTTCCAATTAGCTGTAGATGGTGTTCGGTGACAGACACCGAGGTTAGAGCAGTGGGACGAGGCAGAGTCAACTAGCTGTCAAATATCTTAGAAGAAAAGCCGCACACAAACCACACACGACTGACAAATGCTAAGCTTCCGGTCACTATCCAGAGCCTTTCCGAATGAATGAGTGCAGCCGTATCAGTAACAATACTCTGAGAACTACTAATGAATGTATGAGCTGAAACATATTTATATTTTATGAGATTTTTTAATGCGTTGCCTTTTTTAATTGTATCAGTGACTTTCTTTTCCTGATCTTAGTCATAGGACGTGCTGGTATTAGCCCTGGTGTCCACAGAAAATAGCGCTAAAGTGATTCCATTTTGTCACAATGTGCCTTTCAAATATCCAGTTGTAATCATTGCAACATGCGTAGCTACGTGTTTTGTTTGCACTAGAGAGCTATGTGTTGTTTTACATTTTACTGAAATTGACTGTTTGCTAAACTCCATCCTTCTTACTGTAGCTTCTTTCCTAGCTTATTTTCAACATTGACTTAACATTGACAGCACTGGCAGATTTAGCCCAACCACTGTCTTTTGAAACATGTAATTCTTGATGTCTGGCAGATGTGTTATTCTACGTCTGTCGCTAGCAGATTTGATCAGCTTTAGCTAGCTTGCTTGCTACGCTCATGTTAGCTCCGGGTGTTTGTTGAAAACTTGATGACTTTTGTTTACAACTGATTTGTTTCAAAGCAAAAAAAAAAAAAAGAATATCTAGATTCCCTAAATAGTTGACATTGTGTAGTAGTGGTAATAATAGTCCTAGTGATGTCATTGTCATAACACAAAATAGCCCTTTTTGTTGACTTAGTTTATATGGTTTAAACTACAAGACAATAACTGTAAATGTCTCAGATCCTAAGACGCTTAATGCTCGCATATACTCCAGTGGGGAAATATTAGTTCACATAGTCACTTCACTAATTCTAATCCTACACGCTAATGTAGCATGTTAACGATGTGCTTTTTAGCCTGGGAGGGGACAGCTTTAAACTAGCTAGCCAGGCATGCTAACGTTCTCAGTATACTCTTAAGAGCATAAAAATTTAATCCTTTCAAATATTGAACCAAATGAAAATCCCAGACCTTTACACACGTAAAGCTTGAAGGATCTGTTCCAAAGATGGACAGTTTGGGGGAGGGGTTTAGCAAATGGTCAACTATAGAGCAAACACAGCAACCAAAATGTAGAAATAGGCTTAATATCTATGCGAACGAAATTATGCCAGCTATAAAAAATTGTTTCTATTGATTATTATTTTTGAATTAATGTACAAATCTGGCATCTTCAGGTCTTTGCAGAAAATCGAACTCAGGAGTTTTTAGAGTTTTTACAGTTATTTCAAGCACCATGTCGATTGTTTTGTTCCATTTGCATTCTGTACTGTACAACATTAGATGCACAAGTCATACATTCTTGTACTGTGCTGTTTACATGACTATGCACTTTTTTTTGTTGTTGTTGTTTGAAATATAAATAATTCCCCGATTCACTCCTCACTGGCACTCCTCTGGTTTACTCTCGAGATCATTTGTATGCTGTGCTCATATGACTATCATGCCTGCTGCAAAGAATAATGAATCCTATTTGTACTGAACATTGCTTTATGCCAAGACAAGTGATTAAACATTTGTACAATTGTAATGCTACACTGACTTGGTGTTTGTACGCTGCTGTCCAATGAATCATCGGTGTGAAAGCCTCTTTAGTTCAACTTCCTACGTGTTGTTGTTCTGCGGTCTCGTCCTTCCTTCCGCTGTTTTGTTCACGAAAATTTGTCGAGCCTCTCGTGTGTTCATCTCTTTAAGTGAGTCCGCGGGTTGCCAGGATACCGACTACACCACGATAGGTAAGACCTTGTATTTTACATATCTCTGTGTGGCGAATCAAACAGATATTTCGTCAATCATATGAGAAAGAATTTTCCTCTCCCTGTATGTGTGTGGCTCCTGTTTATTTATTTTACTTTTTTTGAGACAGCTCAAGGCTGGCATCTCTGAAGTAAACCCCCGTTATTTTTCTAAAGTTCACTCCAGTATCTCAGACTCTGTAGCTCTTATTTCGACTATCTGCCAATAATTCATTAAGATATCCCATTTAGTGGAAAACATTTCCTATACCTGTTTCCTTTCTTTCCACTGGATTAGACAAACCCTCGACTAATCCATTTATTTGTCTGCTCTACTTATTCAGTCTTAATCACGCAGATAAATGTATATGGATTTCCTATTTTCTCTCTCAGGTGCAGATGTGTCCGGTCAAAAGGGTTCTGTGTAATTTTGCGCCCTGAACGTTTGTCATGACACGAACAGCTCCTTTCTAAACGGAGGATGAATGTGAGTTAGACGTATAATTACATGTGAAAAGCACGCAGGTTAGCTAATTCTTTTGATTATTCATCTGAATCTTAATCTTTTAAATCTTGTACTTTCTCAGCTACATTACATCACTCACATCCCACTCCTTTTTTCTCACATGCAGGCAGTAATTTGAAGGCAGGCAAACTCTTCCCTGAATATCCTGCGTTAGTGTTTGGACGTCTGCCGAGTATCACACCTCTGTGCTTTCTTTCCTCATTAGAACGCAGAGTTCTGGGGCACGCCGCCAGACACAGTCAGTCAAGTGGGGACTGCACAGAGGCGACGAAACTCGAGTCTTAAGGTAAGATCACTTGTCACATTCGGCCGTTATTCCCTCGCACACTTTGTGCCGCACTGTAGAGGTGACATTAGCCATCAGGAGGGTTTTTCGTGCCTGGCTGAGCAGACTGCTCGAGACACTAAAATATTTTAAATGATTCAGTTGGAGTGATGATTAAAAACAAAGGTTAAAATGATCACGCCGAAAAAGCAGAGCATCAGCTCGGTGGCACAAAGGTGAATACGCCTGTGAACACTGCTACACAAGTCACTTTGTTGGACTGTGAAACAATAGGGATTACACATGTCGTTTCCAATTTAGGTCAACGTGACTTGACATGGTCAGGAATCCCTTGAGGTTAAAGTCGAGAATGTCACTTCATAACTATTTATACAACCTTTCAGTGAAAAACAGGTAAGTGGTAAGTGTGTCCGACTATTCTGTTGAAACCTGTATTTCAGTGGCTATGAGCAATATTTCTCACCTCCAACACTTTGGGTGTTAGGGTTAGAGTTAGGGCTAAGGCCAGAGTCAGGATTAGGGCTAGGGCTAGAGTTAGGGATAGGGGTAGAATTAGGGTTAGGGGTAGAATTAGGGTTAGGGTTAGAGTTAGGGCTAGGGTTAAGTTTTTCCAAACACTTGTTTCAGTTGAACGTGATGTTAAACCTACGGTACAAATATGAGTAGAAATGATGCATTCAGAGTGTTTTTTTTTCCCTTATTAGTTGTTAGTGTCCATAGTTTTTTGTAGGTGTTATTCTGCTGTCTTAAAAAATGTATGATGCTATCCCAACTGTTAATAACTTTTCATACAGTATATAGCACATCCAGTGTATGATGTGTTTTGTATCATTCCAAAATTAGCTGCACTGTTTCTGTTTGCTAATAGCATGTATTGATTCATTCATTAAGAGACCGTGACGGAGCAAATTTGACCCTGCCGGGCCTCCGTAGTGTTAACATTCCTTGGTTTCCACTGGTTCATGTAGTGACACTTTGCCTGCGATGTTAACAGTGCAAAGGAGATTGCTTGAGTCCTCCTCTTCAGTTCAGCCTCTAAATGTTGGTCTAGAAGAAAACAGCTCTCAGCAAAACAGCACGACTTTGCTAAAGATCATGAAAAGTAGCTTTAAGAATTTTGGCAGCACGTTCGTTAACCAAAGCAAATCAGTTTAGCTCAGCTTGGTTTACCGTGGACCTCGCCAGAAACTGGGCTATGTCCAGCCTCACACGTGGACATGGCAGTGTGATGACTGCATTAGTGCAAAATTTGTAGGGGAAATTACATTTCTATGAGGCTCCATGAGTGCACCCAACAGAAAATGCCCACTTGTAGTAATAGTTGAGCATCAGGCGTCATTATTTGACTTGACATGATGAGTGGGAAAGTACACCCAGGAACACCATGTAATACATAAATAATTTACATTTCAAGGGCTCGAATGCTACGGCAGTGTTCTTTTCGTCGTGTCATTGCTTCCCTTCCCAGCGATTCATCATTTGTCTTCAAACGATTCAGTTTGCGTTTTTATTTAAAATTAGCAGATTGATGCGCTTAGTGGAAAAGTTCAGAGACAAAACGCACATTATGTCGATACCTTGTTGTTATCAATCACACTGTACACGAAACACTGTCTGTCTCTTCACTGCGTATTTTGCCAAACTCAGTGTCAAGTACAAGAACACAATAAAAGGCATTGTCAGTCAGAGAGGGAAGATTACAGGAGCTGGAGGCTCGACAGTGGAGCTTTACAGAAAGCTGCTGCCATCCTTTCAGACTGTAATCATCCTCTGTTCTCTGAGTTTGATGTTCTTGCTTCAGGATAACTTTTATAGGCCGCCTTGAGTAGCTAGTAATTGGTATGATGTCTCTGTTCATCACGTCAGGCCACTATGTACACAACGAGACGCTGCACTTTTCCTCTGTCTAGAATGATTTTAAATATTAGCACATTTTTAATATTCTAGATTTTTATCAATGGTTCTGTTTCCAGGAAGTGTTGTGGAGATCAACATTTTGAATATTATGAACCATTCACAGTAACAAACATTGTCACGTATCAGTTTTAGGGTTAGGGTTACTGCTTCATAATTTTTTTTTTTTTCATGCTGCCACTGTCAGACAGAGCAGTCATTGTCATTTTTTTTATTTCTTTTGTTTTTCTCTGCCATGGTAAACAGAGAGTTGTGTAATTGTGTATTTCTTCATATTATCTACTTTTACTTTCTGACAATATAACCCCAAGAGAACCGTAATCAAAGAAATCAAACAGAAATATTATACTTGTGTGTTTGTTTATTCAGGAAAATGTGGCAATATAAAATATATGAATACATATCTATGTGGTGCAAGAATGTGAACCCTTGGACTCCCATGTGCAGCAGTTACTGGTAATGATTCTGATAACCGTTGAACCATCATTGAATTGGATGTATTTTGTACATCTTGTGATATACATCAACCGATCTGGCTTAACATTTTAGAGAGTTTTACTTTCCTGAAAAAAATATTTAAATATGTTGATGGCTGATTCTGCTCTTTCTTGAATTTCTTGAATTTCCCTCATGCCCCGTAGCTATGTTTTTGGCATATACATAAGTATGCAAAATAAATGCCCTTCCTTAGCTCCTTTTGTGGGAACATTAATGCAACGCATTCTGTTAACAAATAAGTTTATACTTTAAGTAAAGATAATTTGCAAACCCTCACACCAATGTATTCTTTTACAAATAGTGTATTAACATTATTTTTGCATTGCTGCACTCTTTTCTCTCCAGGTATATATAGCACATATTTCATATCATCTTCTATAACTGTCGGTCCACTATTTGTGTGTATCTTCACAAATGTATAACAAAACAAAAAAAGAAAAAAAACAACTCCTTACTGCAGAAGAGAGCTCTGCTAAAAGTAGACATATTGGTCAGTATTGACCAACGAAGACCCCATAAAATGTTCTCAGATTGGGATTTAATTTTTTTATAATGCGAAGATCCCAGTGTAAGATGAAGCATCAAAAGAAAATGATACACACTACCATTCAAACATTTGGACACAACTATCGGGGGATGTTAACTGGAGTCAACAATTAATGACGATGGACGTTTTCAGATGGAGAATTAAAAAACACCAACCACCAACCTGAGAACGTTCTCAGTCATCCAGATGGAGAAGCTGTGATCTTTTCTGAACGGATCACTTAAAAATACATAGCAGTATCCCTTTTCCCTTTATTTATTACAGAGATAATTAGAACTTGGCACCTGATCTTCAGATTTTGCAGTTGATTAATGGTCTTACATTTATGGCGCATTTCAGCCTATTGACACATAAAGTGCTTTACAGTCACCATTACACATCTACTCACTTATTCACAAGCGCGCTCTCAAACTCCAAAGCAACCTAGTGTTCAGTGTCTTGTTCAAGAACTCTTTGGTACACGGTCAATGTACCAAGGAATAAAACCATGAACCCTTTGGTTAATGAACTATCTGCTCTACGTACTGAGCCACAGCCGCCCATAAGCTGACCTCATTCACTTTCATTTCTCATTTTGTGAGTGTAAATAACTTCCTGTTCTCCTGTTGTTGTCTTACTTTTTATTTCCTCTCCCTCTTTGTCTTCAGCTGTTGCTCTTGTTCTGTACTGCGTGGAGAAAATGAATAAAGATACAAGATAACATCACTGAAAATGGATTTTTTTTTCTCTTCATGAGTTACTCATTTAATAAGCAGCGCACACGCCGCTGAGTCGCACTTGGAAGTTCAGAAGCATCTGAACGCTGAAGACGGTTGTCACGCAACGCCATGGTAAATAGCTTTTCAGCAAGGGTGCAACAGCCCCATTTATTTTTCTGCCACAGTGGTATACTCAAGTCTGTTTTTCATACTCGACTTTTGGAGACAGACAAAAAAAAATAAGAAAGGAAATAAAAAAAAAAGAAAAGAAACTGTGTTACCTGCCTGCAGTATTGCAAATTCAGCCGACACTCTGGGTCAAACATTCTATCGCTCTGCCATCACTCATTTTCCGTAAACAAAAAGTCCCAAGAAGAGGGAAAAGAAACTGATAAAGTGAGGTACAGAATAGTGAGAAGAGCTTTTGTATTTCGCAGAAATGCCTTTCCAGAGGAGACATTTTGACACGTCAGGGTTGTAAAAGCACAGGTGTGAGTTATAATTCCAATTACCTGCTTCCGCTTCAGAGTCCTGGTGTTGTATATGTAGACTGACTGCCACGCCGTCTTTGCATATGGCAAAGCCGAGGCTCTGTATGCAGAGTGTTTTAATGCAAAGTAAGTTTTTGCAATGGAATGGAATTTCTCAAGGCTTGTTGCAAACAAAAGTAGAGTGGTAGTAGAGAGAAGGATAAGTACTGCATTGGCCTTAGATTCTGCAGTGTGCACTTGATCTTTTTGGCCTCACTAGTTGCTGTGGATTCCTCACACAGTGGACCCCGGTGTGTGACCCTGTCTACAGCTTGTACAAAATATCATTTTTGCTGGTGCTGCCTTGTGGAAAATCTTCTCCTCTGCTCCTCCATTTAATTGCCTTTGTTGGCATCTTCCTGCAAACTCTCCATCTTGTCTGCTTCCTGAGAGAATGAAAATGTTCTCTGGTAGCTCAATATATGGTGGAACAGCTTTTTTTTTCTTTTAATGCCTGTAATTTCAAGATTATTTCTTACCAGGTAGTAGATGCAGAATGTGGTACAGTGACTATTTTGAGCGCGTTAAGAGCTTTTTGTGCGTCTATATGTGAGTGTCAGCTGGTGGTGAGGTCCAGGGGGCCGCGATGACGCATTCAGTGACAGGCTTTAGTTTAAACGAGTCTCTCATCTTTAATAAGGCCGTGTTGCTTCAGAAATAGCTCCATTGTCCAAGTATTGTCGCAGGGCTATTTAAGTTACATGAGATGCTTTCTTTTTTTTTTTTAACAGCCGCACACCTCACACCTCTGGAGCATCCCGCTGGGGATGATATGGGTTGAGCTCACTGTGAGGGCTTCAATTCTCTTTTGATTAGTGTTCATTCAGGATCTCCTGCAGTCATGAACGCTGCAAGCCGGAGACATTTCTCACAGCCTTCCAGTGATTCTTTTCCCGGCCGGCCGGCGTCCTCCACCAAAAGTGCTGCTGGGGATTACGGAAGGTGTTGGGGTGGGGTTCGCATGAGCCGTCTGCTGCGCTGACTGATTATGGCTATTTGAATAATTTACCTTTCTTTAAGTCACCTTTGCAATCAGTGGTGAAATACTTCACTATTCATGTCTCTGCTGGACTTGCGTGACATATACAAATTGCAACTGTCTCTTTCAGGGGAATGAGGTTGATTGGGTTCTGTGATTATATGTATGGAAATGACTCACCCACAGACACCTTTAAGACAAACAATCAAGCCAAGTACATTACCAACGTGCATATTTTGTAACACCCAGCAAATGTAATTCACCTGTTTTTTCCTCTTTGCTTCACCTTTGGTCAACATAAAATACACCATACACACAGTGTAAATGAATGTCAAGATCATTTTCCCCATGCAATTCAAGCTCCCTCGATCCCTTTATTTAGGTTCAAGTGAACGGTGCACACCCAATACACAGCAATCAATACACAAAGTCACCACAAATAATATTCCACAACCAAATAGCCATTTCAGCTCCACAGACAGGTAAACAGCCCCATGTACGTACACATTACGTAAAAGTAAACTACATTATCAATGCCATTTAGACAAAAATAAATTACCTACCAAGCCCCTTTTAGATGAGCTCCCAGTTAACAAATTTTTCCTCTTAAAACACTCCTGGTTGAATGACCTAGTTTTGTCTTGTCCCTCTTGAGAATGATTGACTTGAGATTTGCTTGATGTGGTCCCAAACCTGTTATCTCCAACTTCTGCAAAAGTGGTAACATCCTGAATCACATACTGTCCAGGTAGTGAACTATGTCCATCACGCATCGAATGGATGAAACATGAATTAACTACCAGTATGTTATGATACTACATTAGGCAAACTAGCTAGACCTGTGCAGTCCCCGCCCCTTTCTTCAAATCAGCCAATGAGAAGCACTCTGGGGCCACTGCTAATTTGCTTTAAAATCAAATAAATAAATTAGCTTATTATGGCTAAATTGACTAAATCACACCCCATGTCATTCTATTTGCTACACTTACCCGTAAAGATGTGTCTTAACAGTCTGTCTTTCTCTCTGATCGTCTTACTCCCTGGGTTTCCATCCCCTCGACCCTTTTCTTTCTTTTGTTTTAATTAACTTTTCATTGACATTCAGTAATCAATGCAACATGTACACCTATTTCAGTTATCAGTCATCGTGTTTCTGCTTGAATGCCCTTTTTTCTGGAACATAAAGAACATTTAATACAGGAAACAAGTTGAGAATATTAACATATAGGGAGTGGGACGTTGTTGTCATACACAAACTAAACAAGTCCCTCCTGTAGTTCCCCTCAGCGATCATTCAGTCCATTCTGCAAATGTCCACCGTGACGTCCATCCACATGTTCAAAGTCAGACTCTCCTTTGAGCCATTTTACTCACCACTAACAGAATACCAAATATGTATGTCTCTCTTTGGCCATCCTTCGGGCATGAGTCCAAACAGCAACATTTTACTTTGCAAAGGCCGGTGACTTGCATTATGTATTCCCTTCCCATGCGTTTTAATAACATGACAGTCCCAAAAAAATTTGATAATGATTTGAATTTGTATTCCCACAATTTGTGAAAGTCTGGGATTTCCCATCATAGTGAGATTTTTGGCAAGGTGTAATAAAATATCTTATCAGGCTTTTCCAACTAAACTCCGTCCAGGTCTGTGAGCACTCATATATTGTTGTCTACTCTTCCTCTGTTATATCTATTCCTCCCTCCATTTCCCACTTTTTTAATGTATAGGCTCAATTGTGTTTTCATATTTCTAAGGTATTTCATTATTATTAGCTATTATTATTGTTCCATCCCGTCGTCCTGTCTACCAACAAACTTATTTGTGTCAATTACCATATGGTGAAAATACAGATCAAGTATCTGCTGGACTGACTGGACTGACTGACTTCAAACTTCATCAACCAAACCTCCTGTCCTTACGTCTAAATATAAGAATGTAACCCCATAACTATATTCACCTTTCAGCATGTTTGGAAAAAAGGAATTGAATTATCCTTCCTTGTCTTTTTGTATGGGGTGAGAGAGCAGTTTGTTTTTTTGTTTGCCACAAGCGAGGCAGGGGCTCAGCAGCAAACCTCACATGGACTCATAATTTATTCATTTGCTGGACAGAGTTTGTGCTGCCTGTTGTCCAGAAAGGTTAGAGGGTGGTTTGGCAGTCGGATGAGTCAAAACAAATCTGTCCCCGCCACATCAGAGATGCATGTTGGGTGCTTTTGTGAGTTGTGCTCTGCAACAAATTACTGCTTCCTAAACGCGGGCCAAAGTACACAAATAAAATGCAAAATGTTGGAAAATTTTGTAGATGTGGCACAAAATATCTTTTTAGGTTTTGAGAAAGGAACCTGTGCTTGCAGTAGTGCTTTGACGGCTATATCTGTCCCTTTTCTTCTCCCAGGGTTCCCCTCTGCCGTCTTCTAGGGTTTGTTTTATTGTGTTGTCCATTAAAGGAGGCCTTGAAAGTCTCAACAGCGGTCGTGACTTTGTATGTAACCTTGTCTGGAAAGAGATGCACTCGCTCAAAAAGGCGCCAGTGCTCTCGTTGACAATAGAGGCGAAATAACAAGCAGGCTCTCTCTGCCTCTGCCACTTCAAAACCTCGTGTCTTAATGGGCTGGTGAAGGGGCCCGGTTTTCCGGAGAGGTTGCTGGAGGAGGAGAAGCGGAGTGAAACGGAGGGGCAAGAAAACTGAAGGAGAGTTCACGGCCCAGGCTCTCCCGTGCCCTTCTGTTTCTCTTCTCTCTTCCTAATGCCTCCCAGAGCTTTCCAATCTGTTTCGTAGACGGGAATGTTCCTCCGCTCCGAGTGTTTATCTGACATCGTGGATGGTTTTCGGCTTTCCCCCCGATTCGCTGACAGCTCGGACCCTTCAGTGCGCGCACAAGCCAACTGCAGCAGATGACAAAGTGCTGCTCAGCCCGTCGGCAGAACCACGCGGCTCCCAGCATGCTTTGCCCTCAGCACGTCACCTACCTGGTCTGGCACAGACTCAGCCTGGGAGACCACCTCATTATTCACTCTGACAGAGTTTTATGACCCAGCAGCTACACCCAGACTTGTTCTGAGAGCACGAGCAGATGCTTGAGTCTGCAGCTCTGGCCCTGCTATCAAACTATAACTGACTATGGGAGCATAAACTGCAGTAAATAAACAAGAAGTCAAATAGATTAGAGCTGTGTTTACTGTGTGCGGAATCCTCCTTGGTGGGCTGACGCCACCATTTGAAAACCTAGTTGAAATAAGACCCAGTTCGATCTTAAATAGAATTGTTATTCGATGCGGGTTAGGATTTTAAAAAAAAAAGGAGGAAAGGACCTATTAATGCACCACACACATCTGCCTGCAGGTGCATACTGATCAGCACAGCTTGATTGAGCACAGGATGATTCACCCAGGTCTTTATTTTGATGAAGCGATTCAGGGCCACACTTGAACAGCAACCTTGCCATTTCTCTGCTCTCCAGTCTCCTCCAGAAACAGCCTGTTTCCGAGGTCCGTGGCAACACCCAGCCCTAAATTTTCCACAAGCAATGTCTTTCTCCTTTTTTTTTCCCCCCCTACAAATTCCCTTCCCCCTTAAATCAAATGAGGTTCGACCCTACCATCATTGGAATACAAAGCAGGCGGGACAGACAGAAGGCCTCTGTTTAAAACCAGATCTGAATGGGATGCCACAGCTTGGAAACTAACAGTATCAGCACACCGCTCTCTCCAGCAGATAAGCTCAGTCGGCTAAAAGAGAAACAGATAACTTGTGTTTACCATCGCTGCACTTCGCTGCGTCAGGGAAAAACCGGGTGGAACGTGCAAAATGGCTGACCTTCAAAACGCTGCACCAGCTGGACGAAAATGCTCAGATAATCTCGCTGATACGCTGATATTTAAATAAGAATAGATCAAAATATTGAGATGGAGTTCGTCACACAGGAATGAAACATACACGCTTTTTTTGTGCTCATTCCTTTTCATGACACGGTACACTCTTGCTCTTCTTCACCTTTATCATTCTACATGGAAGTTGAAGGTAACTCTTAGCAGTCCATATGCTGTATGTTTGTGAGACTGGTATAATTGTGATTAATGTGTATTACAGAAGGTGGTTAGCGCACAAACAAAACAACAGGGTTTGTTGTTTATTTCTGGACTCCGGGCTTGTTTATCCTCATTCCAGAGGTTTTGCTCAGATTATCTGGTAACGAGCAGGATTTACAGATCCACTCTTAAACCACCTGATCTACGGGCAGAATCATCTCTAAATAAATATCAAACATATTTTGGACTTAAAATTTGGATTAAAACATAAGGAGAGTCTACAAGGACACGGAACAGCCGACAAAAACATTGCATACCTCTAGGCTAACGTTAGCTAGTTTACTACTGCCACAAAATACTGAAACAGACAGTTAAAATTTTGACTCCAGTTATTACCATAGACCCATTGACAGCTTGTAAACAATGTGATGTATTTTGATTGGTGGGGCTTAGCTGGAGGCAAAACATCTCAAACACTCTAGTTTGTAAACACTGGTTCGCATATTTCAGTGGACTGTTTTGGCAAGAATTGATGAGGAAACCCCACATTTTAGAGAATATATGAATACATTCACTCTCAGAGACTGTGAGTGTTATTGTAATAAGTTCACTATATTCATCGACTCCTACACTCTCAATCACTGGATGAACACTTTCACAGGACAACGTGCAATGGCCAGACATTTACATTTACCTAACTGAGCATCTTCATGAAAGAAAAACCGAAGGCATACAAATCGTTAGATGGAACCACTGTGGAGGGTAACGTAGCAAATGCAACTTGTGCTTGGACACCCCTGAAACATACAAATAACGCTGAGTTAGCTAGCGGTTAGCATTAACATGCACCCATAACGTTCAACGTTCAACCAAAGTATTCTACGAATGCAGTGGCTGGTATACGATAAAACTTCAAGTTAGTGTCTCCCTAACAAGTAAGTGTGACTCATTACAAAGTTACAAGTTCATGTTCTTCTTTTGGTTTCATTGGTAGTTGTCAAACCAGCTTACATGTGCATTACCGCCACCTACTGGACTGGATGAACTGGAGTTGCATCAACTTTATGCATCAACCAGATGGTGGGTTCAGTGCTCCACTGTCTGGCATGATAGCATAAGCAGTATGATTTACTAAGTGTGTTTTGCAGTATTTTAAAATCTTGTGATGTGTGATGTTTTGAGAGTAGCCAAGAGAATATCAGTGAAGATTCTCCTTAAGTGTGTGACACAACTTGATTTCAAAATTGGTTAGCATTTCAAACATCGTAATCTTAGACCATCTTCAGCAGATCTTATCTGTATTTCCTCACATCTGTGCTGGTATTAGAGATCTATATATTTCTGTGACTGCACTATGTTTTGGTGCGTACGCCTGTGCTTCTGTTCATGGTCACACAGGCCAAAGAATGTGTGTGTACAGTGTCGCTAAAAGGCCAGGCAGATCGATCAGCAGGGGCTTAACAGCTTTAGTCAAAGAGCACATTTCGCCTTGCTGGTATATGCTCTGTGGGCTTCCTGTGCCCTGCTCCGTTCTCTCGCTGAATTCAAATGTCCGGACACGCTGCTGAGCCCCGATGGACTGAGATTTTACAAAGCGTTCATCGGGAAGTTTGCAGGGCTGCTCTGTGCGGAACAAAGCCTGATCGAGAGGTCAAGAGCTTGGATTTCTCTCGTCTCTTGGCATTTTCTTTTGAGTGAAAAACTGTCACCGAATTTCAATCAAACGGTAACACTCAGCTGTCAAAGTAAATTAGAGAATAGAACCTTCCCAGACGTAACACCAGAGCAACACCAGATGGATGTTATTGGCTCGCTGCCATTATCAGCATGACTTAAAGACCTTACTCCGGAACTTATTGCAAAGACAAGCCTCTTTATCACCTGACGTCTTCTACGATCATATCAGCGGAGTAGTGAAGTGTGAGAAATCTCACAAGGACAGGCTACAGGTTTGCAGACTCTGCGGAAGTCTGAACTGAGCCCAGACCAAATATTCGCATGAAAGGCTTTGCGGACTAGATGGATTCTGGCAAAGGCCTGGCCTAACCCTTGTAGAGCCTGCAAGTCTGGGCAAGCTTGGATTTTTTGGATCCAGTCGGTCTTCCACATTTCCCCCTCAACTCGTCTCACAGCATCTGAAACCTGCAAGGGAACAAGAGGGCGAAGGCACTCAGCTCGAGGGAGCGACTTCGTGCTTCGTGCCCCAAATCCCAGCATCAGTCGGAGTGACAAGCCGGATGCTTTTTGTTCTTGACACCTTGACTGACTGATTTATTTATAGAGGTTTCATACACGCCTGTAGATAGAAGGAAATTAACTGATGTGTGTTTTGTGCTTTCTAGGAGCTCGGTAAAGGAGCAACGTCTGTAGCGTGAAACAGTAAATGCCACCTGATTGTGACGGATTTTGATGGTATCTGCTTTCATGCTTTTTTGAGTGAAATAACACACTGTCAAAACAATGTCTTCATTTGTCTTTACGTTTTGTACTGTGTTTATAATTCACTTCTTCGTGTTTCTATGCTGCGAAAAATAAATTGTAGGAAGAGGTGGATCTGAACTGAGCATGGTAGTTGATACAAAGACCTTTCATCCTGTCGTGTGGGAGTGGGTTTATTATTACTTTCAACAAAAATACTACTGCTAGGTGCACAAAAACAGAAGAATTAAGGGACAGACGAACATTTGTTTTTGTGAATTATGACAAATACTTGCTTTTCTGAGTGATACATTAGCTGCTGAGCATTGCAACCTGTGCGTGTTCTTATCGTGACCTCTGTAGTTAAGACAGTTAATCAAACCACTTTACTTGTCAAACAGATCACCTGAAACTGTGAGCACAATGGCTTCAAGGGAAGAGAGGTTTGCATTTGTTCGGTCCCAGGCTTGCAGCTGGTTGTTTGTGTTTCCAGCAGCTTTGATTACTGTGCTCCAGCCCACTTGGCATCCCACATCACTAGAACACACTGACAGAAGAGAGAAAGAGGAGGCGGCGGCAGCGGCGGCGGCGGCAGTGCTCCTCTGCTCGCTGTTGTCTCTGAGGACAGGCCCGACCGAAGTGAGGAGTATGTAACGTTCACGCTGCAGTCTAAAAATAAACCCGCCGGTGGCACCGCGAGTCAACAGTAATGGTAACCTAACTTCTCATTAAGCAGTTCAACCAAACCGTGTTTGATGCGACCAAATAAATAGCCGTGAGTAAATATTCAGAATTTAGTTTAATTCGAAAATTAGGGAATCTCTTACTGTGAAAGAATACAAATCAGGAAATTGGACCAGCTCAACCAGCCAACAACAAACAAACCATCAACAGAATATGTCTTTTTAGATTTTGAACATTTTAGTCACAAATTGACAAAATTTTGCACAAATCACCAAGAGAAAGCAGCATTAGATGGAAGTGAGGAAACGAGGCGCAGGCTCGTTAGAAGATCCAAAATAAATAAATAAATAAAGACAGGGCAAAACAAAAGAAGCCTCACCAGTGGAGTCATTATGTCAGGCCACAATGGGCCTGGATCCGGCTGCACAGATTACAACAAGATCAATTTCTTGGACATTTCCTCCTAAAAATCAGGACCAAGAACCACTGTGTTATTCTCTAAAAGTAAAGAAAAAAAAAATGTCTGGGCCAAAAGGAAATAAGACCATGAATGACAGCAGTTGTTACATGACTCTTAGAGATGCAGAATTGATGCTCACCAAATCTTTGGCTGATTAGACCTTTTATATTTTTTTAATTTCCCCCCCACAAATTTAAATTTCTTTACATACACATTTACATGAAACCGTCATATTTTAGTAAAGGGATAAAGGGAGGCAGAAAACGTTATCTTTCAGTCAGCACACAGAAGTCCCCACCCCATTGTGCCAATCACAAGGCCGCATGCTACATACTGATCTTGCAGGTTCCCGGCAATTGGTGGAGATACTATTCAGTCCGCTATGTTTATGTCTTTGTTTAGGTTTACAGCAGTTGGTCACCATACTGTTGCATGTTTGAAATAAAAACATATATATATCGTTAAACCTGTGTATTATTTGAATAGCTTAATAGTGAATGCAAAGCACTAGAACACAATATAGATATAGATTAATATAGAACACATATAATAGGTCCCTACTTGATCTTTCCATCACTTCAGGAACTTTGCCCAAAAAACGTCGAAGACCTCTTCTCTATACAAAAGATTCATCCTCTAATTCTTACGTCAGCAAAGTCTTTGGCAGCATAGTATGTAAACATCAAACATGCAGTTGCATGTGTTTCACAGTCAGAGAAAGAATATCCAGAAAACAGTACAAAATCAACTAAACATAAATGTACAGCCGAGAGGAAACTCTATGAAGAGGCACAAAGAGCCATGTAAAACAGTCCGAAGATTCACCAGATCTGATAGTTTGAGGAAATTGATTGCAGGGAGTCGAAGATAACACTGCCAAGGCTTTGTGAAAAGATAAAAGGTTTGGGATGGTCAAGGAGTGGAATGCAGAACGAGGAGATGGGGAAATTTACCTGAGGGAAAAAAGGCTGTGCTTCGTTTGAAATCAACATTACAGTAATTCATTCTAAATTTTACAGGAAGCCAATGGAAGAGTACAAAAAAGAACTAACTGTGATTGATTGCCTGAGGTTTTGTGTGATTAACTAAAGCAAACTAGACTGGAGGAAAAGTAGCTGTGAACTGACAGTTTGAGACACGTAGAAGATAAGGTTTAACTAAATAAAAACAGGCAAGACACAAGCTCAAAAGTCATGCACAGCCGTGAAGGAAGTACAACTACTTTAGTGTGACATCACTATATAATTGACTTGATATGTCTTCAAACCAGCTGAAAAAATTACCCCAAAGATGCGTGTACAATGAGAAGATGATGGGCCCAAGGATTGACCCCTGAGGGACGCCACACGGCAGGGGAGCTGATGTAGTGAATACCATTCATATTCATTTGACTTATAGTCCTTTTCCTCTGCATTTTTTGTGTTTGACATTTTGATTTCTTTCGAGGTAGATGAGAAAACCAACACAACCCTTTATATGTTGAGTTTAGAGCTTGGGCTGAGAAACAATTAGCACAACACATCATAAAGGCTGTAAGGCGCAGTGACTTCCTCAAGTCTTGTCATCACAGTGGATTCGTAGCCAACCTACAGAGACACTACACACACACTGTGACATCCTGAAAAACCAAAAATGTGAGGCATCCTGTTAATTACTGAGCCTGAGAGGAGACGGATTTTTTAACTGTTGCGTATCGTCGAGCTCTTTCCCATCCGCTTCAAGTTATCCACCCTCTAGCTTCGTATTTATCAGACACCAGAACACAGATAGCCACAATTCTCAAATCATTCAGCTACTCCTGTAATAAGGGTCATGCGGGGACATCTTTGCTTTCTGTTATTCCCAGAAAAACCTCTCATGATTGTAATTTTCAGGAGCGAACCTTCAGGATGATTTGCCATTGTCAAGTAGTTTCTAATTACATGAATAAAGAAAAGATACAGGAGTCTCTATGTTGGTGACCCGTCTCCAAATTAATATTGGCTTTTTAATCCTCTTTGTTGGAGGTTAAACTCTGTGTAATCTTGATATGCTTACCTTTCTGTGGGTTTATTTCCCGATGGCTGGACCTTCATTAAGAGACGGGAGTGGCAGAAATGAGGATGGACACTTTTGATATTTAAAGGGTGAGAAGTTCACGCAGACCTGTACCGTTCGGAAGCTCCCCGGAAAACCCTCTCTGTCCTCACCGGTGGCTCTTTTTCCTGCTCTTGCGGGACAGAAGGGGACATCTGGGATGACATTCTGAAGCAGATGCAACGAGTCCATTACGGTCGCCCCCCCGGCTCCGCGGCCATATTTCCTCTGTCAGCGTAACCACGGCAATGAGATTCTAAGGGAGGTGACCAAGGGCTCGGCCTCATCTCTGATGCAATCTGCTTTCTGGACCGGGCGCAGACACAGTGGCGTAGGCAAACGTCCTCACACACATGCACACAAACACAGCGTCAAGCCATATGGCCACATGACATAATGAGGGTCATTAATGTGTCGGTGAAATGGGTGATTGACGGGCGGCGGGTGAGCTGAAACGGCATCTTTATCCTCAGTCGAAGCGCCGGTGTCACGGCAGGCACAGGCACACCGCTGCACTTTCAATCACGACGTCGCGGTGACAGTGTCAAAGACTCTACCTGGCATGACCGAAGCCATCTCAATGAGGCTGTTTATGAAATTGTTTGGATTTTTTTTTTTTTTTTTTTATGTAGAAGTTTAAGAAGCTTTTCTGCCCTCCCTCCACTGGAATATTATTGATGCCATTTTAGTCTTGTCTGTTCTGCTCGGTTTGAAGTACTGTCATGGCTCAATATGATTATATTAGGCCTTTTCCCAGGCAGAGGAGAGAGCACTCTCTGAAATGTGAAGAATACCTGGAAATGTAGCAGACGTTCAGGGGACTGCAGAACTATTACGACGGAGAGAAGTTACCAAGATGGGATTAACCTCTAACTGAAGTGCAGCTTTTACTAATTGGTGTTTTTTGGCAGAACCCCCAGCTTTATGAAGAACTATTCCCACATTAGTCGACACACATCATATGTATAGTATACAGTATAAACCTCTATTTTTAATAGATTTTTTTGCAGAGAAACATTTATTGATTGTAAAACGGTACCATAACATAAGCCTGTTTATCGAGAAAAGCAGCAATTTCAAGATTTTCTATCACCAAAAACGCGATGGAAGCAGTGCAGTATTTTTATATTTTTATTATGAGGTCTTCCAGAACAAATATATATATATGTGTGTGTGTATATATGTATGTGTATATATATATGTATATATATGTGTGTATATATGTATGTGTATATATATATGTATATATATGTGTGTATATATGTATGTGTATATATATGTGTATATATGTATGTGTATATATATGTGTATATATGTATGTGTATATATGTATATATGTATATGTATGTGTATATATGTATCTATGTGTATATATGTATATATATATGCATATATGTATGTGTATGTATATATATGTATATATATATGTGTGTATATATATGTTTGTGTGTGTGTGTGTTAATGTCATCATTTGGATAGCTGACAGGAGATTGCTGCTACATTGGATTCACATTAAAAACACTAACTTAATAAGAGTTGACTTTCATGATGAAGTAGTCACAGCAAATGCAGTGTGTTTGGCAGGTAGTGGACAATTTCTAGTACAATGTTAATTTTTTTTTTTTTTTGTGGATCACTTTGAAGTATGAAGCAATGGAACAAGAAGGAGCAGCCATAGTGAGCCGTGAGATGAAGAGCTGCAGCTTCTCAAAGGTAACCGAGCTCCTTTCGTTGTGCCTTAGTATTCATGGTCAGAAGCTGTGCGCAACCTGAAAAGAAATCTCAGTTGCTCCCAGAATGATGGCGTGTGGCCAGCTATCGTCTGGCTTCTTTATTAAATATTGGTCTGTGTGACACGGTGCACTGTTGAGACTGTTCCTGTATCGCTGAACGAGTGACGTGCTGACTGAAAGATAACCTCGATTTATCCCTTGATTTTATTTTATTTATTTATCCCACTGAAATATGTAGGATTCATTTTAATCTGCATTTAAACAAGTTTAAATTTAGGGGGGAGATTTAAAAAAAGTATAAGAAAAATGTCTAATCACCTTAAGATTTTGCAAATCGTATTAAATCGTGTTAAAAAGACTAGAATTGCCTCTTCAAAAATGAAATCCGTTCGTTTATGAATACTGTTTGCTACCAATTCAGCTGTTTGTCCTCTGACTTCACTCCAGCAAAGACAGAACACTCAAAAGGTCAAGAGATGTCTAAAATATATTTGCTCAGCTAAAATAAACTAAATTAAAAGGCCTCTTAATTGATAACAAGTAAAACATCAGTCTTTGATTATGGGGGCTCTTAAGCTTGGCCAAAGTACAGTCCTTAGTCAGGGCCTGAAAAACATTTTTATTACTTACAAACCCTCCTCTTGGTTAACCTTCCATTTCTTAAATTTCTGTCTGCTTGTATTTCCGGCTTTCTGCATATCAAGCAGTAATAACTTTTGCACAAACATTTAGTTATTTATTAGGACGGCAAATCAATGCCAGTGTGTGCGCCTGGCTGCTCCACCTGAACTTATTAGGCTGTATCTGCCATGACAAGTGGCAGGCTGATGTTTTGAAATGTTTACAGACGCAGATAAAATGATTGAGCTGTAATAAATATCGTCGCTTTGGGTTGTATATAGGGAAACAAATAGACGGCTCAGTGAATATACGCGGCCAAATGAATGTTCCCCCTTGTCAACTTAGAGGAAAATGGGAACGGCCGTAAAGAAATAAACAGCAGGGAGAAATCGATAACCCAACAAATATTGGTCTGCATTTGGATTCGGATTATTGGACCATTTCAACCTGACGGCCACTTTTCTCAGGTTTTACAACATTTATAAGATTAGTTTATGACAGAGGCAGCTTTAAAGGCACTTTATTTTAAAAGTGCGTATGTGGTTAGAGGGTTTTTTCAGGGCCATTATATATTTTTAATCATATACAAGCAGGTTTCAAATGCAGTAAAGAAAGCAGGAAAGCAAATCTGCTGGAGAGTGCTTACTTTGTTTAAAGGACCCTCTCCCTTAATGTTGTGTATTGCTTGTTGAGCTTCACAAGTGCAAAGTTTGATGCGAGAAGTTTGTTTGCAAGTTTGGCTGCTGAGAGGAGAAAGGATTCTCAGTCCTCGACCCCAAAGGCCTCGTGGCTACGGTTCAACCCTGAGTACATGTACCATTCACTTTAATGTTGTGCTTCCCTGGAGAGCATAGGTCTTCAACGGGGGGGTCCGCGAACCCTAGGTGGTCCATGGTGGTACTGCATAGGGGGGATCGCAAAATCTTTGGTCGATGAGACCAAACTTTGTTTTATTTTCCTTATCTTTTAATTTCATATGTATATGTATTGTGTGAAATAATAATAATAATATTTGAACCTGTATATTATTTGAATAGCTTAATACTGAATGCAAAATTATAATAATGCATATTTATAAATAGCACTAGTTTAATATAGAACACAGATAGTAGGTAGGGGGTCACTACTTAAGCTCTCCATCTGTCTGGGGGTCTTTGACTTGAAAAATATTGAAGAGCCCTGATTTAGAGAAGTAATGATCATGTCATATTTATTCTCATAATTAATGCAATCACACACTTTTACAGAAATACAGCCCAACTGTGACTGTCTTTGTTCCACAGAACTCTCTCATATCATTTTCTGTAGAGAGATGAAGCTAGCAGACAGTTAGCTTAGCTTATCTTAGCTTAGCGTAACGGCTGGAGACATGTGCTGTACAGTACTATGTGTGTGTACAGTGTTGCTTAGCAATTCAACACCAGAAGGAAAAAAAAATAGTGGTGACTATGATGTACATCGACAGTGATTACTACTTGTTGGAAACCTCATGAGCACAATCATCTGAATGTGAATATCTTATTCACATAACGATATGAGAGTCATGTCAGTCAACTAATTTCCTTACATGAGGAACCTTTTCAGTAAGAATCAGCACATGGAAGTCTTAAAAGTCCCAACTTCCTTTGCCTGAGAGGTCACTTCATCAAGGTAGCCAGAATTGAAGATTCTGAAAATTGCTCCGCTTTATTTTAGAAAAGTGTCTGGCCGACTCCTGTTGCCCGCTAGATGAAGAGGCCCGTAGAGGTGTTTTGATTGCAGGGGCATTGCAGGGCCACGTTAAGCAAAGCCGAGGTCACAGCATGGGGGGTTCAAGGGCACATGATTGACATTTCCAAAGACCTCTAGGGCCACAGTCAGAGCCTAAAAGCTGCCGGATTTCCAGCCGTGTGAGCGGCCCCCTCGAATGCCCATCAATGCAGAGGCGGTGTGTGTTCCACCCACATTAGGCGTCCCCCGCTGTCAGGGAGACATTAACAAGGCAGGTTGTGCCCTGTCCTCAAACACCGGGTTTTTCCTGTTGACTGTTCACCACATCCTCTTTGTGAACTTCCCGTGCGGAGGTGACTAACGCTGCCCTGAAATGTCCTTAAACGCGGTCTCACCGCGACGTTTGAAAGTTTAAATAAGAATGTCTCGAAAATTTGGGGTCATTGAGTTGATCGCGGAACTGTTAGCACCACACTCTGATTGGTTCCCACTGGTTACAATTCAGCGGTGACAGTCATTTAGCTGCAGATTAAACACCGAGTCCAAGTGGAGCTCGAGAAGCAGACCTCACCCCCGCAAAGTCAACCTGATGCCCAAAGTCTTTTTTGTTTTTCTCACTTTGTCAGGCGGCCTTTGGGGAAATTAACTGATGAAATCATGCTGGCAACAGGGTTGCTATAGAAACTTCACATATAAGACTTAGGCTGGAGTTTGTCACCAGAGAAAAAACAGGAGAAAGAGAGAGAGAGAGACAGAGAGAGAGAGAGAGAGACAAAGACGTGGCTGTGTTGAACGCTCGCTGGAGAAGCATCAAAGGTGGAGTCATTTGCAGCACAGCATTAATGCCATGGTTTATTTCCTCTCCTCTGCACCGCATCCTCGCCGCAATATCCCCTCCAAATCATCACATCCCGCCGCAGGCCTCACCAAGACACCTGAGAGAAACATTTCCTTTACCTTCAAGGTGATTTTTTTTTTGTTTTGTATTCTAACCAAAATCGAACTATAAAAAATATCCTCATCACCTATCAGCAAATAAATAAATAAATTAAATTAAATAAATAAAGCTGCTTCCTGTCAAGTTGTGTTTGTATGTTTGTGAAAGTCCCTTTGGAAATAGCACGGTGCTGGTCCAGCTGGGAAGGGAGTCAGGGTGCATACTGACACTGCCTTGTCCAAGTGCGGCGTGCATCTTCATCAGATGTTCTGTTACTGGCCCCTAGTGGTTGAGCTCGGAAACAAGACTGCAGCAGACCCACGCGTTTCAGACCCATTTGTTCAGTACAGTAGGCGACTTCTAGTGTGTAGGAATGATCATATGACGTGATTTTATTGTCTTACAATCCTCCTCCCCTTCACTTCACTTTAAATGAAAGTTGTGGCATTGCACTGTTATGCTTGTAGAACTGAAAGTTTTATTCTGCTGGGAGAACTGTGCCGCATTTCTGCTACAGAGCATAATCAATATTAAAGTTTATGTTAAAGTGCTTAATGTAGTTTATATTG